>NC_139324.1:25140000-25740000 GCF_056507025.1 Lutjanus erythropterus
TTAAAGAGACATGCAAGCTTATAAAAAGGACACGTTACACTGTTCAAGAAGAGAGTTCTCCAGTGATCCACAAACACAGGAGTTGGAAACTGTCTCTCATAATGATTTTTACACGTGTGTCTGTGAAGTGTCTCCGAGGTGTCGGCTGTCTTGCGCTCTTTAATGTTGTGCATTCCTCCTCCAGTTCCTCAGAACTAGGATGTCTGGAAAGTGTCTGATTATTTAGTTCACACATTAGCAGTGTTTGCTGTCACAGACACATGCGGTGGACTGCGTGCGCTGTGACCTTGCATCCTGAGTCTGTGGAGAGGAAAGACCCATGACAGCTGATGCTGTGCCAGCGGAGGTGTTTTTTGCGCTCTTGGAATCAACAAGTTGTCAAGTGATGGCAGAGCAATAACAGCGAGTCTGATAATTCCTCCCCCTCTGGTTTAAGTTGACTCATGGCGACGTTGTCCTCTGAGGCGAACAGAGGGTCATGCACATGCTCCTGTTTTCAAGAGAAAAACAGAGGACTGTGAGAATGAGTCACTGCAGAGAAGGTCAAAAGATGCTGAGAACAAAATTTGACTTAGCTGTTTTGTGTTTGTTTGCTTAAATGAAAGCATTCTCTTGTTAAAGGGATCATTCAGATTTTTTTCAGAGGGGTTGTATGAGGTACAGTAGAAGAGGGTTGACATGCTTCCAAATTGGAGAAGCAGCAGGAGTCCCAGTGAAGGAAGCTAAGCAGGGTCAACAGCAAAATGTTTTTTATCCAGCTAAAGAAATCAATATTAATTTGAGTGTACTCTTTATTTAGAATAGTTTTACCACCTTCCCTTGCTATCAGACAGCCTTTTCTCCAAACCAACTGGAGTCCATTGGTGAAATCATTCATTTTTACCTCATATAACACAGGAGTTGCTGGTCTTCCTCTGGATCTATCTGGTGTTTAAAAGTTTGTATTCGGCTTAACACAATAACACAAATAACCCAGCAGATGGAGGCTGATTGATTTTTTTTTTCTTTTTTTAAGATGGGCCTTATTTTAAGTGGTCAAAATACATTTTGCTGCTGAATCTGTTCACAGCAGTATATTGCTTAGCCTTCATGATTGTTCTCCTCTCTGCTTCTTCAAACTTGGGGTGTGTCAACCAGCATCTACTGTAGGTTATATACTGACTATCGAGTCAGTACCTCATACAACCCCACTTCAAATAATCAGAATTATCTCTATTAAGATGCCTTCCTGAGTCTGAAATGTTGTTCAGTCTAAATAAAGAATGCTCTTTTAACTTATCTAATCCCACATTTTTATGTCACCATCAATAATTCCTAAATTGCTTTTCGTCTTTGGTTTGCAATCATTAATTACACTGAATATCCTCCATAATGAGGTAGTTGCTGTCATAGTTGCATGATTTCTGGGCTTGTTTCCATTTGGCATAGGATATGACCGAGCATCTTCGGTAATTATACAGCAGATGATGAGGCCCCTACAGTACTTTTTGCAACTGTGCAGCTCTAAAGAAGAGACCCCTTTTTGCGTAGTTCAATCAAGATTTCATTCATCTCCTGCTTCCCATCCTGTTCCACTTTGTTTCCTCTGAAACCTCCCTCATCGCTCTCCCTTCTGGGTCTCCTTTCCTCTCTCATCTTCACTGCTTTTTGTTTCTCTCCAGCACTGCAGGTCTGCCAGAGCAGTCATGTTAATTTGTTGAGCTTAATAACTCCTCCGACAACAAAGAGGGCCATTGAGTATTGTGACACGAAAGATAGGAATAGAAGTTCCTGAGTGGGGATGCTTGTTCAAGCATGTGCCTTGGCCGTCACTTTTACTAAAAGCCTATTCACAGTTGAACAGAAGGGATGCAAGTGGGTGCGTGGGTGACTCTGAGTGTGTGTGTGTGTGTGTGTGTGTGTGTGTGTGTGTGTGTGTGTGTGTGTGTGTGTGTGTGTGTGTGTGTGTGTGTGTGCATGCAAGTTCACCCCTGTTAGAGAGATGTCACAGTCACACTGCCACATGGTAGAAGCAGGATGGCATTTAAATATCTGAAAATACCCTATATGCAAAACAACACAGGCTTGCAGATATGCACAAGCAGCTGAACCCTGGTCATGTATAAAATATGCCGAAGACACAATCTGGTCTTTTTTATTTGCAAGACTTCCCAAAACCACCCACGATTTTCAAGGTTAAACTGCCAAATACATGCATAATAAGGTCTAATTTTCTCTCCAGTGTTACAATATGTTGGCATCAATGCATGTGCATGGAGTGCAGAGGTGATATTTGCCAGCGGAGCGGCAGTCTCTATCAGTGTTTTGTTCACAGTCAGATGATTGTTCCAGAAGGCCTCTGGGAAATAATAGGTTGGCAAAAGCAAAGAGCCCCTGCAGCTGATGGACATGCACTCACTCATTCAACAGGCATTCAGCCCCTCTGCAGGATTTTCTGCTATCTACAGTAAACTACATTACAGCGCTCTGTATGACCACATTTGCCACGGCACCAAAAACACTGCGCGCGCCTTTACTCACTATCACATGAGCAGGGGACATTGATTAAATAGTCAATAATGTTTTCCCGGAATGACCTACTTTCTCTCGCCAGTCCTGTGTAAGCAAGTAAATAGATCATAATGCAGTCATTGAACAGTGTGATTGCTCTGCACAGAATCATGCCTGTGGCAGAGAGGACTCTATGCTACATGAAGCTAATGTCTCTACTCTGTGATGACCAGGATCTGGGCCACAGGATTAGAGCCATGAGGTGGCGAACAGGGTTAAATGCTAGGGTCAGTTGCAGAAGTTGCACTGTGGGCTTTGACTGAGAGCATACTTGCCAACACCCCTGATTTTCCAGTTTTTCGTTGTCCTTTTTCTGGTTTCCTCCCAGGGCCCATATTTCTGTCAATTTATTACAAATTTCTACCACTGTACAGCATACATACGCCCTACAACCCCAAAAGTCTACAGTTTGAGAAGCCTTCAAACTCATTGATCTGTTAATCAAACTGGACTTCCTGGATCACATTTGATTTCCCACTAGTACCTAAAGCACCACCAGTTCAGCCCTTTGCATCGGTTTGACATTAAGCTGTTTTCGGTCTGAACGCCTGCTTAAGCTGTGCAGACAGTGTACAGTTTCAGCCCATTTTTGACCTGATGTTTGAGTTGCATGACTCATTTTAAAGTCAAGCTTAATTTCAGCTTCATCAGGCATTGTCTGCTGTCAGTGTATGGGGAAGCGAAGACCAATCAACTGCTACTGAACGACCATCGGATGGTCAGATGAATTTCTGACATGTTAGAAATTTTGGGCAGGCTCATGCAGAGTTGAGTCAGTTCCCTGATGTCAGTGTCTTTTTTTCTCACTGCACCTGCACAAAGTGGCAAACAGAGCAAAATGACTTGTCATATGGATGGAAAATATGGACAGTAAAATACAGCTAGCTTACCTCCAATTCTCTCTGCAAAGTGAACAAGCCATGCTGTCCACATTTTTAAGGAAATACTGTCTGAAAGTGTGGGCACATTCTCATCAGAGTCATCATTAAATCTCACCATTCTCTTTGATGGCAGGCTTTTCAGGAGGCTATGGTTAGACATTTGGTTGATTGAGAGGTGTCTCAGACTATTGAGGTCAGTAAGCCAAGTGGTGTTTGCTTCTTGATTGCCCTATTGTCAACTTCAGTGTTCCTACTTTTTGTTCTATTTTAAATTTGTTGGCTTGGATAACTGACAAGTAGTAAATCCAGGCATCAGAGTCTCTCTTCAGATTTGTCAAAGATGCCACAGTGATATTTTTCTATCAGAGACGAGGGTGAGGAGGTGCGTCAGCTAAGGTGTTTGGTTCTTTCAAGAAGATGTATTCCTTCTTCCTGCTTGTGCAAGTATTGTTTCCAAGTTTCATCTTATTTAATCATTCAGGAGCTCCATGTGACTTAAGTTCAGATGTGAAAGTAGTTAGGTGAAATGAGAAGAAATAACGGGGCCTCCAGCTAATTTCCCTGTAAGATCATCTGTGAGGAGTGAGAGCAGAATGCATTAGTCTGCTTTTCAACTGTGGGAGCCTGCAGGATTGAGCTGTTGGCTGTGTGCCCACTGAGTGTATTCAACCCTCCACAGATAGCTCTTTGTCCTCGGCGCTTTTACGCAGCTGCTAAACAACCGTAAGACAAAAGCATCTGGGGTACCCCAGCACACCAATGAGAAATGTTCACCATATGAAGAGCTGTGCCAGACAGCCTGAGACCAATTGGATGCAGCCAAATGCTACGCTTGGGATGAATTAAGCAGGAATTTAAATGAATACCCATTATGTGTAAAATGCCATTTAAGATACTGACCGATGTTTTTGTGATAATGCTGTCCTTTAGACATATTTCTTCATGGTTTTGTTTTGGTTCTTATCTAAGATGTTGCAGTAAATGCACATGATTTCTCTGAGCTGATGTTGTTGTGATGTGGTTCTGCATGTGACACCATGCAGAGTTAGAGGCCACTGGACAGACACACACACACACACACTCTCTCTCTCACTCTCTCTCTCTCCTGCCAGGAATCACTTTCCTGCCCAAGAAGAAAAGGTTTCCAAGGGAGAGTTTTCATTGTCTGCTTATTATCCTCCAGAGAAAGGCTTGATCGGCAGGAAGAGGCACTTCTGCCAAGCAGATGAAAATCTGCAAGAGCTGAGCTTTAATAAAGCGACAGCTGCAGGAAACCCAATAGCTGAGGGAGAGTGTTTGCTCCACAGACTGTTTGGGGGTTTGAGAAGACAGATTTCAATTTGACTAAACTGTTCAAAAAAATTAAATCTATTCAACTTGAACCCACAAAACTCAGTCATTCAGTGTCTGTGATGCTTTTACCAGACACACAACTCATGGTTTTTAAGGTTTTAGTGTCATTTACTGCTCACTCTTAGAATTAAAGGTGCTAACTAGAACTGGAAAAGGTTCTTTGGCTTGTCCGGCTAGAGAAACCCTTTTTTTTGTTCTGATAGAACCTTTTGTAAAGCTTCCATTCTACTGAGAACCTAAACATGTGTGAAAGATTTCATCCAGAACCCTCTGTGGTGTTCTGCAGAAAACCCTTCACTGGAAATTCTTCCATTCCATTTTCGTAGGGTGCTAACAAGAACCTGCCTATGGGATTCTACCGTGAGCCTTTTTAAATTCCAAGGCTTTTATCAAGAAGAACCCTTTTATACTCCAAGTGTTTTATCTGGGACATATGTGGAGGGTGTTCTACTGAGAACCTTTTTATATTCCACAGGTGTTATCTAGAACCCACTTAAGAGGTTCTACCAGGAACCCTTTTATATTATGGTACAAAGAACCCTTGACAAAAAAGTTCTTCAAGGATTTTAAGAATCCTTGAAGAACTCTTTCTTCCAAAAAGTGACAGGGATCTTAATGGTAACCCTTAGTCTTATAAAGAACCCTTGACACGTCCTTCAAAAAAGGGTTCTTCATAAGGCAATGGTTCTGAGAAGCACCTCAGCTCTTAAGGAGGAACTCTTTATAGAACCCTTATGTCTAAGAGTGTAGGTTCACTTCAGAGAAAAATACTAGCTAACGGCAGCTTCAGGGGAGAGGAAATCCCAGATGTTTCTGTCTGAAAAACAGCTTGACCCTGTAACCACACACAGACCAGAGGAGAGATCAAGTTAGCGGTGTTAATATTACATCTACACCACTGAGAGGCCTCATAAGTCATCTTAGCTTCTGACCTCTACTCTATGGGAAAACAATACTGTAACAATAGAGTGGCCACAGCTGAAAGTAGAAGATTGATGTTGTGAAGGAACGTAGCATCTGAAATGTAAAGTAAAATGTAAAGTTTCTATTGGTCCTGTTTGTTCTTTCTGGGCAGGTTCATTTAAATTTTCCAAAACAATACAAGAACATAATTTTTTGTATTTATTGTTTTTAAAGTATTTGGATTTGCGATATGGCATGTAGGGATGTCACAGTGAATACCAATGAAATTCCATGATTTTCCCCACAACTCCAAAACAGTCCAGTCCAATCCAGTTCACAATCTCAAAAGAGAGACAACTCAAAAGGTTTTCCACCACAGATTCCCATGAAAAAACAAAACAAACAGTTACTCAAGGTACCCTTGATCAGTTGGACAGTAACTTAGCCAGGTTTGCAAAATTCACCTGAGCTCTGCTAGGACACTGGAAAGTCCTGAGGCAGCACTGA
The DNA here is from genome assembly GCF_056507025.1 of Lutjanus erythropterus. NCBI lineage: Eukaryota > Metazoa > Chordata > Actinopteri > Lutjaniformes > Lutjanidae > Lutjanus > Lutjanus erythropterus. The sequence continues at coordinate 25,146,195 of NC_139324.1, forward strand.
TGGGAAATACACAATCCAACATTTGAAGACAAAGTACTAGGGAGATAAATTGAGGCAAATATGTTTTTATTTAGGAACTAGACGGTCTCTTAATGTTTTATCAGAGCCGGGGTTGTGTGCAATATGCACCACGTGTGTCCATCTACGGACACATCCACATGATTTCAGTGACGGCATGTGCACAGAATACATTCCTGAGAGTGTAAATGTTTAGACACTGATGATGATGAAGTGACTGCGTCACATCAGAAGGTGCCATAAATGGGTTTGCACAGTAGATGCTTTCTAATGCCCAGGATAATGGACAAAATGCCATTACGGTCTCTGCTGTTGGAAAACTGCCTATCAGTGCTCAAAGCAATAATGTAATGGAGTGACCCACTCTCACAGAGGTCAGCCAGGGGGAGAGTATAAACCAACCACTAGAGAGATTAGCTTCCATCTTTCTTTTCTGATAAACTGTTTTTCCACTTATTGTTAAGCACTTGTGGTCCACGTCTTAACTGCTTCTATCGTGAATCAGAGGACAAACACGTCTATGTGGGGGTGGACGTGTCAGGTTCAGGTTACTCTGTCCTTCCAGGATCCAGCCCCAGGACGCAGGGCTTTGAGACACGAGAGGAGAGCCTGGTGGAACAATGACATTATAGTGATCTCTGTATCATCTGCTCTGTTGTCATAGTGCTGACAGTGAATCCCGCCACGGTGGGGACTGACCGGCTGGTCTGTGGAGCAGGAGGAGGTTTCTGCTCCTTTCCTCTAATGAGAGTTGGGTGGGGTGGGGGTGGTGGTGCTGGAGGGTATGAAAAGGGTAAAGTCTTGGGTCAGGGGTGAGAGGTTGGCAGCATGAGGTGGAAGACAATAGGACTGGCGGGAGCGACGCAGAGAAAGAGATCCCAGCAGCTGGGACAGACAGGAGGGTGGGGGCTATTCATGGGAAGCAACCCCAAGATTAGCTGGAGAGTCTCGTCTGATGTCTCCATGTCTCTGTGCTTTATTATGTCTCTATTGTGTGTGTGTGAGTGTGCGTGTGTGTGTGTGTGTGTGTGTGTGTGTGTGTGTGTGTGTGTGTGTGTGTGTGTGTGTGTGTTCATATGCCCTCTGCAACAAGTAGGAAAATGAAAGACTCCAGCCCTGTGTTGTTTGCCATCGCAGCAGCTGAAGTGTGAGAATGTTTGAGTTGTGGACGTCCTCATGACATATGTGAGACATCAAATAAGAAATCTTTTGCTTGCAAACAATTTCCTGGATTATCCTTCACTATTTTTACATTTGATGTTCTTTTCACATTAAGGGAATAATGAATAACACCAGCATGATTGTGTTGCATCTTTTGCCAACAGACTATTCATGATTCAGTCAAGATATTACACACACATCTGTAATTCAAGACAAAACAAACAACCTACTTATATCCTTGATTCAAACTGATGACTGTCCAGTCACTCAAGTAGTATAAAAGGCAACTCAGTGCTAAATATAAAAATGCTGACTGTGATAGGAGTTGTATTTAAAGGATTAACATTAAGGGAAGCCCCGGTGGGATTTATTTGTACTCTCAGTGCAGTTTAATGGACCGTCGTGCATTTGATTTGGCCTTGGGAGGTGCTCAGTATCAGACTGATTGCAGAGTGGGTGCAGTTTATGGTTAAAGTGTGCAGAGAGAGATAGATATGCAGATTAAATCAGATTAAAAGGACAGCTACACCTTAGGGGACCATGATTACACGAAGGAGCTCTAAACAGGCTATAATAAATGTATTTAAATTAACAATGGAGCACATGACTAACTGTATGCTAAAGTTGTCACTCATAGTGACAGACACAGAGGGATAATAATAATCACTTCTCTTTGGTTGGAATAAATGTAGTCTTACTGCACATTTGCCTAACTTTGTAGTAATATTAGGTGACATAAATATCTGGAGTGGGAGAGAAACATTGCTGTAGCAAAACAAAAATTGTTTGTGGCTGATATAGCTTTGTGGTGTTCAACAGTCTTTACATCTTTCAGTGTCTCCAACAACAATGGTTGAACTGTTTGAAACAAGGAGTTTTTTGTGTTTTTAAAAGATGAATGATGCTGGAAGCCCTACTCAACCATCAACAAGGGTTGGATATCATTTAAAAAAATATGATGTACCAATATCAGTACCCTTGAAGCGATACTGATACCAGTGAGTACTTCATTCAGTACTTTTTTCAAAGGTTCTTCTTTACGAAGAACACTTGCAGTGATTGGCTGTGACAAAACTGTATAGATGTTCATTTTTTTTCTTGATCTGGGTACCAACAGGTATCATTTAACTAGAGAAGTTTCAGTGCTATGTGTTACAGGGTTATTTCAATCAATACCTTAAAGATAAAGAGTACTGATACCCAGCCCAACCATCATGCATATCTTATTAAACCACTTTAACATCCATGTAAACAGTTATTTTGGAATCTCTAATCAGAATTCAATCAGCTTGAAGAAATACTGTCTGTGTAACTGCAGCAACTGTTTTGGTTTTGTTGCTTCCACTTCAGGAAAAAAAACAATTCCCTGTAAAGTTAACTGATGATCATAGTGGAACATTTAGCAACTTAACAGCCAGATATTTCCCTCAGGAGTTGGTGGAGACTAAAACAGAATGAATGAATTTTTGACTTGCACTCATTCTGGTGGCCAAAAAAATGGCTATGCTAATATGATAATGCTAACATTGCTCCAGATATGCTAGATGTGTAAATATGTTATTTTTGGCTAAAACGTTTGCCTTATGAACTCCTCCTCCTTATGAAGCTTGTCTGTTCCAGAGAAACTTCTGAATGATCTTTGTTATTTCAATTGCAGAAATAAAACTGTGTTTCTCAGATTTTTCTTACAGACAAACTGCTCAGGGGTAGCTGGGTATTTTCATTACCCTCCACTTCTCAGCAGACTATAATTACAATATATATTGAACAGACAAGAGGTCATTATGTAGCATTATTCTAAACGGATAATGGAGAGGTGTTTGCTTGCAGTACCTCTTGGCTGGTTCATTGGCTCCATAATGTAAGCGTTGCAGACCACAAAGACAGCCGAGCCTCTTCCAGACCACTATCATTAAAATATTTATTGCAGCAAAAACAAACAATTATGCAAAAAGACCCTTACTTTTCTGCATAATGGCAGAAGTTCATGGCCTGTTTGTGGGGTTTGTGGGGTACAACTACTATAAACGCCTCCTCTCTGTATCACTTTCTTTTTCACTCCCGTCCAGGTTTCTGTTTCTGTTTCCTGGCACTGATTTACTCTTTTGACTCCCGACTGAAATTATGAAATTCTTAGTCTTCTGGTTTTGATGTTGCATTGGTTTTCTGTCCGGCCAAGCCATGATGGCAGTTTCCAAGGTACTGTAAGCTCACAAGCCTGGTTAATACAAAGCATCTGTGTATTTCACTCTCACTGCAGCCACATTGGCTGCAGAGGTGCCAGAGAGTCAGGGTTGTGAAGTCATTTTTAGAGGAAAAACATGGCTGCCAGGCATCCCTGAGTGAGTGTAGCTCCATTTCCAGAGCTAACACGATAACACAAACATGTAATTAGAGGAGTGCTGAGTCAGACACCATGGGCATTGTTTGGTCAAACACTTGTAATTACACTGGAGAGAAAAATACTCTCTGGAAAATGTACAATGGAAGAAACCCCAACATAAAGTATATCTCTATTAGAAATGGTTGGAATCGAATAGCAGAGTTGGATTTCCGCTGTTGTGTTGCAAGAATTTAAGTGTTAAAAAAAATGTTGGTCAGTAGGATGACATTTCGCAACACAAACGGAGGCGGGGGTTGGTTTTAAGATTTGATTTTTGAAGATAGGAAATGGCAGGTCATAAAGATGGTGTCTTTGGTTCAAAAAGTCCTCAGACAAAAACTTGGACTGTTAAACTCTCAGCTGGTTGAGAGAACAATCATCTACCCACAACTAGAATTTAGAGTTAGTAGTTCAATTTCACCAGCTACTTGTAAAAATGTCACTTTAAACATCGATGAATGTCATTTTTAAAAACGCTTACAAGCCGTGATAGCTGTGCATCTTTGATTTCTAGACATTGTGGATAGAAACCAGGGAGAATTTGCTTCTCTTCTTTTTCACATGAGGTAGTAATTACAAAAATCTTCTTGATTGGACATAATCTTGGTCTGTAGGATTTTTTTCAACACTTTCTGGCATTTTGTAGATCAAGTCAGCATTGGTTGGGGCTGAATAGTCAGAAAATTTAAATAATTTGGGGCTTTAGAAAGAGCTGAGCTCACCAGACCTCTGTAGCCTGCTTCTCGTCTCTGCTTGAGGCTATAAGCTGGAAGCTATATGGACACAGTCAGCAGTTAAGTTGCACTGTGGGTAATGTATATGCCAGGTTCCGCTGCATCTGCCTCTGCATCTGTTTTAGACTACCCAGTTCCACAATGTTACAGGACAGTAATGTTAAAATGGTGGAGTGTCTTTTTAAAAAGATAGTTTGAATTATTTGAAGAGGGGTTGTATGAGGTTAATAGTCAGTGCATTACCCAGATGGCAGCAATATCATTTGAAATGTAGATTATGTTTGGAATATTTTCACTGCTTTCCCTTGCTGTCAGACAGCCTTTTCTGACAAGAAACTGCTGTTATATAAGCCAAATATCACGCTCTTCAAACCAGCCAGACTCCATTTGCATCTCCATGTGAGTTGCTGGTCTACCGCTGCCTTGACATGTTAGTTTGTTTGTGTTGTTGTGTTACTTCGGTGCTTTAAAAGGTAATCTGGATTCACCCAAGTCACACAGTAGACCAGCGACTCCTGTATTCTGCAAGTTAAAATGAACTTTTTTTAAAAGGAGTAGTTGTGCAAGATGGAATGATGTTTGGCTTATCTAACAGCAGTTTCCAGTTGGAAGAGGCTGTCTAGCTGCAAGGTAAAAGTTATTTCTGGTCCTCTCCACATCAGTACATTGCTAAGCTTCTGTGCTGGTTCTCCTCTTTGCTTCTCCAAACAATGAACATGCCAACTGCCATCTAATGTAGCTTATACTGACTATCAATAAGTGCCTTATACAACCCTTCTTCAAATAATCTGAATTTCAAGGCACTCATACAAGTTCAAGTATAAAGGTTGAAAAGCCTTTATTTAAGTCTGTTGCTGTAAAATAATTAAAAAGCTTTCAGCCTTCACTCATCTCAACTGTTGAGTGTGTTGGTGTTCCCTCTGTTTTGATTTCTTACTGTTATGTACACAGTGTTGCTGGAGAAAAAGGGAATTTTCTTAGTTCGCAGCTTTTTGACAGAGCCAAAAGACAGCACAAGGCTCATTATAAGTCAGCCCATTGTGGTTTTCCCTCTCGCTGTTCACATATTTTTGCTGTAATGAATGAAGACAGTTAGCATACTCATTTTTTCCACTGCAGAGCGAGTTTTTTTTTTCTTGTTAGGGAATAGGAATGCAGCTCAAAGGCTCATGTTGGTTGGATTGGTTTGCCTAATATTTCTTACAGGATGAGTGAGAATTAGGCATATATTGTGATGTACTGACTGTTACAACAAGTCATATGCTGAATTGTTCGGCAAAAGTTTGTAATGCTTTTGTCATTCTGTGGACTCGCAGAGGAAAATGGGTCAGCAAACAAATGAATGGATCTGTATAATGGGTTTGTACTATGGTGCTTTTGTAAACCAATCAATGACTTGGAACAGCAGCATGCCAGACATAAAAGCAGACATATAGAGCAGATTGACCAATGAAGATGTCCTGCATTTAAAATTTAGGTCAGTAAGGCTGTGTAGGAATGATAGTCACTGCCTGCGCAAATTGCCAAAACACTGTTTACAGGAATCTCTGTCTACAAAGTTGTAATCGCTGCCAAACACAAGAAAGGAAATGTCAAAGCATTTTCCATGAGGCCTGCAGAAATATTCAGGGATATTTTCTTTCTTGTTTAGGCTTCTTCCTTCTTTTCATCAGGATTTGGCCCTCTCAGTCTGTCATACCTCATATGGCCCACTCCCAGAGGTGGGAAGTAACTAAGTACAAATACTTAGTCCCTGTACTTTAGTTGAGTTTTTAGGTATCTGTACTTAACTTGACTATTACTCTGACAACTTTTTACATTTACTCAGTACATTTTAATACAAATTTCTGTACTTTCTACTCCTTACATTTTCAAAATAGACTTGTAGCTTTAATGCATTTAGAGGAATTATTGATCATTTTTATTTTGCATCATTGTGCAACGAATTCCCAACATCAAGACCAATTTCAACCTAAATGGACAATAACACATAAAAAAAGATGATTCCTTAGTGTATCCATGACTGCATATCATGCACAACAGACCTAACAAGACAAAAAAACATGTAAAATACATAACAAGAAAAAAATGATGTCAAAGACAACAAAACAAAAATGGCATAAATGATGCAACAACACAAAAACTATATAAAGGCCATGAAAAGACAGAAAATTATATACAAAATCCTAACAAGACCTAACAGGATGAAAACGATGTAAATGATGTGGCAAGATAAACACTTAAAGGGACTTAAAAGACATAACAGAGGTAACAGACCAAGACGGAGACTCGACCGTGGAGAAAACGGGAAGTTCAGTTAGTTTTGCACAGAAGCAGTCAGTAGAAATGTCCTTCAGAGGGTGACTTTTTACTTTTAGACTTTGAGTACATTTCAGAGCCTTTGCTGTTTTACTTTTACTTGAGTAAAGAAGTGGAATTTGTGCTCTTACTTGTGAAAAGAATGTCTGTATTTTAACCACCTCTGGCCACTCCAAACACCCAGCTGGCTTCATCTGTCCTCCCCTGCTCTGGTGCGGTGAGCCTGGTTTCTCAGGCCATTAAGTGAGTGTAAGTGGTGCTCAGGCCTGGGCACAGACCTACGTCTCTGAGAACTCCTTCCCCGGTGTGAATCGAACAGGGTGCAGGTCTTCACGGGTGACTGAACACTGAGGAGCATTCAGGGCCCCCAGTCTCACAGCGTGAAAGGTTGACCCACAATGAAGCCTCCTCCATTTGTATGAGCTTCATCATCATTCAGATTGTGTCCTCGAGTATGGGAGTGACGGTGTCTCAACACTGGAGTTTAGCATGCAGAACTCAGGCTTTGACTCCTACGTTCACATGATTATTCCCACAGCCACTCCGCCTGTTTTTTTTGTTTTTTTTTATCACCCAACTCTGCAGCTTTACACGGCATTTAAGCCTTTTTTGAGCTCAATGTTTTGATTTAAGGCCAGTATATTTAACATATATTCTCTGCTGAAAATCAACCCTCCAGCAGCAGACAGATGTTTCCAGCAAAATGGCTTCAATAAACACAATATGGCATTTTCACAGAAGACTGAACACCTAACTCCTAAAGACCAGGATGATTTTAACACTGAATACTCAAAGGTGAAAAGGCAGCAAACACAGATCTCACGGACAAAGCTGACTGATCTCAATTCTGGCAGTTTATTCTGGTCATGTCAACAAACATGTCAACATTTTGGCAAAAGATGGGATTGAATTACAAGTGAGGTTTTCTAATGATGCCAGAGGACTTTTTTACACACACACTTAAGAAACACACTGAGTAGACATAATATTTGTACACTGGTTTCCTAGAACTATAGGTAAGTTGTGTTTGCATTGGTTGATTGTTCTTAGTAACTTCATGTCTGCTTCTTTAGCTCATTCATCAGCTGTTTGGCTAACAGCTGACTAGTATTCATGCAGGTATACTGTGCAACACAGCCATCATGTTGTCGTTATGTTGTGCTTATTGAGAGCTAATTGGTTCTCCAGCAGATTCATCATTGCCTCTTAAAGTTCCCTTACAGAGAAGAACCATAGCTCTTTGTTATAGATGGTACGTTCTTTGATGAGTGTCTGACTGAAAGAGAAGTGAAGGCTGCGGTGGAGGATATAAGGATAAATCTTTTCTAATCAATGATTTATTTTTAGCAAAAAAAAATTTCCAGCTGGTTACACTGGTTTGACCACACTGTCTCAGCCAAGTCACTGCATTACTTTTATTGGCTCTATGTTTTTGGGTTGTTGGTCTGTACATCCATCTCGTTCTTGTGAATGTGATATCTCAAGAACGTTTTGATGGAATTTCCTCAAATTTGGCACAAACATCCACTGTGACTCAAGGATGAACTGATTAAATTTTGGAGCTTAAAGGTCAAGGTCGCGGTGATCTCACAAGCCATATTTTGGCCATAAGTGAAGAAAATTTCACGCAAAATTTATATCCAAAAGGTCAGCTTCACTGTGACATCATAATGTTCAGCTCTGTCAGTCCTCTGTACTCCTCTTTAAAAATAGTCTCTAAATGCAGACAGCATGTGATAACTTCATTTTTGCCAAAAAATACACTAATACACTTAATACATTTAATTAAATGCACACTGAAGCAACATATTAGTGACTTCTAATTACATTAAAAACAAAAAGTTAAGTAATTACAACATTTTTCCTGGCTTGATCTCCAAGCCAAAAGGCATTATTTTAATTCCAGGGTAGATCATTTTTTCCAATTAAAAGCATATGTTTGTTTATTGCATTAACGTTTGTCTGAAAACACAATTTGACAAGTCCTGATCACATGTTTTGAATTTCCTTTCACATGTGTGCAATAAATTCAAATATTTTTCTGTCCGTAGACTTTTAAAGGCCTGCAGATGGATCACCGGTTTGTTTTGATTTTGCTGTACTCAGTAACTTGGAACTGCCTTTGTGTGGTTAGTGTGATACACTGAGTCTTGTGTGTTGAGTGTACATCTTTTCAGGCTTCGTTTGAGCTCCTTTGTGCAATTAAAGACGAAATCACAGGCACAGTTTCCCCTAAATCAGCTGTATTCTCACATATAAAGAGTTTAAGCAACCATCACTTCTACATGTGGGCTGGAGTCTCTGTTCCCCACTTCACAAGCTTGTCAGTCCTCCTGGCGTTTTACAGGGCTGACGGTGAAAAAGCTTGAAGATTAGTGCGACGTTTGTTGTTGTGGGATCCCTGCTAAGTTCACTTCCCTGACCCCTGAGGCTCCCCTCCCCTGCTGACCCCCCTCCTCTCTGTGGTCTGGTATCCGTGAGAAGACCCCACTCCAGTTCTGCTCCGGCAGGGCTCTTCCCCCAACCCGCTGAAAGGCCTTTCTCTTCATTAGCATGCCCCTGGGGCTCCTCGGCCTGCTGTTGCCAAACAAACACTGCCAAGATCTTCTTCTGTCTCCCTCACTGTCTGCTTCTCTGGTCATCTCTCGCTATCTGTCTCCCTCTCTCCTCTGTTATTTTTGACAAGTTGTTTCTCACCGTATCATCATTAAGATTATATTATTTCTCCCTCATAATCAGCTCCTCCACCCCTCTTCACACCTGTCCACACTAAGTCCACACCAAGAACTATAAAAAATATTGTTCTAAACTCATTCTGACTCAGTTGGATAGTGAAGTCACCACCACAAGTATAAAGCTGCAGTCAGATTTTAGAACTATATTATTTTTTATAATAATACTTGTAGTTCTTTCACACCAAAAAAGATTAATTTAAGATTAGTTCTTAACAGAGTTTAGCAAAACTAGATTTAAAATAAGTAAATTCAAATTTAAAATTAAGCAAATCCAATTTTCTTAATGTAAGCTGAATTAAATAGACTGGAGATGCTTGCTTATCCAAATTGAAATAAATTAATATAAAATAAATTTGAGGGCTATGCGGACATAGTGAATATAAAGGCAGTGGGCTAACTTTCGGCTTTTCTGCATTTCCTACATTACGTTGTTTGTCAGCTCAAAAACTTAACAAAACATCACATTGTTTTCGAGCTAGCTAAAAAGTTAAAATATTACACTACTTGCAAGCTAGCTAAAAAGTAAACAGATACTACATTGTTTGCTAGATAGCTAAAAAAAATTAGTTTTCCTAATTAGCCTACCCACAGTGGCTTAGCAGACAAGCTCTAAGAAGAACTTGACTCTGAATTAATGGAGCAAGTTGGACAAATAATAGAAGATTTAAAAATGGACAACAGCATTGTGAGGAAAAAAGGGACTGCCTGGCAAACTGTTTTAAGTGCTGAACTGGAGTGAAAGAAAGAAAAGGTGTGTGATAAAACTTAACTGGGTTTAGTCTGTCCCTTAGTTTAAAGTTGATACTGATTAAATTAGAGGTTAAATTTTGGTGTAACAGATTCAAATGTAATCCAGGTTCAGGGTAAAAACTAAAAACTGAGTTTTAAAGAGAGGTTAAAATGTAGTCTTTCTTCATTTTAAGAAAAGTTTAGTGCAACATAATTTAAAGTTAACATGATTTAATGGTTTAAAAATTAACCCCAGCCTTAAATGCCTCATGTTTCAGCCCTTTTGAGCCTCCGGTTCTCCCATTTTTACATGCTGTTTCCTCTGTTGTCTGTATGAGCCCAGAGGACACTCTGTCTCCTTGTTTAGGAAATGTAGATCTGCCTTTCTTTCCTGTGTCCTTTTTATGTGAGTTAGAAGCCACCAGATGGAGGGAAGACAGCAGTCAGAGGTTGTTAATGTATGCTGCAGGAGCAGAGGGCATATGGTGCAAATCAGAAGATGAAGGGCTACCCCCCCCCCCCCCCCTCAAAAAAAAAACTACACTAGTGAACATATATACACACACACAGACACACACACTCCCCTGTTCCTGAACTGAGGTGATTGTGTCCCTGTATTCTGTCTGCCACTGCCTCTACAGCAGAGAGTGGGGTTTTCACCCACTCAGTCGACTGAAGTAGGGCTCCTTATTCCCCACTCACCCATCTGCAGCCCGTCTCTGATACATCGAACCTGTTCTCACCAGGCAGCCCGCACTCAATCACTATTCAGGGTTCTACGTCAGGAACGCCTGAGAGGAGCGAGTGTGTTCAGGACATGGGCGGGTATTTGTGTCATTAGGATGCAGGGACATCACGATTTCAATTCAAAATCAAAAATCAATTGAAAATGACTACATTAAACAAAGGAGTTTCTCCTGAAAGGCTGTCTGAGTTCTCCTCCTACACTCTAAGAAGTAAGGAACCATGAAGAGTTCTTCAGTGTGTCCCCATAGGAGAACCCTTAACTAAAATAGGAGTCTTTGGATGATATGGGTTCTTAATGAAACCTTTAGTTTTACAAAGAGCCCTTGACAAACACTTTCTTCAAAAAGGGTTCTTCAGGAGCAAATGGTTCTGGGTAGAACCTCAGAGCTGAGAGTGTAGAAGTTCATTTCTTTTAATGATTGTTGTTTTCAGACAAACAACAAATCTACTTGTTTAGGTTTAGGGAAAAAATATGTTTTCTATCTGCCACGGAGGTGCTATTCATCCATCATCTACCAATTTATTTTTTTGATTGACAAATCAACTAATCATTGCAGCTGTAACCTAAATCCCGCAACAGTCTGTCCAAACAGAATAGACACACATTTTGCTTGTTTAAATAACATATGATGAGGAAAACGCACTGATCTGTCCTTCTGAGACTTCTGCATCTTATACAGAGGAGCGCTGCCTCGGTGAGGCAGGACGACGACAAAACGTGGAGGAGAGGGCAGGAGGGGAGAGACAGAAACGTGCAGGAGAGAAGAGAGAGCGAAAGAGGGAGCGAGAGAGAGAGAGAGAGAGGAGAGAGTAAGGGGGAGAAGGGAAGAGAGAATTTGCTGAAAGGAAGCATTTTTGTTGGATGGGAGAAAAACAACCATGGAAACTCCATCAGAAGAAAACCAAGACCAGAGGCAGGACAAAAGAGGTACCAATGAGCGCTCACAAAGAGCCAGTTCAGTCCTTTTCACTGCTGTGTTTACTGGGGCTTTAACCTACTCCAGCCTGCTTGGTTTCACTCTGCACAATAGTTGGGTAGATTCTGCTCAGTGGGGAATTTTTTAATGTCAGCACAGCATCCTTGTTTCTCTGTTTGCATGCACATTGTTGTTGATATTCAAGTGGCAGATTGTGCATCACTGCCTCTACAAAATCTCTGCCATGCTTCCAGTGTGTTTTTTTCCCTGCAGTGTCTTTTGCTTGCGCTTGTTTATGATCTAATTAGTTAAAGTATTTATAATATTTTCAGCGGGAGGGGTGCCGTGTTGCCGCTGGTCGTCATCATGATAGTGTCACTTTTTAAGGACAATGAGCCTGTTGCAGAATCAACAGCCGATCAATCAAACCTCAGGGTGCGTTTGAATTGTTCTTTCAGGGGGCAGCGATGATTAATGAGGTGGATGAGGGGCTGGCAAGGACAAAGATAAATGAAGCAGACATTACCAGTCTCACAAATAGACAGCCGTGAGGAGTGTGTACACTAAGGAGAGGGAGAAAGTCATTAACTTGCTCACCTCCTCCGTGTAGAAATCAGCAGGAATCATTGATTTTTCTGTTGCTCTTTGCTCTGAACATCTTTAAAATATTGTTCATTCTGACAAGCACATTTCCCAAGAGAGGCTGTGGTGTCTCTCAGGGTGTTTAATAATGTAGTATTCTACAAATTGTTATATTTCATAATCTTTAAATTTGTATAATTTGAGATTTGTTCCTAAATGAAATATCTGACAGGTGGTTGAACCTGCTGATAAACTTATCTGATTACAAGAATGAAGTTGGTTCTATTAATTGACTTAATGTTTACCGACCACACTGCATATATCATTTCTGATTTCCCATCCCACCCCAAGAATTATCCGTATTACTTTAAAAATGATGTATATTTACATATTTTTTAATATTCTTTTTTTCTGGATTTTGGGGGATTTTACATGTCTGTCCTCTCATGATGCTGCTGCAGATGATTTCTACATCGAGGAGAACAGACCGCACCATTTAGTAGTATTTTACCACCAGGTTTTCATACTAGTACTAGTATGTTGGACCTTATTTTTCTGGACTTACTGGAATTATTATCATTAGTATAAGACCCATTATAATCCCAATGTTGTGCACCCACTAATTGTTACAACATTAGCTCTGATTGCTGTACACCACCAAGCAGCCAGGGATTGTAGATTTAAACATAAAAAAAATAAAAAAAAAATAAAAACTTTGTTACAATGACACTCCAACCAGGGAAGTTGTTATCACAGGGTGGGGCTCTGAGCTGCTCCTTGTATTAGAAAACTTAGTCTTGGTAACTAACCAGTGTAAAGCCCATTTACACACTCAGTAATACTGGGGCTGTATTATAACTTGCATTACTGTTTGGTAACTATGGTAATTAGGGTCAGGACCTGGTTTAGGATGAAAGTTTGTACAGATGAACAGTTCATAAGTCAATGTTCCTATCCTACCTTTAGATAGGAAATGTGTATTACACAAGCATTCTAACTCTCCAAACTAACTTTCACTTCCTCCTGTAGTAGCAGCTAACTGTAGTGTTAGCCAGCAGTAGCTAACGGTAGTGTTAGCTAACAGTAGCTAATGGTAGTGTTAGCTAACAGTAACTAATGGTAGTGTTAGCTAAGAGCAACTGTAGCTAATGGTAGTGTTAGCTAACAGTAGTGTTAGCCAACAGTAGCTAATGGTATAGTTGGCTAACAGTATGGTAGTGTTAGCTAGAGTAGCTAATGGTAGTTTTTGCTAACTCTCTGCTTACTCATCTCTCTTAGGTTTTGTGCACATCATTGTTTTTGCGCCATTTATTTGCATGTCTAAATCTGTCTTGGTATATTTGAATGATTTTAATAACCAGTGGTTACAAGGTTTTTTTTGCTCTGCAAGATGAGTAAAGGAGTGTCAGTTGCTAGGTAACATACATAAACACTGATAAGCAACATTGGATTGAGTATTAAGGATTTCCTGACCTGAGATAAGATAAGATGAAGTAAGATAAGAAAGGGTTCCTGAAGTTAGTTAGGATAAGCTTCTGTAATAACAAATTGGGAAAAATCTTAGACTCTTCCTATTTTAACTCAAGAATTAAGATAAGAAGTTACAGCCAGTGGTTTATAAATAGAGTTGACTTGACTGACTCTCCCATCATTAGGCTTTTCACACAGCTCATATTCACTCTACTGTACCCAAACACACAATTCATGAGCCATTACAGCCACCACTGCCTTTAATTGTCTTTTAATACATACACACAACTCTCTCAGCTCCATTCACACGCAGCCATGGGTGAGCTGCAGTCAACAGCTATTAGCTGACACAGTGTAAGTTTCCATTGTTAGATAAGTAAACAGTGAGACCACTTTCGTCGAATTTGCGGCCTCAGAACTCCTCCGTCCCCCGAGGATGGCCATTATAGCCATTATGGCATTTTTAAGTATCACTCCTCTCAAAGTGGAGCGTGTGGAAAATGAGAATGTTTCTCATAAATGGTGCTTTGGCAGCTCGCCCCAATGAAGCAACAAACAACAACTCTTAGCATTAGCTGTAAACAGACACATCTGTTCGCAATGAGGCTAGATGATAGATTAAAACTGGATGGTGCTTTTGCTGCTCAGGACTCAGGGAGGAGATGGAGGAGTTGTGATGTTTTCATCACAAATGCATGTGTGTCCAAGTGTGTTTATTTGTGTGAGTAGGGTTAGGGTTAGGGGATATGATATTCATATTTTTACTATGCACATATGATATATATATATGTGCTTGTTTGTGTTTGCCTTGCACGTGACTCTTTGTTTGCGTAGGTGTGGGTGTGTCTGTGTTTGTGTCTGGCAAGGACATCAAATTAAACAATGTTTTTTAAGATGTCTGCTGCTCACTTGACCACATCTAGTTGGTATTCCTCTACGCAATGTAGACATTTTTTCCCATTTTTTCCACTGATGGTTCCAGCTGTTGGAAGATTTCAGCTCTGTGGTGTCGACACATGATGTCTGTTGTTGAAGGATGGAGAATGAAGCAGGGCCAGCTGCAGGGGTTCGTATGAGGAGTCTGGGAAACTGTAGTGATGCACGCCTGGATTAACCTGTTTAGAGGCAGCGGGGCAAACATGCCATTGGACCCCGTTTACAGTGCACACTGCACACTATTGATAGCAGCTTATTTATATTTTGCAGACAAACAAATGACTCATAAGTAGTTTTCTTAGTAGGGATGCTACTAGTAATTGTTCTCATTCTATATTATATTTCCACTACTTTTTTGATTAATGCATTTATTATGTTGTGTCCAAGTTGATGTCTTCAAGTGTCTATTGTTGGACTAACAGTCCAAAAACCAAAGATAGTCAGTTTACTCTCATAGGAGACTTAAGAGACAGATGCTGCTCCTGTTTGAGAAACTGGAATCTATGTTAACAAGTTATCAGGATTGTAGACTCACAAGTCAGTCTTTATATGCTTTGCTTAATGGAGACTGAGGACAATCTCCCAGCTTTCTTTGCTAAAACTGAGTGGAAAGATTTAGAGGGTCCATTACAGAACCAGTCCAAAGTCTTTGGGGCAGCCCTTCATATCGGGGTGGTGATATTGTGCTTTAATTACTGAGGATAGTGGAGGAAAACATTGTTTCCGGTAAGGTATGTCTTTAAGAAATATAAGCAGTGCAGGTTTGTTGTTGATTGGTAGGGAGCGAGATATCCGATTGTCTGGTCTCACTAGACTATCAGAATTGTTTGACACAGAATCCTTTTCAACACCTCAAGGTTATGTAACAGTTGGATGCCCAACTGATATTGTCCTTTAATTATGCAAATTCCCTAAGAAAGTTTGCAAGAAGGACTGGGCAATATGTAGATATTTGATCAATATTGTGATATGAGGCTTAGACGATGGATATCATTATATCGTGATATAGCATAAGTGTTGTCTTTTCCTGGTTTTAAAGACTGCATTACAGTAAAGTGATGTAATTTTCTGAACTTACCAGACTGTTCTAGCTGTTCAATTCTTTGCCTTGAGCCACTTAGTCATTCAATCCACATTACTGATGATTATTCATCAAAACTCTCACTGTGTTAATATTTTGTGAAAGCAACAATAGTCATCCCTACAATATTGTTGCAATTTCAACATTGCATTGGTATTTGGTCCAAATAAATTGTGACATCTGATTTTGTTCATATTGTCCAGCTTTTGTTGCATGTAATCAACCTGGCCTGGACTTTAAAGGCTCATTTATGCTGAATGTTAGATATGCATATGGACACGGGCAGAGCCCTCTGTTTGTACTCTGTGTTTATTTCATATGTATTTGTGCACGTTTTCTGAAAGCTTGCAGATAGTGATGAAACGGAGCAGTACCACTAGAAGCTGCTGGACCAGTGTAGCTGATAATTAAAGTGAGGCACGACCAAAGGACATGACAAAGTAGTTTCACGTTCAAATGATGTTTGCCCTCAATTAGTTAGTGAAAAGAATTCTCCATGTTGCGATAATGCCACACAGACCACCGCTGTCTACAGTGCTGCCTCCAGTTTAGTCTTTTTCTCAAGAGGTATTATATTACTGTATTAGTATTAACTTCCTCCAGCATCGCTATGTTTGTTATTGTCTGAAACGTTTGTCTCTTGCTTTTCTTCTTTGGGGTAACTTTTGATTCTGAGCAGTGCCCTCTAGTGGAAGTAAAGCTTAACACCAATGCCAACATAAAGAAAGCGTGTGTGGGCAGTGACAATTACAAAGTTTGAAACTGTCCCTAGTTCCCGTCTGACTGAGGACCTTTGTTGCACATAATTCCCTCTTTCCCTGTCCCCTCATTTTCTGCCTTGTGCCACTGCCGGCTGTCAAATGAAGGTACAAACCCCTCAAAAACAACTGACACAGTAAATTGAGGGATTTTGGGGCCTCTGAAAGTTGGGTCCAACATTGTGGTTATTAGACACAAAACTAAGATTTTCTTGGTCGCTCTGTCTAGCTGCGCCTCCGTCTGTTTGCCTGTCTGCGGGTCTGTACGCCAGCTTGCCTGAGAGTCGCGTCGGTCTTAATGAGCCATCTCATTCACACATTGGATGATTCTCGCTGCTTTGACAAACAGGATCCTCCTGGAGTGTGAAGTGGCTGCTGTGGCCCATTGTGGCTGAGCTATGTGCAGTGCTGGAGGGGCACACAGGATGGAGCTCAGCGGTGGGCTTGTCCTGGGCCTCAAGCCTGTGGGCCGGAAGAGCGGGGCCGTGGTTCACTGCCATTCTGAATGGCCCCTGAGAGTCCAGTGTGATGGACAGTCTCGGCCTGCACACACTGGCTCTTTGTATCAGGGTTTCTTGGACTCTGTCTCTGTCTCTATTTTTTCTCTCACACAATGTTATACATGCGCGTGCACACGCACACACAGACACTTTTTCTCACACAAGTGTCTTTTTTTTCTTCCTCTCTCCTCGTGATCTCAATGTGGCAAAGCTATCCTCTGCTGTAAGGCCTGACATTGTCATTACAAACAGTCGCTAACTTGTCTGTGTTTCTCTGTCTCTCACTCTACTTTTCATTCGATCTGTCCTACTCTCATTCATGTATACTGTAGCACCGAGCTGGAGAGTCTTGAAGTGGTTGGAGGTCTAACCAGAAGTATTAGTCAGGGACTCAGGGAGCATGTGAAAGTCATCAGAGGAAAAAAGGCCCAACGTGATTTTCATTTATGGTGTTCCACTCAGAACAAGCCAGCAGGAACCATTTAGTAGCCTACAAGCTTGTTGTTTAGAGTCACCAGCTCCTGCTGTTGTTCCCTGTGGAGGAGGATGATTGGAGCTGAAGTTTGTCCTGCAATATCCTGACCTGTACACTATGAAATCCCACTCGGTACACTTAGAGAAAACAGTCTGCACTTTCCTGCACGATCAGTCTACTAATACCAGCTGTCTAAAACACATTACAACATCCTCCATGAAATTTTGTGCTATTCATCGATGAAGTAACTGTGAAGGAAGGAATCTATGTCTGTCTGTCCATATGTCATTCACATATCTCTGTTCATCCTATCTACATCACACTTGGTGGTTGTATCACTGGGGACCCAACGATGTGCTGAATTTAGTTCAATTTGGCCAGATGGCAGGACTTTAAAAACAAACTACATTTTGGTCTGTGACTTTTGAAATGTAAGTCTCTTTTTCCTGGATTCTGTTGGTCCAGATTAATCTGTACCGAGGGCGTTACAATTGGGTTAGAATGGAAAGTACATGTTCCTACCAATATTCAAGGGCTGCTTAATTTTCCCTAGTAATAATTTTAATACATTTTTTTTAATGTAACCACTGGTGTCTGCCAGTGTCTAGTCAATGTTAATGTTAGTGAGATTTAAAGATGACGTATCATCCCTCAAATGCGTCAGTGGTTTGGTCCTCCTTTATTGTCAAAAAGAAGTTTAAAGATAATTATTTGCTTCTCATGGGCAATACTGATAAGATAACCGCTAACTTGACATTTCTTTGCTTTAAAAACAAGTTCATATAACCTGTAGCTTCTGCACACCTGAGAGTAAGAAAAGCTAGGATATAGTGAGAAAAGATGTATGATTGAATATTTCAATGCACAAACAAACAACAGTTCTCACTCTTTAAATGTTCATTTACTATTTAATTAAACTTCATCAAAAAACATCACAAACATACTTGTCTTGACTTTACAGAGTAAATTACCTAAGAATTCAAATTGTATGCTTTGATAGTCTGTCAAGTCTGATATAGCTGACATTTATCGACTAATAGACACAGATACAAATAAGCTAATAATAATAATAATAATAATAGCTGGAGAGGCCAATAGTGGCCCATAATTTATTGACATATATTTATCGTGTATCTCTAGCCAAAATATTTCATATATTTGTATGTTTTTCTTGCTGTTGCTTGCTATTATTGTAATTTATTCCCATGAATGCTGTCATCTTAGTCAGCACCCCTCTGGCAGCAGCAGTCTGACTTAATATGCTTATGGGGACGCTCTGAGCCTGTTGCTCAGAAACTTTGCAACAATAGGCAACAGAAGAACAGGCAGACAACACAGAAGGAGAACAAGGTTTCAGCAGACTTTGTAGTGATGAGCAGAATTAACCAGTTTGTTCAGTTATGACATGTTTATCATCCCCAACAACCCTGACATGAAAAATTCACCCTTGATCTGTCCGTACAAGCCATGCCCATTTGTGTCTAGATCGATTTTCCAACATTTCAAATTTCGTATAAATGTACTTTTTCGCCACTCCTCCTGTAAATTTTGAGCAATCCTCACCATATTTGGTGCAAAACATCTCTGGACCATCAAGGTTTACTCAAATGCTGTGGGCAGGGCTTTTATTACAAAAAGACCTCTCATATCTCCTGAACACTTTATGCTATTGCATCCATATTTGGTGGACATGTGAAGATATGATGTCTGAGTAACCATGACAAATTTTGTGACAACAGATGGTGCTAGTAGCATCATCTAACTATAAAGGAGGGTATCCCTGTATGCATCAGTGTTTGACTGTCCTTTGCATACCTCGAACCATTCCTCTGACTCACTTCACACTTGGTGGAGATTGGATCTGAAATAAATAAAATAAAATGAATGAAATGATAAATGCACAATAGCACAAACAAACTAACACTAACACAGTAGAGGTAGATCAGCAACTGCCATCTTCTGTGTTATAGTTTATACTTAAACTGATACAGATTTTTTAGTTTTGAAATGGCAAAAAACAAGCTTTGCTGCTGCCACAGTCTACATCGTTTCACATACAGGATTAACTGCATTTCATAGCTTTCGTGTTGGGATTCCTGAGGGAGATGTCAATCAAACTAATGGTTATGAATGTTCATTTTCACTCGTATCTTTGTGGATGCTTAATGAGAAACTAAACTTTGATATCATATATGCATTTTTGTTATTTGAAGCCACATTTCCAGACGCTTTAAGTTTTAGATTTCATGATAAGGATACATGTAATAACTCACTGACCCTGTGATTACTTCAAAATCCCAGCTCAACTTTGACTCCTTTGACTGAATGAAACTGATTTTTCTCTGGCAGACTACTGTCCCCACGGTACTTAGCGCAGGACTGCTTAAAAGTGGTGTTGGGCTTTGATGTCATTTCTGTCTCCCCTGATGTCTAATACCAAGACTAAAGCTCTCACAGAGGCCCTTTGTGAACAGAGTAGTATTCCTGAGGCTGCTAATAATTGAACCACGTCAGTGCGTCTGTCCCTGTGCCAGTGTTTTTTTTCAGTCAGCTAGAACAGAGTTATACTAACCTGCCAACATGTCAGGTCCAGCTGTGAAAATACCACCTTGGATTTATTGTGTTATTAAGCATTACAGCCAGTTATGTGTTAAGTGATACAAGGTTTCTAAGTTGAGTGAGAGTTTTACCAACACTCTCAGTCCTGCAGGAGATGTGCTTCAAAAGCAGACCACTCCTGTCCAACAGATGGATTATCGATCGGTTTGGTGGCTTTCAAACATAATGCACATTTTCTCTCGCTAAGTGCTCCAAGTTAGACAAGCAAGGCGGATGCAGACATGTCAGTCTGACCTTCTCCATGACGGGTTTCCAGGGGAGGGTGGCTAGATGGTCAGTGTGACCTTTTTAAAAAATGACCGGTTCTCATAGCTTCAAATGTCCTTATCTATGTTTAAACATTTTCTCACTTTCAGTTCCAGTGAAACTCAAGGCAGGCCGACTGTCATGATGATATCATGGCATCCAGCGCCGTGCTATCAGCTTTTAGACAGCTGATCTAATGGGAATAGCGGCGCATTTCAAGGCAGGGTTTGAAACCAAACAGACACTTGATGAGTCGGGCAGTCATGCTGATTCTCTTGTCACATTTGATTTCAGTCAAATGAATTCATAATAAACCAGTGTGACTGTTGTTGCTGGCTCTGTCACTGTGCACATTTAATATGAGCGATCTGGTAATGGAGATAAACACTAACCACACTTTTCATATGGAAACATTTCTTCTCTTTAGGAGCTGTGGCAGCGAGTTGATTTATTCCTAAGATACAGTCTGCAGTTGGATCAGACTTAGCTGAAAGTGACATCCACTACATGGACAGCTCCTCCTTTAAACGGACTGTGTTTACTTTGCAGCTGGGCTCAATATCCTGTGGAGCTCTGCGCTCCGACTCCCAGCAGCTCACTCATCCTCTCCAACGCGTTCAACAGAGAGATGTGGCTTGCGGTAGAAGTTAGTGACTGCTGTGGGCACACTCATTGAGTTGTGGTTAACATGCTGCCATGGCAACTCCTATTCACCCACCATGGGGCAAAAATGTTTTTATCTCCCTGTGCTACACAAACAGTCAGGATGAAGCATCTGACTGCAAAAGTATTGGTCCAGCAGCAGTATATCTGCTTTAATTTCCTTTGTCACGGCAAAGAGCACAAACACAGATGAACTTTCGGGGTTCTTGCCTCATGGAAGAGGCAAGTAAGGAGAGAAGAATTTCTGGTCCCAAATTAGTGTTGAACTAAGATAAGATAAAATGCGACCCTCCCAGTTCATTTTTTTCATTTTCCTTCTATATACAAGAAAGAGTAGAAATAAGAAAAAACTCTGAATGTGAGCGATTAGAGAGGAATGTAAACCATACATAACTCATTATCCTCTACTTACAATGACACAGAAATTACAGTATTTACTGACAAGAGTAACACCACAACTTATGTATAAAATTGTCTCGGATGCTGAATGCGCACAGGCTTTTGTCTGTCTTTTGACTTTTGTTTGATGTAAATGCACAGTTCCTATTACATAGACTGAACCTAGATAATGATGATACAATTTGTATGATTTTTGTTCTATGAAGGTTGGTGCAGTTCTTAAACAAAATAAATGAGCTTAATTTGCTACTAGGGCTGGGTATCGTTTAAAAAAAATTATGATACCAGTCCATACTTAAAAGGTATTGAGTACTAATAGATCCAGCCCTATTTGTTACATGACTTCTTAAAACGTGCAATAATTTAAGTTATAGTGACTGGGGAGCCAGTGGAATTGAAAATCCACTAGAATAAGCTTTCAATTTCAATGATCAAAATCAAAGACAGAATCTACGATTCTATGATACTTAAACCATGCGTGTCACACAGCCTACCAGGCACGTAACTTACAGTTGTGAGGACATAATACCAATGATCTGTTGATCTTTGCAAATGAAGACTTGATAGTCTAACAATGGCATAATTGCCAGAACAAAAATAAGTTTAAATCAAAAAAATTAATTTAATTGTGGCCTTAAAAGCAAAAGTCAAATCAAATTGTTTATTTGGAGAATAATGACACCTCTAATTATTTATACATCCAGCAGTTGCAGAGCAACAATCCGACTCACTCCACCATCTCCTGAGAGAAATATGTGGCTCTTCAGCTGTTATGTCCTATTATGTTCACTAGATAGTTGTTAACTTTGTCAGTTGTTGCTGCTTGATGTTGGATTAGTACTCTACCATAGATTTAACAGGGTTATTTTTGCTGAAATCAGCTGCCTGTTGCTTTTGAAAACTCTGCTGATGAGAGCTGTGAACCAAAACAGTAACACGGTGGACTGGAAATCCAAATCGGTGAGCTTAGAGGGAATCATCATCAACTCTACAGACCATTTTAGCTTCTCTGTGTTTTTCACTACAAGCTTTCACATACACATATTCATTTGATCAATTCTTAATGTAAAAATATTGATTATTGGCAGCTTTAAATACTTCAGTTGCAGTGTGACATCAGGCAAATGTTAGAGCTTTAAAACATTAACAGCCATTGACCTGGAGTCCTGTGACTCTACAACATCCTGTCAGACACATGTGGATCTGATTGGAGGCACACTGTGGTTTGTTTGCCTGCATCCACAGACAGTGCATTGTGGTGACTCCATTTCACAAAGCATAAGAACACATTGCATGAGGCTGATCCATCTGGGTCACTTCATTCCCTCGGTGAGAGTTTCCATTGATTTCCATTACAGCTTGGCAGACACCCATTTCTCTGACCTGCTGGATGGTCATTAGTGCCCTTTAAGTGTAGTGATGAAACGCCAGATGAAGCATTAAAGGCAATGAAGACTGTAAAACCTCAACCTCACACAGAAAACTGTTTCCGCTGGTGCTTTACATCGAGAAGTCTTGAAAGGGAAGCATGCTGCATCAAGCATGACCACAAGCAAATTTGATAGAACATATTTTGATTAGAGGTGTCTGCTCTGTTTGTATGAGTTCCTTTGCGGCATTCAGAATACGTTTGTTCTTTAAATCACTAAGATTGGATTGCACCAATGAAGATTAATTTAAGAGTTTAGAAAATTTAAGTTCAAATGAGTAAATTGAGATTTTAAAATAGGCAGAGCTCTGTTGCACAATTAAAAACTAAAGTCAGTTTATTATATCAAAGTTAAGTGATTTAAAGTGAAATTAAAGAGTTAAATCAACTTGCTAATGCAAATTAAAATAAATAATAAATTCCAGAGCTGTTGGGACCTAGTACATAGGTTCATAATGGCTCTCTAATGACTCTAATTTCTCTTCCTTTGAGAAGATTTCTCGGCCAAATTATCAACTGGAGTGACAGAAAGAGACACGTCATGAAACTCAGTCGGGTCGAGTGTTTCCCTTAACTTTCTTTAAGGAAATCCATTTCGAAAAGGCAGTTATTTTAAAACATAGGGCAACAGAATTAAAATTAATTTAGGTTTAGAGTAAAGAAGAGGTTTAAATTTAAACTTTCTTAATTTTAAGGTAGTTTAAAAGTTCAGTGCAACAAAAGTTAAAGTTACACAATGATTTCAGGTTTAAAAATGAATCCTCGGCGGTGTGACCCAGCCAAAGTGAAAAGTCAGTCTGGTGTTCTTAAATGCCACAAATTAGTACTTGATTAGTGATTGGTGATTAATTATAAAATTATTCATATTCCCTTGTGATGAACTGGTGATCTGTCCAGGGTGTACCCCGCCTCTTGCCTGTGTGCTGGGATGGGCTCGATGAATGAATTAATGATTCATATGAATATTTATCTCATACTTCTTTCCCCTGAGATCACTTCCTGTCCTGCAAGTAAAAAACACTCCCTTTTATGGAACTGTGAGCTGATGTTGTTATAAAGTTCACTATGTGGTCATGAGATTCGGCGTAGAACTCTGTGATATCAAATGACACTTTGTCACTGACACAGTTTTTCTGTGTTTTTTTGTTTTTTTCTTTCTACAGGTTGCTTCGAGTGCTGCATCAAATGTTTAGGCGGGGTGCCGTATGCGTCGCTGGTGGCTACAATCCTCTGCTTCTCTGGCGTTGCCCTGTTCTGTGGATGTGGCCATGTGGCTCTCACTGGCACCGTGACCATCCTGGAAACCCACTTCTCCAAGGTCACCAGTGATCATGCCATGTTGACTGATGTGTAAGTGTCCTCATACTACATGTGTGTGCTAAGGTTGTTAAAAGTATTGATACTTTGATACTTTTTCAATACCACTTGTTTTAAACCATACAATATCTGTATCGAAAGTACCAAACCTACAAAAAAAGATCTAAGTGGTCACTCAAGACATCATTTCAGTTCAGTCTCTATTGTCCTACCTGAGATTTGGTTTGCAGCAGTGAGTTTTCTGTACAAGCAAGAAAAAAGACACATTTTGTGGCCGAGGACTTCTTTGTCTTTTTGCTGTGGTATTGAAGGAGGTATCGAGTATCCTTTTTTTTACACTAGTAATGTACTTAAGTTTAAAATTCTGGTATTGTGACAACTCTAGTACCACATGACTGCAAGCGTCCAAGAAACAAAACAAGCAACTGTTGAAAATATTGTCTTTAAAGGGATAGTAGATGGAGGTTGGCAAGCCTCCATGTTGGAGAAGCAGGGAGGAGCATCAGCATGGAAGCTTACTAATAAACTGCTGTGGACAGGGTCAGTAGCAAAATGCATTGTAGCCACTTAAAAAAGGTCCATCACAAAATCAAAATAAGTTTGAGCGTATGGTATATTTAGAATATTTTCACCACTTTGCCTTGCTATCAGACAGCCTTTTCTGACAAGAAGCTGCTGTTATATAAGCCAGGTATCGCTCTCTACAAACCAACCAAACTCCATAGGCAAAATCAGTAATTTTACCTCACAGAATACAGTAGTTGCTGGTCCATCGCTGCTTTGATCTGTTAGTTTGTTTGTGGTGTGGTGTGACTTTGGTGAATCTAAACTACTCTTTTTGAACACCAAACTCACACAATAATAGACACTAAGCTAACAGATGGAGGCAGCAGTAGACCAGCAACTCATGTGTTCTGCGAGGTAAAATGACTGATTTCGCCTATGGAGTTTGATTGGTTGGAGATAGCAATATTTGGCTTATACAATGTTGGTTTTCTGTTGG
This sequence comes from Lutjanus erythropterus, assembly GCF_056507025.1. Lineage (NCBI taxonomy): Eukaryota > Metazoa > Chordata > Actinopteri > Lutjaniformes > Lutjanidae > Lutjanus > Lutjanus erythropterus. Next base: position 25,171,416 of record NC_139324.1, read on the forward strand.
AATAGGCTGTCTGACGGTGAGGTAAAATGGTGAAAATATTCTTTAAGGTGGCTAAAGTACATTTTGCTGCTGATCCTGACCACAGCAGGACATTAATCAGCTTCTGTGCTGGTCCTCTTGCTGCTCTACCAAACTGAGGGCGCACCGACTGCCATCTATTGTAGATGATGCACAGAATAACAATAAGTACCTCATAAAACCCTACGTAAAACAATCTGAACTATCCCTTTAATGTCACAGTAGGATCCATTACACATTACACTCACCATGAACATGCGCCCTTGCACAACCCTTTCAATAAAAAGAGGCTCAAACATAAGATAGGTAACACTTGTAATGAGGTTGACTTTATGTGGGCTATTTTTAGCTGATAGCGTCTCCCACGTTGACTTTATCCTGGAGAACAGTCCTAATATGGAGCTTGTGTGTTTTACAGTGCATCCATTAGTCCAGACAATAAAAGAGGAATGACAGAGACAGGACTGCACATATGTTTTATGTTGGCGTAGATTTGGAGTGCACTGTTTAATTTAAGAGGTCTACAGGGGCAGTCTGTCTCCTCGTGGATGATTCCCAGAGACATGCATCACCTGTTATCTCCACATTTGGGCTTAAGCGTCTCTCTTCATGTGCATCTTCAGGAACCTGGGCCACTGTCTCAATCATAGCCATCTGTTTGTGATCACTCATGTTTTAAGCAGGTATTTTCCACAGCGGTACGTCATGCTCCTGCCTTACCTGACAGTTTTAGTGGGTCTCTCCAGGTGTTCCATTTTGAGGCTAAAAACACGTTAGTCGCTGATTTGTGCTCACTCTGTTTTTAAACTATTGCAGATTTACCGGGACAACTAAAGCTCATGTGTGACATTGCTCTTTAACAGAATACAGCTGATGCAGTATGTCATCTATGGCATTGCTTCGTTTTTCTTCCTGTACGGGATCATCCTGCTGGCTGAGGGCTTCTACACAACCAGCGCAGTCAAGGAGCTGCACAGCGAGTTCAAGACCACCATCTGTGGACGCTGCATCAGTGGAATGGTATGTTAATACAACTGAATCTTAAACACAGAGTGCTTAAAAAAGGTTTCATTCCGTGTGATTTAAGTTTGGATTATTTGAAGTAGGGTTGTTTGAGGTACTTATCCATAGTCAATCTACTTCCTGAGAGCAGGGATGAAAGTATAACTTCTTTTCCGTTTCCATCTTTACACAGAGATGCATTTATTTAGAGTAACCAGATTTTATTGTGAATAAAGTTTTTCTACTGTAACTAGATTGGATGAGGCTGATTTTTGCCTCTAGACTGGGTGAACTTTTTGTGGACTCAACGACATCTTCCTAATTTCCATGTTTCAAGAGAAGAAATTCGTGTTGCAACCATCCCCTCTATACTGTCGTCCACATTCTCCCCTAATGGCCCTAATGTCACGCCCCCAAACAGTTTATATAATGGCTGTTTTCCATCAGAAAAGGCTGTCTGGTGGCAAAGTGAAGTGGTGAAAATATTCTAAATATAGTGTATGCTTAAATTGAAAACGACTTTTTTAGGTGGCTAAAACACATTTCGTTGCTAACATTGTCCGCAGCAGTTCATCGCTTATCTTTCGCCACCACCTCTCCTGCTGCATCTCCAAACTGGGGGCGTGTCAACAGCCATCTGCTCTTGATAATATGCTGACTATCAACAAGTACCTCATAAAACCCCACTTCAAATAATCTGGACTATCACTTTAAGGTTTCATATCATGTGATTAAAATATAAAATACATACAAAGATACAGATGATGTTGTTCATCATAGGAACAAAGTATGAGTTTCATGGTTATCTGATGGTGCTAACGTTGTGCCGTCTCTGTGTCCTCAGTTTGTCTTCCTCACGTACATCCTGGGTGTGGCCTGGCTCGGTGTGTTTGGCTTCTCCGCTGTGCCAGTCTTCCTCTTCTACAACATGTGGTCTACCTGTGCCACCATGAGGTCTCCCATGGCCAACCTCACCAACATCGACTCCATCTGTGTGGATGTTCGTCAGTATGGTGAGAGAGCAGCACTTTTTCTAAGAATATGTCTTGTTTGGCATCATTAACTTAGATTTCACAAATAAATTTCCGTAAATGCATGTGCTGTGATGGATTAGCACATTGCCCTGTAACCCTTTAATACCAAGCTGTGTCTGCCTACGAGTTTTTGTAACATCAACCAAAGGATATTTTTGTTTTCCCTCTTCCTTTATTTGAATAATTGAATAAAAAAAAGCCCAGTTTAGTGAACATATCCGGTAAATCACAAGAAAAAAGCAAAGGGAAAGTATGTAAAAACAAAAAACAAAAAAAACAACATGATTATGTATGGCAAAAAATATTTTTTACCATGCTTTCCCAATCTTTTAATCATCTTGTGGTCCCAACCCTCCAATTTGAAACCTCTGTTCTAAAAAATAAATGAAATATAAAACTACTTCTACTTTCTTTCATCTTCACAATCCACATCTTTAGTAACAAGCCAAATATATATTCATATATATGGTATTTATATAATATTTATGCACTTTCAAGGGCCAGATTAAAATAAAATAATACTCCTAATCACAGCAGCACAGACTGAGAGAGTCAGACTTTTAGTCTCTATAGGTTTCAGTAGACCCTCCCCGTATTCACCCTTCACTAAGCATGGCCCTCCTTAGTTACTGTTGCTACGCCTGCCAAACTTTCCATTCTCGCACTGCAGATTTAACATCGAAATTGGGAGTAATTGTTGAACATGAAGTCTGTGATTCCTTAGAGACGTAACAAAAGCAGATTCTCATTTCCAGCTAACCCAGGTGGATTTTGTCAGCTAAGATGACTCACAAGCAGATTTCATAAGTGTAGCTGCCTGATAAGCTACTGCTAACTGAAGCTGAGTAAGAGCTATGGGTTAAGACTTGGGGTAAAAGCTAAAATAACCTGGCTTAGACCTGAGACAGCGAGCCAGAGAGAGATGCATCATCATCAGCTCACATCCTCCTCCTCAAACCCCCACATAACTAATGCAGATGCAGGAGTATCAAACAAGTTTGGCTGGAGGCAAAGTTACTGCAGATAGTAAGCTGGCGTTATTTAGCCAGACAAACTAATGTTTGCATCTTATGTAGGAGCAGATGAAGACAGGGATTAATCCATTCACCACACTTGCGTTTCACATTTTTGAGAGCCTACAAAAAAGACGTCACCGTCCAGACTCATTAAACCCAGAGTATCACTCTTCTCAGAGCCTCCTGCACGCGACTTCAACATGTAGAGAAATGGAAAGCTTGACAGCCCTAGTTATGGTTGCCGACCTATGATTGGACAGTTGCTGTTTGGAGGCAGGGCTTAGTGAAGGGTCAATTATATGCCCAGGATTTTCCACATACCTGATTTGTAATGCAGGCTTTCCATTCAGATTTGTAACCTTAAAACCAATCTGAGATAAGCCCCAGTGACATCATTAGGAGTTATTATCTCAGATGTGGTGAGTTAACTGATCATCATGTGTAGAGTTCCCTTTTAAATCAGTATTTACTTTGTGCTCAGTGGACACACAAAGCACTTGACAGATTCACACATGGTGGTACAATGAATTTGAGTATGTACAAAAACCTTTGAATTTTACAGGAATTATCCCATGGAATGCCACACCAGGCAAGGCCTGTGGATCTACGCTAGGTGACATCTGCAACACCAGCGAGGTAAGAGGTCGTCTTCTATCCTCACGCATTTATACAAGTGCCACGCACACATCAGCAAAGGACAACCCCATGAAAATACTTTTTTTTTAACTGAATAATCACTGTCACTTGTCTTGTTCCAGTTCTACCTGTCTTATCACCTGTACATCGTAGCGTGCGCCGGGGCTGGAGCCACTGTGATCGCTCTGGTAAGCTTCCCTCCAGTCTCTCCATCCTCTCCCTTTAGTCCATCTCTGCACGGTTTGTATCAGCAGATCATGTGTCAAGTGCTCCTCTTCTCATTTCCATATGGTTTATGTAACCGCAGCAAGGACGACTACACATAGGCTTTTCCTCAGCTCCAATTCCATTTGCTGTTTACCATCTGCTTAGATGCCCTGTGTTTCATCTTAGGATGGATGGAGGAGAGTGTAGTTGGGGGTTTCTTTTTGTGTGCCATAAAAATTGTAATCATGAGTTTAAACCACAGACTAAAGGTGCAAACCCTAGTTACAAAAAAGTTGGGACGTTGTGTGAAACATTAATAAAAAATGATTTTGACCTATATTTAATTAAATACAGTACAAAGACAAGATATTTAGTGTTCAAACTGATTCATTTTATTGTTTTTTGTAAATAAACAACTTCCAAAAAAGTTGGGACAGGTCCATGGTTACCACTCTGTTACATCACCTTTATGTTTTAACAGCACTCTATCTGTTTGGGACATTAATTGTTAAAGTTTTGATAGTGAGGTTCTTTCTCATTATATTGCTTGATATACAACTTCAGGTGCTCAACACACTGCAGTCTCTGTCATATTTTAATGCACTGCACATTTTCAGTGGGAGACAGGTCTGGACTGCAGGCAGGTCAGTCTAGTACCTGAACTCTTTGACTATGAAGTCATCCTGTTGTAACACACGCAGAATGTGTCCTGGCATTGTCTTACTGAAATAAGCAGGGACATCTATGAAAAAGGCGTCGTCTGGATGGCAGTATAATATGCTTTGTCGCTCCAAAACCTGTATGCACCTGTCTGCATTAATTGGGCCTTCACAGATGTGACAGTTACCCATGATGCCATGGGCACTAACACACCTCCATACCATCACAGATACTGGCTTTTTAAATTGGCACTAGTAAGAATCTGGATGGTTCTTTTCCTCTTTTGCCAAGAGGACATGACATCCATGATTTCCAAAGAACAATCTGAAATGCCACAGTGCACTTTTCCACTTTGCGTCAGTTCATATCAGATGAGCTCGGGCTCCAGAGGAGATGGCACCTTTTCTGGATCTTGTTGCTATATGCATTTGTGTTTACTGACAACATTTTCCCAAAGTGTTTGTATTTTCAAGTGGAGACAGGTCTTGACTGCAGTCAGGCCAGTCTAGTACCTGAACTCTTACTACAAAGCCACGCTGTAGACTGTGTCTTGTGTCTGTCAATTTAAACAATTATTTAATATATATTTTTAATGCAGTGCCACCTGAGGGGTCAAAGGTCACAGGCTTCAGTCTTGCCCCTTACAAATTTCTCTGGATTTTCTTTAAGCTTTTAATGGTATTATGGTTTGTGGACAGTGAATTCATTAAATTTCTGCAGTTTTGTGTTGAGAAACCTTGTTCTTAAACTGTTGGACTGTGCTGTATCCCATCCATGCCTGTGAACGACTGAACCTTTCATGGATGCCCCTTCAACCTCCAATCATGATCACCAGTCTTTTGTTGCCCCTGTCCCAACTGAAAAATTCAGAACGAGTGTATATTTACAAAAAACAATAAGGTTTTTCAGTTTGAACACTAACAATCTTGTCTTTGCAGTGCATTCAATTGAATACAAGTTGAAAAGTAGTCTAGTTTTATTTACGTTTCACCCATCGTCCCAACTTTTTTGGAACTGGGTTTATAGGATATTGTAAAATGATGGTCTTTAACATTTATTCCTCTATTTTTTGAAAAATGATTGGTCATTTTACTAACGTGTCTCAGTACTAGTGACGAGGACGTCACCGGCATGTTCTCTTACAACCTTTTCTGTTCTCTTCCACCAGCTGATCTACATGATGGCTACCACTTATAACTTTGCTGTTTTGAAGTTTAAGAGTCGAGAAGACTGCTGCACTAAGTTTTAAACTGTTTTTAAGAGCACAGCACAGCATTTGAGGCTGTACTGAGTAGAGACAGTTGCCACTGACAACAAATGAACTAAAAAAAACAACAACCTGAGAATAGAAAAATCAACATCTTTCGATTAGTGTAAATAGCTGATTGTATGCTTCCTTTAGCATTTGTTATCCAGGGATATTGCTTGTCTGAGGACACCTGATGAAAGTAGTCTTCAGATTGGGGTGAAGTTTAGTTGACTGGTTTTGTTCTGCTTTCCTTGGCACTCACTTATAGAACTTTGTCACCATCAGATTTTATAGAAATGCACACAGCTAGAAATCCACAACAGTGTTATTTATATTCGTAATGTGTGAAGCTGATTTTGACCTGCACAAAAGCATCAACTGCATGAGTATTTCAGATTTAAAAAGTAAAGTTCAGTATTTAGCATGCGGTACCTTACCTTACATAACAGGACGAGCATCAGTTGACTCCATTCGGAGCTGGAATGCGAATTTGTGCACAAACTCCTGAGACATAAATGTAAAATACCTGTGCAGGCTGTAACGCACAATGAAAGAATTATCTAAATTGGAAACGAGTCCATTCTGAGGTCTGACATGTACAGCATAAAGCTCTGCAATTAGTCCATGTGGACATCCAATGACAAATGTTCAAGGTGTTCTCAGGCTTTATGTTTTTGATTAGCAGTTTTGATGAGGATGAATTCTAATGATACAACTGACTCCTCCTAAGCCCCACCCCCTTTTACTCTGCGCTTCAATGACAGTAGAACAAGCTCGCTCTCCGGTGGAACATTTCTAGCTATTTAGCTAGTATTTTGCTAACATTAGTGATGACATGTAACTAGCTAGCTAATGTGAATATGTGCTAGGCTATGTTGAACTTTTAAAAGGGCTAAAAGATGTTTCTGGGGGGCCTTTATGAAGGCAACATATAGTCACATCTTTAAGTTTGCTGATTTTGGCTAAACACAAGATAACTAGGTAGCTAACGATTAATGTAAATTGCTGGCTAGTTAGCAAGCATTTTGCTAACATTAGCTATGAGATGCAGCTACTGGCTAATGATCGATGCTAGTTAGTTAGCAAGATTTGGTAAAATTAGCTACAGGATGTAACTAGCTAGCTAATGATTAACATAAATTAACTAGCATTTTTCAAACATTACCTATATTAAGATGTGAATATCTGTTGTTTTTGCTAGTCCATGAGCAACATCTTTTAACTCTCATCAAATTTTGTTTTTTCTTTTCAACATAGATGAAACTAGCACACAGCATATCAAAGTACAGGAAACAGGAAGGTTGACTGAGGTTCCATATATGTATGTATTATAATGAACTAAATACAGGATGAAAAATGGCGCCCATTCAGTCCAACAAGAATTGCTTGCTTGGCATAAACACTGAAAAAGTTCTTTAGCTTTCGAGTTGAATATGCGCAGTAGTGTTTTTCCTGCTCAGCCCAACGACTTTATATAATGATGACAGCCCAAATCTATACATTTATACATTTTCTCAGCTCTGTGGGAAGTTTTACAAATACAAAAACCTCTGTGGATTAAAAATTCATAATAGAAAGAGCAATAACTGATCTTGTGTACAGTTTAAGGTCTCCTGTCAACAGTTTTACAGCCACCTCCTTTATAACAGTGACTTAATTAATGCTTTTGGGGCTACAGGGGAATATTTCACTGCAAGGCTGCAAGTGGCCACTGGGAAAAATTGTATGCAAGGCTGAGCAGGAACACCCTGTCTAGGTTCATATATTATATCTATGAGTTCCACCGGGTACCAAGGTTGCTCAGCTGTTATTGAAGCACAGAGAAAAAAGGGCCAGACTTTAGAAGAGTAAATTGTTAAAAAAAAAAAAAGGACCAGCTACAGTGACAAAGTAGCAGTGGCCAAGTGCCTTTTCCTGTACATTTCTTTGGCTTCTTTCCTTAGCCTTAAAATTTTGGAACAGACCCATGAAACCACAAAGTGTTACACAGAAAATATGCAGTATTATTTCTTTTTGTCACAAGTTAGATTCTAAACTGAACTAAAAACCTTTCACCGACTGTATAATGCTGATGAGTATTATGGTGACCAGTGGTGTTTATTGTAGATTTCAAAGTAACTGCACACACCTAGCACATCACACTATGAAGGGTTAGGCCAGTACCAAGGGTATACTTCTGCATGAGGCCCTAAGCCTCACCTTAATTTCATGTATTTTATAAAAAAAAAAGAAGAAATTCTCCTATTTTAGAGTAGAGTAAATGTATTTTTTTTCTATGAGGGCTGACGCTGGTATAGCCTCAGCTATGAAGTTGATGTTTTTGTTTCATATATTTTCCTTTATTCTTTCTCAAAGTGCCATTAAAGAGCCATTTGTTTTTATCTTAACACTGAGCCTGCATGCTTACATTTTCAGATTCTTTGATCTGTTTATAGTTACTTATAACTCCATATTTCATATATTTAATTTTCTTCTAAGTTTTTCAAGACTGTAGCTTTTACTTTCTATATAAAATAAACAATCTTTGTTTACAAAAGTATCCCTACTTGGTCTATTTATTATAAATCCTACAGCAACATAATACAGAACTGCATACGGAACAGGGTCAGATTCACAAAATACTAAATCTCATGCTTTGCACTAACCTCAAGCTTTTACAGCGGCATAAAACTTGCACGCACAAACTCTGGCTCTCTTTCTCTTCTCATGCTCACACCTTTCAAGTGTCGTTTCTGTAGTGTTGTACATAGCAAGATAGTAACATAACTCGGTGTCAGTAATAATTGTAACAGTAATGTTACAATAATTGTAACAGTTAAAGGAAAAATTCAGCACGTTTCATGTGGATGTCCAGTCAGTGTTGATGGTAAATGTTGTCAGCTGAAGCAAGAAATTCCTCAGTGTGTTATATTGACAGAGAAAGCTGAGTTCTCCTGCTGCAAAACCTGTTGCATGCAGGGCTTCTCACAGAGCGATCTGAACAGCAAACCCATCCTTACCCAGCCCATACTCCTGTTACGAATACAATACATTATTAAGTATGACATTGTCTATTTTGAAATCAATTTTCTATTGATTAATAAATTGTTAATGACACTAAATGTACAGTGGAACTGGAGATAAGTGATTGTGTTCCCAGATTGATGTGGTTTTATCACTGACATGATTGTCATGGCATCCATAACTGCTAGAGAGAATGCTGTGTGTTGTTGCTGCTGGAGAAACTTTACATTGTAGAATTGATGCTTCCTAAGTTCTGCCCCTTTTTGCTCTGGGCTCCAAAAACACTTGAGCAAGCTTGGTACCAAGAAGAACTTCAGTCCTCCTTCCCTGTTTCTTGTACTTAAAGATGCTTTGTGCTTGGCTCATGTATGTTGAAAAACACATTTTGTAAAAGTTAAAAGATGCTGCTGAAGGACCGGTAAAAGTGACAAATACAGGAAATAGTCACATCTTACATTAGTCAATGTAAGCAAAACACAAGGTAACTAGATAGCTAACGATTTAAGTAGATTAGCGAGCTGCTTGGCTTGGATTCTGCTAACATTAGGTGTAAATTTGCTAACTAGTTATCAGGCTAACATTAGCTAACTTAGAACATCTTTTAACCACCAGTGTGGTTTTCTTTTTAACGTTCTCAACAGATGAGCCTAGCACATAGCATGTCTAAGTACAGGGAACACTAACTGGAAAGGAAAAAGTTGCTCGACAGTTATTGGAGCACAAAGCAAAAAGGGGTGGGACTAACTCTGTGTTCACACCAGTGGCTACAAAGCATCAGGCTACAAGTCATTTTCAAACTGATGTCTGATACTGGTCGCTGCATGTCGCGCATTAAGAGCTACAAAACAAAGTTTTTTTCAGTGCTCCTATGATGTAATGACGTGTCAATCAGTTTTTGTTTCACCACTTCTGCTCCCGTTCACCCACAAGTCCTGTGCTGTGTAAACAATGAAAGAAAAATATATTCTCGCTTTTACGCTGTTTACAGTTTTTGTTTTAACCATTTTTTCTTTGCACAAAATAAAAAAAGGCAGCTTGCTGATCCGTGCTTGCTGACACTACACATAACTGCTCATTGACATCAATGAGCGTTAAAGCAACACTTCACTGGCGACTCGGCAACAATGTAGCTGACCACATCTTGCCGTTTTGTAGCTATGTTGCTGATAGTGTAAATATATGGTTAGGAGGGGTCAGTTTGCCGTCAGGTACTAAATCGCCTCTCCCTCTCTAATGTATTTTGACAATCTCGACCGTCTTGAGGTTGAGTTTGTTACTTTTAAAGATAAACAGGTTTATTAAGCATCATTTTGTTATCGCAGATCATACGTACCTCTGACCTTGAATAAAAATGAGATGCAGACGTTTGAGTAATAAGTTTGAGAACCTCTAGAAATCCAAGCTGAACCAGCCTGTAGTACAGTCTCCACCTCTGGATAACCAGTGGGCGCGCTAGATGAATATTTTGTCATCTAAAGTTATGTTTTGACCAACAAAGTGATAACTAAAGGCTAGGGTGTGAGTACACACCAACATGGGTGTTGGAAGCTCAGTATGGCAGCACTGAGGAATTTATTGCTTCATTTGACTACATTTACCATGAACACTGACTGGACGTCCGCAGGAAAAATGCAGGGTTTACCTTTAGGTCTTTTTCAGTCACTCTTGTGTGTTAAGTCTTTTTTAAACAAAAGCTTAACTTTATGTTTGTGATGTAGCTCTGACTCCTGTAGCTTGCTTTGCATCTTTGACATGCTCACCGGCCATCCACCTCACCCTTCTCTTCCAGATCCACTTCCTCATGATTCTCTCAGCAAACTGGGCCTACCTTAAGGACGCCAGTCAAATGCATGCCTACCAAGACATCAAAATGAAGGAAGAGCGGGAGCTGCAGGACATCACCTCACGCTCAAAGGAATGCCTCAATTCCTACACATAAAGGATATTAAACGCTCACAGTCCACACACACCCACACACACACACGTAAAGACACACAAACACTGTGGCCCCTCTGGACCAAGACAACGCTCAGCTAAAATAACCTGCCAACTGCTGTGATGCTGTGCAGTACTAACCAGGCTCCTAACAAACTAATGCATCAGTGCTGCTTTCTGCACTAACTCACCAACAAGTGTTTTTGGAACTGCTACTCCAATTTTCATTTATGCTGTTGTTATTTTTTTTTATTTTCTATTTTTCTGAAGGAAAATTCTGATATATTCATCTAGTGTTTGATTTTCTCTGGCCCTTTTTATAGCCAGTTTTTGCTGGTGAAGCTTGAGACATTGCACTATTCTTATATAACGCATAACCATGATGACAGTTCGTTTCACAGTCTTGCTCTGTCTTTCTTTTTTTTAAAAGCTGTGGTGGCCAGTTTTCAACAAGGGAATGTAACATTTTATTTGTTTTCTCTTTTCAAATCAAAAATGCAGATGAATTATACACAACATGAAAGGCCTTACACCCGATCTGAGTTGGTGTGCCACTTCCTAGATGGCAACAATTTGTCATGTAAAAAGACACAAGAAGTTTTGCTTCGACTTCACAGTAAGGAAAGAGGTAAAATATTCAGTTATATTATAAAAGTGTTGGTAAAAGTTAAAGTATTAAACTGCATCTAAATCATAGTGATAATCGAAGTGTTAATAATTGGTTCTAGATTCTAATTTTCATTATAAAGCTACTTAAAAGTCACTCAGAACATTCATGGCCTACATTAACACTACCTCAGATGTGCACTAGAGCCTATAGAACAATTTAACTGGAACAAACAGCAACTTCTCCCTTGTAAAACAACAGTTTAACTTTAAAAAAAAAAAAAAAAAAAAAAAAAGATGCATCAGAAACACAATATGAAGTTATGGTAGCTTGTAAGCACACACATCAGGAGCTCCTCTACATTTCTCTACAGTATCTTAGGATTGAATTTGTAGGCATAATGTCATAAGAATAACCTGCTTGCTAAATGTGGACTGCTGCCAATAATGAGAGCGAAGGATATTCAATGCATTTAACATCTTAAAAGTTTAGTCCATGTGTTTTTTATTTATACAAATTTAAAAAAAAAGCTTGCCAACAAAGGGAGCTCTCTGATCCCTCATGAATGCTTTTTAGCCCATTATCAATTGTAATATCTGATTGTATATTGTAAGATATGATCAATATTTGCTTGATTTTGAAAGATCTTTGTCTAAAACAAGTGTAGCTGTCTCATGTGCAATGATACTATGGAAAAACCCCAGAAATTTAAAGAACTTAAGGTGTGAAAAATGTAAAACAAGTCAGGATTTTGTGTTTTGTTATTTTTGAAGATAAAAACCACTTAATTTTCTTAATTTTTTTTATAATTGCACCTATTTTTGATGTGCAGTTGTCATAATGCTGACATAATTACTCATGTAATCTTTTATTTCTTATTAGTTGAGTTACAGGGATAACTTGATGTATTTCTATGTTGCATGAAGAAAACTGTTTCTGCAGTGACACACGTGATGTACAGTCATGTATACTGACATCAGTAGTAGGCAGTGTTTGCCTGTTTCCTTTTTTTTTCTAACTGAATACAAATTAATCCACTTTATGTAGCTGATTAGTTATAGCCGTTTTTTTAGATTCTTTTATTCAAGTCAAAGTATATGAGTCTTATATTATTTTGTTGCTTGATAGTATACCTGTATTTTCTATGAATGTCAAGGGCTTCCTCATGAATTACTGATGCATAACTTTTAATTCAGCTTTCAAATAACAATTATTCATAGTCATTTCTAAAACTGTACGGCAATCTAAATGGTAAATTTAGCCAAAGTATGAATGCCATTGTGTCTCTGCCCAGTTTACAGTATCTGTAAGATATTGTAGTACAAACCTGCTCAGTTCTTTGCAGGACTAATAGCCACAGGTGTACAGCGGCCGAGGAGCAAGATGACAGATGTGCGTGGAGCTAACGCACATCTCATCTCGTCTTTGTTTACTGTGTTTCCTGTTGAATGAACCAAAAACGAATAAAGGCTACCTATCAATCACCAGGAGGACAACAATCCAGCATCCTGTCTGACTGGAAACCCCTTTATGACATTATTCAACTGGCCTGTTGACTGTTTTTATGAAAATAAGAATAAAATAAGACAAACTTCTCTGTGTTGTGGTGTTTTTTTCCCCCCTTTCTCCATGATGGGAATATCTTGTTTGATTGTGTGCAGTCAATCCAAAAGAATAAAAAAAAAATCAATGTGATTTATTCATTATATGCAGTAGATGTAAAAAAATATTTGTCAAACACATATACAGAAAAACAGCATCTTAAAATATAAACAAGTGCTTCACCACAGTGAAAAAAAAAAAAAAAAACAGTACCACAGAGACTCCGGTACGACCAGCTCACCAAAAATCATCATCCTCATCCTTGGGCGAATACGCTGCAATGCTGGGAAAACAAAATCAAGTCAATTAGTAAAAGCCTCAAGGGAGAGAAGAGAGCAAAGCCAAAAATAGAAAAGCATTTCTCAATGAACTCATCTAAGACAACGTAATTCCAGTACAAATAACAACATTAACAAGAGCAGGAGATGAGAAACCACAGAAGAAATTAAATGTTTTTGCAGGAGGATTATATAGGCTCATATATTTATTAAACTTCCCCAGAGTAGCTTTTAGATTTGAAAATTTTAACTATTCAAAAGTAAAGCCATTAATCTATCCAACCATTATGTGTGCGGCCTAGTTAAAGGGACAGTTTGGATTATTTGAAGTGGGTTTGTTTGAGGTGCTTGTCGAATATGTATTAGCTATAGTGGATGCCGGATGCACCCCCAGTTTGGAGAAGCAGAGAAGAGGAACACAAGGTATTTTAGCCACTTTAAACTCCACTGGCAAAAATCAGTACATTCCAACTGCAGAACCCAGGAGTTGCTGGTCTACTGCTGCTGTGATCTGTCAGTTTGTTTGTATTATTGTGTGACTTTGGTGAATCTAAACTACCCTTTTAAAACACCAAAGTCACACAATAACACAAATGACTTAACAGATCGAGGCAGCAGGAGACCAAGAAGTCCTGTGTTCTGGAGTTTGGTTGGTTTGGAAAGAGTGATATTTAGCTTAAATAATGACAGTTTCCAATTATAACAATTATAATTGGTTAAAACCTTTTGTTGCTGACCGTGTCCGTAGCAGTACATGGCTTAGCTTCCATCCTGATGCTCCTCTCTGCTTCTCCAAACTGAGGGCATGCTGACCAACATGTACCGCAGGTCACTGACTATCAGTAAGTACCACATAAAACCCCACATCAAATAATCTGAGCCACCCCTTTAACTGGTTTTAGCTACCTGTCATCTTTCTCCTCAGACAAGCTCTTCACCTCTGGGCTCGTCTGTATTGCTTCTTCTCTTCCAGGGCTCTAAAAAAACAAACAAAAAAAAAACACAGAAGGCAGCTGTTTCAAGTAAAGTCACAAAAGCAAAATTCAACAGAAGACTCAGACAAATGAGCAAACACCTCACCTGTGCCTGCTGCTGCTTCTCTCTCGCCTCCAGGACCATCTTCATGTATTTCTCCAGAGGATTTTCACCTTCGGGCTCCTCCCCACCATCATCTGCCTCTTGCTTCTGCTCCTCGTCTCCTCCTTTCTTTATTCCAGTTTCTTCTTCCTCTTCTTTTTCCTGTCCTGGTTGCTCCACGTCCTGCAGAAGCTGATTGGACATGGAATATGGTCAATATTTGTTTCATCAGGAAGATCATAAAGTGGAGTTTTTGAAGATAAGCCTCACCATCTCTTTCTCCAGTCTCTGCAGTTCTTGCAGCTCCCTCTCTCTGGCCTCCTCTTGCTCCCTTTGCCTTCGTTCTTGTCTTTCCTTTCGCTCTCTTTCCCATCTCTGCTCCTCATCCTCATCTTCTTGTCTAGCAGCTTCACCTGAGGTTTGTGGGACTTCTATAAAACACACGGATTTACAAGAGTTGAATCCGTTGGCAGTTCGTGGCTACAATATGAGACTCACACAGTCAGACTGGTGGTGTACAGTAGAAGGTGGCCATTCTTGTCATTTGGGGTCAACTGAGATTATGTGCCAGTAACGAGGAGGAGAAGGCGGGGGGACTAACGACTCACCCGCTTGGCCCTGCGAGTCTACCGGGTCTTCTGGGAGGTCTGGTGGTGGGCGGGGGACAGCGGGGCCGTCAGGGGCCTCCTCAGAGAGAGGGACGGCAGTGTCCAGGAGAAGCTCTGGAATGTGGCCGGGCTCTGGAGGGAGACGCGCACAAAGAGATCTTTTATGCTCCACCATAATGCAACAGGGCCAGAGGACCGGCACAGAATACATAATCAGCTGCCCTTCATCTTCACCATTGTGCGGGGCCACTGAAAGGACACTTTGGAGGCCAGTCACACACTCATTAAAAAACAGCCTTTCCAAAATCCAAAACCTCCAGACCGGATATACTCCAGTTTGTTCCTGGGATTTTGTTCAAATTAATGATAATCAATACAGGGAGAAAAAAAAACACTTTGAGAATGAGAAAAGTAAGTAAAAGTAAGTACGGATAGAATATACAAACAGATCACTTTGGGACTTTTGCAGCGCTGCTATAAGGCATCTTATGTAAAATAATCAATATCTAATGCAGTGCTTCTCAAATTTTTTCTGGCATGCCTCTCTTTTGAAGCCGAAAAAAAAAGCACAAGCCCCACCCCACAATTATTATCAATCGCTCCCGATAGTTGGGGAAGCAACTGATAAAGAAAGGATTCAAGTTGAACTTTAGTGAAATTAAGGCCCACATGATCTCATCAGCAAGTTCTTTGTTTATTTCCCCCACATCATCATATTAATTTAACTTGGTTTGCCCCCCTGGGAGGGCCGCCACCCAATTTGGGTTGGAGTTATGTATGTATGGCTGTTCATACCAAGATGCAATCAAAGCTTTAGGAACATCAGGCAGGACAACCTCCAACAGGGACAGATAATACCTTTTAAAATTTAATACTAGGGCTGCAAATCTGATTAATCAGACGCATAAATACAAAACAAGTTTTTTCTCATTCTTTTCCTTATTTTCTTTTTTGAAGTTTAAGTTTCCTTATTCAAAAATGGTTCTGCCTGAAAAAATAATGTCAAACGAGGAACAAGTACTGCCGTTTTTATACTACTGAATACATTTTTAATTGGTTAAATCTGTATCAGTGATTGATCTTAACATCCCTATTTGATACTTTTTGTCCCAATTTTATAATACAGATCATTTTTCAATGGGTATGTAATTAAAAAAAAGAAAGAAATAAAACTACAAAAATAAATAAATAAATAAATAAATAAATAAATATCCTCACTAAATATTTTCTTGTTTAGCCTCCTTGTAATGTTCAGGGTGAGTTGAGGTTACTAATGTTGCTGCTGTGTGGCCTTTACTTGTTGTCACACACAGAGCATCTTGCTGTGGTTTTTACTACAAGTGGAAAGTTTCACCACACTGCGCAACGTTTCCTTTCTGCCACTGTGTCACAAGACTGATGGGAAAGTGTATGACTGTGCCTGGATGAGGTTTGTCATGCGACACAGAGCAGTTAAATAAAAATGTCAGGGCCGTTTATTGGCACAAACATTACACAAAAATAATGAAAATTTGGAAGTGATGCAGCTACCTGATAAAATCCCTGTGAGATCTTCGAGGCTTATCTTCTCCGGCTGTGGAGAAGACTCTGAGCTGGACAGGACAGGTTGAAGCTGTGGTGCACTGACAGAAATAGTGGCAAACATGAGGACATTAGTATTCACCACCTCTATGTGAAAGTGTATTAAAAAAATGATGTTGTGTCCTTGCCAAAGCGATGCCAGATGGTACCTGGACTGGTCTCGTGCTGTGCTCTTGAGCTGAGGACTCCGAGGTGGACTGAGCTCAGAGGAGAAGTCACCTGAGGTCGCCAACTCATCATGGGGGGCAGGAGGGAGCTGTCTGTCAGACGACAGCTCCGGGAACGCCATCGGAGACGCAACGGCTTCTGTCGGGGGCAAAGACTTCATATTAGGGCTGGACACTATGGCTTATTAATAATATGTCATTTATATTTAGGCTATGCTGCGATATATAATAAATATGTCAATATTAGGGATATCACAATTTTAATCCTAAATCAATAATTGATCAGAGGGAGCTAAATTGAAATAGGATCAAAATCAAAAGCAGGATGAGCAATTCCCCTGTTATTTTTTTTCCACTCAACCCATGCCTACTTGTTTGTGTCTGAAGAAAGAAAGAAAAAACAAAACAGAACTTCAAATACAACAAACAATAGCTTTCCAGTAGCAGCTACACCTTTATATTTTTACAGAAGAATTTTGAATATGTAAATGACAGATTCCGGGGCATAAAACCAATGATTTGTTGATATTTACAAAGTAAGACACAATAGTCTAACACTGGTATATCTGTCAGTACTAATTTAAAAGATTAAATGTGTGTGTATTGTATCCTATCATTTATTAATGTTTAATCAATTAATCTATTATTACCATATTAAACTACCAATTAAGGAAAATGGACAAATTAAAACATCTTGACTAAATATCTTGATATTGATACTGCAACATTATAGTACTGATCATTACTGCTGTTTAACCCAATGGGATTTCGATAAATAATCATCAGTAATGTGAATATAATTGCTAAGTGGGTAAAAGCAAACAATAGAACAGTTCAGAAAATTCCATCACTTTACTGTAATGCAGCCTTTAAAACCTGAAAAAATACAGCACCTATGTCATATCATGAGATAATTATATCCAAAATCTAAGTTGATATCTTGTCTCATATTGTGATATCAATATAATATTGATATACTGCCCAGCCCTTATTTATGAGGCAATACTCTCATGGGAGAAATTGATGTGAAAATGTGTGTGCTGACTGTTTTTACATAACTATGTGACTGTTTTTGTTTGCCTCAACCACAGACTGCATATTAAATAAGATTTAATAAACAGTCTATGGCTCCAACTTGCTATTTGGACTGCTGTACGCATTTTAAGGAGCAATATGTAGCAACTGCACACCCAGAAATAACTTGGTGCATCTAATTCTTTTGAAGCATTTTCAGAGGACAAAGCTTTTTTTTTTTTTTTTTTTTTTTTTTTTTTTTGAGGGTACCTTCTGAAATCTCTCTTTGAAGCTTTTTTCTGGAGGATGAGTGTGGTGTGGAGGACACACGTCTGAATGTGGAGCTGCTTCCATCCTGAACGTGTCCATCTCTTAGAAACAGAGGTTCGGTCAACGAACGCAGACTGCAGTCAGTGAACGCCGTGGGCTTGGGTTGATTAGGGTCTTCTGAGAAGGTCACTCTCGATTGTGCAGGTGGTAACACGTTCCTGGTGTCATATGGTGCTGAGGAGGGGGTTGTGGTAGTTTGTGGAGACAGCGGTTTGTGTGAGACCTTTGATTTGTGGGTGCGTGAATGATGGTGAGAGGCTTGTTTTCTTAGAGGAGAGTCAGGCCGATGTGAAGGATGTGCTCCTTGTGGGGACAGAGCTCTTGGGGGAAGCATGTGTGAGATGGTGGAGCGCACCGCCCTCTGCTGGTAGTTCCTGTAAGCTTCCTCCAAGGTCTCGGCCTCCCTCTGCAGCTCCTGGAACCGAGCTTTGGCTTCAGCCACCAGCTCCATGCCGGAGTCTGGAGACTCAACCCAAGGCGACTTGTGTCCTCGTGAGGGCCCACCTGCTTCACAAACATCATCATAACCCACCCTGGCCCTCAGCAGAGCTCTGTCCACATAGATGTCAGGGGGAACCAGCTTGTCGGCACTCAGTTCCAAAACTGAGCGATCGACAAGAGAGGGTTTGGGGTTACGCAGCACTTCATTTTCAAGAGCTGCATCATCAAATGGATTAGACAAGAGAAAGGGAGAAAAGAAAGAAAGGGAGAAGCAAAGAAGAGGAGAAATGAACACTAATACGGAAAACCAGCCACCACTTAAGAGTATAACTCAGGAAAAAAGAATGCTACAACTAATGTCTTACTCTTTACATGCATTTACACCAATGATCTGGTTGCTACTACGGTAACGTGACTTCCTTTCTTGTTTTTGCTAAAACGTTATTACAGTAATCACATTTTTTGCCAAAACTTTTTCTTTTAAAGATGTAATGGTCAACAGAATAACATGAACCAAGAAAGGAAGTCAGTTTATTAAAAGTAGAAATAAAGTCAACTACACAAGTTATGCATTACAGAGTGTAATGTGCATAACTGCACACAGAAAACAACAGGATTTGCACAGGCTAATCACTGAGATGGGCAGATGATAGATAGGATGATGGATCTGAAGCTTGTTTCACTCCTGTGAAGCGGACTGTGCCGGAGCTCATGTTGAATGAAGAATGTCACGTGACTTAAGATGTCCAAAGCTTCAAATGTCACAGGTGCTTCAGAAAGCGCCTCGTTCAGTTTGACAGTTTTACAATTAAACTTATGTTGTATAAAAGACAAATTAATTTTAAGAAAAAAAAATTCCTTTGTCTCTTTCATACCCTTTTAAAGTGCTGTTTCAATGTGTTTCATGATGATCTTGACCAGAGCTGGGCCTACAAATAAAGTTGTTCAAAGTACTCCCAGCGTTTTGCCTTTTGGATACATGTTAGAAAGATATAATCTTATGAGAACATTTTCTTGTGAAACCAAGTAATGATGTAATGACAGTAATGGGCTACTTTTATGAATATCACTGTCTAATTACATCATATTGTGACTCATATGAAATGTCACATAAATGTCAGCCACAAAGTTTAAAAACATGAGCGAACAGTGGCACCAGGACTAAAGTACACAAAAAATGTAATTAATGTTTTGTGTCAGCAAAAATATATTATATCTTTTTGGACAGCGTGAGTATTTTACTGTAACATATTGCACAATAACATCTATATTTAATGCACCAGTTCTGAACGTAAGTATACAAATTTAATAACATGCAGGCTTCTTGGACTTTTATTGCACATATGAGATTAGATTTAAACTATTAATATCAGTGAGATGTAGTGGTGCTTCTTGAAGGGCTGCTATAAGTTTTACAACCTACCAGATGTCACTGTGTTTACTGAGTCTGAAAACCTGAAGCTTCAAATATTTTGTGACAAAAATAGAAAAAAAACAGGCCAGAACCTGATAAGGCTTCATCTGCCCATCACTACTAATCACACTAAGACATGCATGTCCAGTCGTGAGGTACCTTGCTGAGTTTGACGAAGCTGCATCTTAATGTCCTCCATGTGGTTATTCATCCACTGTGCCTTCTCCTCATACTGTATCAACTGAGCGTTGAGCTGAGCGCTCCGCTCCACCTGCAGCAGAGAACAGGACGCCACACGAGCAGTTATTGTTTTAACACAATATCAGATTTGCAAAATAAGTGCAGGTGACTGGAAACCCAGATTTTAGGACAAACCACAATTGCACAAAAAAAATCCCCCAAAGTCAAACAAAATCTTGCGAAAGGAAAAAAAAAAAAACCCTGACTGCATAGTTTCCCACACTCAGTGAGAGGCAGCGATGTGACTGACCTCACTCTGGAGCTGTGCCTGCAGCACCTGTTTCTGGTTGTCAAACTCTTCCTCATCCAGCCTGTGAGCGTTCTGCAGCCGCCGTAGCTCCATCTGCAAGGCCAGCTGCTCTTTGGACGGCTTGCCCAAATCTGAAAGAAGGGTTATCAGAGTCAAAGTATAATCTGAAAGTGAATCCTTTCTGCCAGTCCAGTGTCTATTTCAGTGGGAAAGCTATCAGATGAAAAAGCACAGAAGTTGCTCTGACTTGGGGCATCATTTTGATGTGCTGCAGTTCATGATCTTTGACAGTATGGATCTGACCAGCATGAGAGTAAAGCACATGGGGTTTAACGCCATGTTGCTGCCTTTTGTTAGCGATGAAGAGAGAGGCCGACTGCTCCCATGCCCTCATCCTCAAACAGGAAGAACACTGTATGTTAGAAAGAGGTAAAATTTTGGTTGTCTGCCGTGGGAGCCCTCTGTCTCTGCTCCCCTTCACTCCACTTCTCATCCCCGATCCCTCAATGGTTCCTTTTTAGTCAGTTGTCTGCAGAGCTACAGACACAGCACAGAGGCCCCACATTGGCAGGCAAGACACATTCAGAAAGACTCAGCAGAGCCAGAAGCAGTGGGACAGACTTAACATGAATGCTTCACAGTACACTGCATCTCCCACAGCTCACAACAAGCCCAGACTCAAGCTCTCTGAATACAGTGTAGGAACTGGATTTATCTCAGTTATCAAAAAAAAAGACTACAAATATTCTGAGGTCCTGGTCCTTTAGGTTTATATATTACAGGCAGTAACTATTTGACCGGGTCACATGCAGCTCTTTGCAACTATCCAGCAGCTCCCTGTAGCTTTGACAAAAAAAGAAAAAAAAACTTTATGGAAATGAATAATGGTTAGTTTTTTAACATTCGATTTTAATTTTATCATTGTTGGAGGATTAAAGTGATTCTTACCTCCCCCAGTTGTTAAAATGTGTAGCCTATACACAGAATAATAATAACTAAAATGTGTCATAGCTTACATCTATAGCTCAGCGCCTTTTTCTCTAAATTTCGCTAGTGACTAGTCTCGAGTCTGAGCTAGCTTAAGATGCCAAATGCCCCCCAAAAAGAAAGGTCTCAGAAGAAAGTAGAGAATTTAATAGCTGCTGCTCCAGACAGATTTTTTTTTTTCCTTTTTGGCAAAAAATTCAACTTCATTCTCTCCTACAAAGGAATAAGTTGCACAGGCTACATTTGACTTTCACTTTGTCCGTCATATTGATGGACAGAATCGCAAAAATTCTGTCATTTTTACCCATCATTTTAATATTTTATTTTTGAATGACAATGAGACACGGCCTATTTTAATAGCCTTTAATTTTCAAAAACAACTTGATTGCAATGACATTTAATATACAGAACAAACTTGCTCTTTGCAAGTTATTTACATCTTTCTAAAGATCCATGTGCGAAAATTGCATCAGAATATTTGATTCAGGAGTGTCTCAGGTCTCCCCACTAATTTGGATTATTCCTGATCTTACTGCACATCCGCGGAAATTATTCAGACAATTCATGTAAACAAAATGTTCACTGCGGTGTACAGGCTGCCACTTTATGTTGAAAAATTAAGCAAAGCTACCCCAGCCAAAGCCAGGGAATACTAAAGGACGATACCCACCCAAGCCACAGTCTGTTCACCCAGCTGCTGTCTGGCAAGATATACAGAAGTATCTGCTGTTGCACCACCAGACTACAGAAAAGCTTCTTTTCTGATGCTGTGAAACTCCTCAATTCACCCTCTGCACTCCATCAGAAATGAAGTTTATTTTCACGACTTTGGGGACTTGGGGGGTTTCACAACGCCCAAGTGTTGCTCCTTCATCCTCCATCAAATCAGCTCCTCTTTTTACACTTCGTTCATCAACCTCATCATGATTCTTGGGCTGAGTGTTGCCAACTTGGCAACTTTCCCACTAGATTTAATGACTTTCAGACCTGCTTAGAGAATTTATTACTAGAAAGTGACTAGCGGAAAATTTAGCGACTTTATTCATTCCATCAGGGAAAAGGCACAACATTTATTCAAATAGGTTATATTATAATTCTGCTATTACAAGCAGAAAATCTTGACTTTTTTTATTCTCTCATGGTAAACCTGAGAAAAAAAAACCTGCAGCATGTTAAGACTTCTGGGAGGTCTTTGGAACAGCAGCCAGTCCTCACCTGCGTGGAGAAGCCGGTTCTCCTCTTGGGCCTCCTCCAGCTGTTTCTTTAGCAGCCGCAGCTGCCCCTGCAGATCTGCTTTCTCACTTTTCAAGCTGGGGTAGTCACTCATGGTCTCCAGTCTCTCCCCCATCAGCTCCTTCTGCTGAGTCAGCAGAGAAATCTGTTGCTGGGCTGTGTCGAGCTCAACCTGGAAGACAATAGAAGACAATAGAAAAGGGTGGGCAAAAAAAAGCTGCAGACTAAATTAATCAATCACACTGTGTAACATACAAATATTACAGAAACGCTTCGTACAAAGTGAAACTTTGATCTGAATACAAAAGTTTAATTCCTTAGTAGGACTGAAACCTATTTCCCATTGAAGAGGGTGACGTTAACACTGCTGGATGACTGGGGTTGTGTTGTTTACCTGCAGTCGTCTCAGCTCTGAGCATGCTCGACTGTGCTCCTCTAACTTTTCATTAATTATAGCCGACTCCTTTTGGATACGAGCAGTTTCCACTGAAAAATAAAAAAAGTGTAAACATGAATAAAATGTGCAATACCAGACTAGTCAGTAAACTAGAATGAATCTAAATACTCACCTTTGTTTCTGTTCTCATTCTCAGTTAGTGTTTCTGTTCTCTTGATAAACTCCTCTTTCAACTCAAGCTGGTACCTGATTTATAAATACAAAAGAACAAACAATCAAAACAAGCTCTGAAACTATATAAACTAAAATCAATGTGTCCTTTTCCTGTTACAGAAGGTTCCAGAGTAACAAACCAAATGAGACGCCAGCTAAAGACAGATGTTACTCCACAGTCATAGCTGCTGATGTATTAAGTCATAGTTTTGATGTCATAAAAAATCATGAGCACTAAGCCTGGGCCATTAAACAATGTATTGATTTGTGTGTTTTTCTCTATGTTAAAATTAAAATTATTTCCTGTGTGCCTTGATAAATGAAGTGAATAAATTCAGAGAAAGGTGGTTCAATTCAAAATAAAGAGATTAAAGGTATATAAGACTCTACCATTAAATAAACAGCACTATAGTCCAAATAGTGAGTTGGAGCCACAGACGGTAAATTAAATATGTTGAATCCCTTTTTAATATATGATCTGTGGTTGAAGCGAGTTGCTTCCCCCTGCCTCCTCCTCCACAGACCCGAAGTGTCCTACACCGTAAGTTGATCAGCTGTTTATAACTAGTCAGTCAATTCAAAGTTAAACCTGTTATCCTGAAAACAAAAGCCCACTGCTCTTAAAAAACACAATGAATTTGGAGTTCAGTGCCTCCCTTCCTTTGGCCAGACTCCATTAAGATTTTACTCAATTTTCAAATTATCTACTCAAACAGCAAACATTCAGTCTCAACTTTAACTCTAATAAACACGAAACAGACAAACAAAAACAGGTATTCCAGACTGGAATGTAAATTTCAAGGCAGAACATGCTGTAGCACTGTTGTCGAAAAAGCGAGTACTTCAGTTTTTCATGTTTCTTTAATCTCTTGAGAAGCATCATGATCATTTTATGATTTAGTACAGTAAATATATTACATGTTTCTCCTTAAACTCAAAGTAAAGTGGTTGAATTTAGCCATTTTTCCTCCTGCTCTTTGTCAAAAACAGGTAATTAAAAATAATTAATTATTGATATCAAATGAAATGAAACATTTATCAAGATATTTTAATAGCTATATTGTCCAGCCCCAGTAACCATATTAACTTGTAGCAAAAACATTTTGCAGTAGAATGGAATAAATCTCTGAATGAAGATCTTAAGAGATGAGAGATGGTACTGTTTTTACTTTAAACCTACAAAACAGTGACATCCCCTGGTCACACTATGACAGTAAAATATTCTACACTAGTGAGGTAAAGTGAACTAACAGGATGGAGAGAATAAATCAAATGAGACTAGAGTGGCAAGGGTTAATCAGTTATCAAATTAATTGACAAACTAATCGGTTTAAGAAAAAAAAAGGAAAAAAGGTACCTGGAAAGTTCATTCTTCAGTCTTTGGTCGTACGTGTCCTCCATAGTCTTCACCGCCAGCTCTCTCCTCCTCAGCAGCTCTTCAGTGGTCTTGACCTTGTCCTCGTGAATTTGACAGGTTCTGCCATGATACAAACACAGAACTGTTCTTTAAGAACCCACGGTCACAGTGGTAGAGAGCATAGCACCTCTTTACTCACGTGAAAGCTTACTTTTCAAAAGCCTCCACTCTCATCCTCAGCTCATTTTCTCTGTTCCGCAGTGTTTCAAGTTCCTTCAGGACAGACTGTCTTTGCATATACACATTTTTTTCCTCAAACTAAAGAAAAGAGAAATTCAAATAACATCAATTACATTTCCATATTTAAGCAGTTAGAAATTACACTAATGAATGCTGTGATGTTGAGAGCCTGCAGAGAGCAGTAATGTACCTCTTGTTGTTTTTGTAACCGATCAATGGCATTTTTCTCCCGGTCCATCAACGCCTTTGCCTTCATTTCATAAGTCCTCTCCAGCTCTTGTTTCAGTTTATCAAATTCTTTATGAAATTTTTCCTTTTCTTCCATCCTCACCTTGGCAATTTCAACATCTTGAAAATGCTGCATCTTGAGAAACAAAAGACACAATGCTGCTGTCACATAATGACGATCACATATTATCCACTTATAAAACATAAAGTATTTATACCATTCAAAATGTTTAATGCAGATATGAGAATGCAGCTGTGCTCATTAAGGTTTTGCTTCATTAGTTTTGTAGAAAAATATATGTACCTTTGTGTTCATCTCTGCTTGCATCTGTGTCTCGATTTCTTTTCTATATGCAGCCAGTTTCGATTGGTAAGAAAACCATCTGTCCCCGCTGTAACTGAAGCCCTCATATTCCTTATCAATCATTTTCATCTTCTCAACTGTGTAGGGAAGAAAGACAATATTAGAAACAGTGTGCTGAAAGACATGCGTGTGGAATACAATAAGACTTTAATTCATCATACCAAGAGACTCTCCATAACTTTGTATGTTGGTTGTCTGAGTGTCAGCGTCGTGGCACAGGCTGTGAGTAGAACGGTGTGTTAGCCCGATTAGAAGGCTGATCAGGAAACCTACTAGACAAACAGAAAACATATCACACACAGGCCTTGGGGGCAGAGGCCGTTGTATTAAAAAGGAACAGAATACTGCACATACCTTTGTCATCACTGTTTGAAGACTGTAAAAGATTAAAAATAACAACATTTATTACTAAACAATATTTTCCCCTCATTTCAAGAATATTCAACAAGCTAAAACATATTAATATTAATATCAAATAATAATTAATTAATATTAATTACCAGAGATCTGTAAAGGGCTGATTCAGAACTAATTTTGAGAAGCTGAAGAAGGTCTCCTTTTGTGGAAACCTGCCAAAAATGAATCAGAGATCAACATCTTCATCAGCAATGATGTTCTTTACACTTTAAAGGGACAGGTCACCCTTAAAATCAAAAATACATATTTTTGGTGTGAGTTGTCAAGTTTTGGAGACATCAGCTGTAAAGATGACTATGTTCTTTTGAATATAATGTAGCTAGATGGCGCTTTTGAAAAACTCAACAGCAATGTCCCTTTCAAAAAATCTTGACCCAGTTTCTCAAGATAATCTACAGACCTCGCTGTGAGCAGTTTCATGCAGGAACTTTCTCCTCTCTACCAAACTACATCTGCAAACCATATCACTGTGCAGAAGGAAGTGTGCTTCTACTCATGGAGGCTTGGGATTGTAAACATTAATGGCGTAAACTCTTGAGGAGGCAGAAATCTCTATGGCCAGAGGTGAGAAATAACAAAGAACAAATACTTCATTACTGTACTTAAGTCGAGTTTCCAGGTATCTTTACTTAAGTATTTATTTTTCTGAGAATTTTTTACTTTTACTGCCTATATTTTAACAAAAATATGAAAACTTTCTACTCCTTGCATTTTCAAAACAGGCTCTTTCCATTAGTTTTAATGTATTTGAAGGGAATTATCGATCATTTTTATTTTACATCATTGCGTGCCACGTTCCCAATGTCAAGACTGATTTCAACTTAAATGGATGTGACAATAACACGCAGAAAAGATAATTTCACACTCTATCCATCAGTGCATGACAAAAAAGGAGGTAACTGATGAAACAAGAGTGGGTGACTCAGCTTCACTTTTTTTTTTACTTGATCAAAGTAGTTGAATCAGCACTTCTACTTTTACTAGTTTTTTTTTAAACAAGTATGTGCTTCTACTTAAGTAACAATCATGTGTACTTTTACCATCTCTGTCCAAGGCCAATACCGCCAAAGCTTGGCAACTCACACCTAAATAGCACTACAGGTGAGAGGAAACTTGAACTGTGAACAGCTACAGAAAATTAGAGAAATGAAATATATGCTCACCTTGTCTTTGCATAGGCCACTTTCAGGGTAGAATACAGAGAGCGTGTACTCATACCCAGAGGTGCGGAGATGATCAGCCACTATGCTGTTACAGGCTGAGACCAAAATGGGATCAGTTTTCACAGGCACTGGTCTGGGAACTGGTTCTCCTCCAGTCAAAGGTGGGTGTTTTAACTCCTGGATGAGCTGATTCCGCAGCTGTGTCTGGATCAGATGAAATGAGGGAAAGACAACAACAACTGCTTGATGTGGTAAAAATTGCAATTATTTTGACAGATATTGCCATTGCAATATGATTCATGATTAGTAGAACTGATCATGGATCACAATTTTCAACAAACATGTTCTGGTAAAACATCATTTGTACCCCAGGATATCTCTGCAGCAACACAGTACTTCATTATAATAGTTTAGTGTTACACATTTTTCCTTTGTCAAAAACACCTTTAGTATTTTGGATATTGCACTTGGTCATGTTGCAATTTTGATAATATTTCGATTTAATGTGTAGGCCTAATTTTAAAACCAAACTCTTTCAAACGTGTAGGTCACGCGAGTTAACTTGGGCTACAAGAACCAACTGCAACCTTATCAGTATGACTTACTTTGAGCGTATCGAGCACGCCTTTATTTTTAAAAGTTTGATAGAGTCTTTTCCTCAGCTCATCTGGGGATAAGGTTTCTTCCTTGGCCGAAGACATAGCTAACTGTCCAGTGTTGTTTTGT
Source organism: Lutjanus erythropterus (assembly GCF_056507025.1). Taxonomy (NCBI): domain Eukaryota; kingdom Metazoa; phylum Chordata; class Actinopteri; order Lutjaniformes; family Lutjanidae; genus Lutjanus; species Lutjanus erythropterus. Next base: position 25,199,110 of record NC_139324.1, read on the forward strand.
AGGTCCTGACTGAAGAGAAACAGAAGTACACAACAGCACGGTAAGGTTAGCGCTAACATGGCGAGCTAGTGAAATCAACCCTCAGTTTTCACCAACCAAAGTATTTTTTACCTGTTATTAGATTGTTCTCATCCTCTTTTCCTAACACCTGACATCGTATGCATCTAATAAAAGCAAATAATTTCTCTAGTTACCAACGTAACGATCAGAAAGCGTCTCGGCGTCCCTTTCGAGTAGGTGTGCCTGGATTTTAAATCCGTCAACGGAAATTCTGCTCGTGTCTAAAAGGTAACCTTGGATGTGGAAAACTCTCGCGAGATTTGTACACGTTGTTTCATAATTTGCACCTTGTACAAAATAATTGTATTTTATAAGACATTAATGCTTTGCTTATAATTTAAGCATGTTAATGGACAGGAAAAAAAAATGTATTTATGTTAGCGAAAGCTCGTGATTTGGGTTAAAATATTACTCTCGCGAGATATTTCCCGGGTCCGGGGTTCCCTTAGGCACGGCCGAAATGGTCCCGAGGAGTCCCACAGTTATGACGAAACTTATTAATTATGTAATATTATTATTAATATTGCACAATTTGTCGCATGTTTAATGCAGTGATGATTTATATAAAGCTAAATTAAAACACTAAAACACTTTTATAGAAGATAATTGATAAATGTATTTGTCCACCTGACCATGTCGTCATCTTATTGCGACTGTTCTCTCTGCCCCGTTCAGGAAGCAAAATTGACAGGTAAACAAACATCGGTTTTATCAAAATAATACGTTTTTCTTCTTCTGCTTACGTTACAATATCTTAATATTTCAGTATGTAATATGTTCACTCTAGCCTCACAAGACTAATTCAAAGACGTAAACGACGTCAAGCGTCTGTGGAGCACTGCGGCTAATGTTAGCGTGCTAGCCGCAGGATTCACAATCATTTGAGTGATTATTGACACAGACATTTAAGAAGATTAAGTAATTCGACCTATTTCATTTGGTTTGAATTGTTTTCACGGCAGTTTGGCTTTGCTAAGAAGACGGGGAAAATATGTCTGGAAGTTTTTACTTTGTCATGGTTGGTCATCAAGACAACCCTGTGTTTGAGATGGAGTTCTTGCCAGCTGGGAAGCCTGAATCAAAGGTAACGTGGCTTAATTAGTAACTTAATCGTTCATTCCAGTATATGACTGTTAATTTATTGTCCTCTGTGATAAGATTTGTTTCACTGACTACAGGATGACCATCGTCACCTGAACCAGTTTATTGCACACGCAGCCTTGGACCTGGTGGATGAAAACATGTGGCTGTCCAACAACATGTACTTGAAAACTGTGGACAAGTTCAACGAGTGGTTTGTTTCTGCCTTTGTCACTGCAGGACATATCCTTTTTTGTAGTTCCATTTGATTCCTCCCTTTTGTCCCACACAGGATACTTTGCTGCAGACTCTACATTATTAATTGTGAAAATGACAATTGCAAAATTGATAAAATGATTCCATGCTGACAAAGGAGACCGATAATAAAGTCTGTGTGGCCTGTATATTCTGCTTAATTAACTAATTTTAGAGGTGTACTTCTGCAATTTGGATATTGCAATGCACTAATAAAAATAACTTAACTGAAACAAGCAGTCAATTGACGGCAACTTTATCATCAGTTTTGATAACTGAGTAATTGTTTAGACATCTATTAAGAAAAAATGGCAAAAATTTGACATGAAGATTTCTTCTGGTAATAATCTGACATACATACATAATCTGTAGTGTGTAGTGTAATGTTATTATTTTTTTAGCAGTCAGTCACATTGTTGTGTCATGGCCATGGCTTTATTTTCTTTAATTTGCCGTACATATAAGATTCATCATGCTGCATGATGTTCGACAAGAAGATGGCATCAAAAACTTTTTTAATGACGTGTATGATTTATACATTAAGGTAAGTTGTCTTCTATATGACTAGAATATGAGGATATTTTTTCCTTTAGTGTTTGACTTAATCATTTATTTTGTCTTTCAGTTTGCGATGAATCCATTCTATGAAATCAATGCACCAATCCGCTCGACGGCTTTTGAGAGGAAAGTACAGTTTCTTGGAAAGAAGCATCTCCTGAGTTAATCACTTCACACACACAAGGATTAGAGTACATCTTGACTATTTGTTGTATATATTTACCTAACATACTTGTCTGATGTCTATATGTTTGTCTTTTGCTGTTTAACACATTTGAAATGTATTCATTACAGATTTTCTATAAAACATTTTCTTGTCTGACACTGGAGACTTTGAGGTTTGTTTCTTGATTTCTTGCATGGGTTGGGCTGTGGGTATAGTTACTGTATGTTGCTAATCAACATTAAACTTAAGGTATAAAAACTTTGTCTTGTCTACCGGTTTAGACATTTCACTGTGTAATGCTTAAAGACTGAGGTTTTCAACTAGAGGTCCACAAAGTTTTCAGATTCATTCATTTAAATTGAAATATGTAAAAAATATTTTTTACAAAAGGTTTCATAGTTTGAAAACTATTTTAACTTCTAAATCTAAAATAGTTCATATATTAAGTTCTAATCTAACAATCTATTACTCTTAATAAATAAATATATTAATCGTCGTTCCACCATTCAAGCAGGCATCACCCACATGACATCCATTCATGGTGGGAACTGGCTCGCTCTATATGGGCATTCTGTGTTGACATAGTGAAAATATTTTTATTACATGTCATATCTTTCCAAAACATTTCTCTTATGTTGTTCAGTCACATAACTAAGGCTGTGCTATTCCAAGTGACAAATGAGGGGGTTCCCAGGATACTTTCTACTTTGTAATAAGCCCTAGGCTGACAAAAAATTGAGAGCCTGCACTTAAAGAGACAATTCTCATGGGTTTATTTATTGTTTGGCATACCAGTAGTACAACTTTGAATTTAAATGAAATCTGAATGAGAAACCGTTATGGTAAATGAATGGTTGACCATTTTGAATATTAAGGGGGGACTGAACTGAATGTATAATAATGTTAATGGAGTGCTTTAAAGATCAAAAAACATCTAAAACAATAAACCCAATAATGAGAAAAAAGATTCACTCAATCATGGCTGCTGTTTCTTCATAGTCCTTGAGGAAATAATGATTCAGTGATTTTTAAGTTAAAAACAGTTTAAAAAATACAAAAGGTTTCCAGAAACTTAAATACATCATATGCCATGCATGTTATCTTTGCTTTAATATGTATCTCCTGTTAGGGATCTGGTCCCTCAGTGCTTCCAGCACATAGTCATAATCTATTCACTATGCGAACAAGAACTAAAGGTGCGATAATCACGACAAGCCTCAATTTGTTAGTTACACACAAAGTAGTGCTTTAGCTACTTCATAATTCTCAGAAATAATGTTATTGGGCTGCAAAAATAATTTAATTATGCAGTTATTTTCTGAATGTAAACATATAGGTCATCACTCTATATGCATTATTATATTGGGGAGTGAAGATCAGAAACCCTGTAAAAAAAAAAAAATTGCACCACCAAGGTAGTCCACATCTACACACATATTTAAGTGTCACATTAGGTTGGCTTTACATGGTGAAACATCCACACAACTTAAGTTGAGTGTATGTCAATTTCACATTAGTCAGAGATAAAATTAATACAGAATGTTTGGCAAATGAGTTAGTGTCTGTTCATGAGTCGAAATCATTAATAAACTTGTAGAAGGCGTAGATGTTTATAACCGTTAAACAGAGAAACATTTTAATGGAGTTTAGCAGGTAGTGAGACAGACAACCACGACTCATCATCAAGAGTAGGGCTACTCACGATTATTTTCATCGTCCATTAATTGATGGATTATTTTCCAGATTAATCGGTTAGTTTCTTACTCTATAAAATGTCAGAAAATGGTGAAAAATGTTTCCTGAAGCCCAAATGACATCTCTGAAATGTGCCGTTTTGCCCACAACCCAAAGATATTATGTTTAATGTCAGAGGAGTAAAGAAACCATAAAATATTCACATTTAAAAATATGGAATCCAAGTTATTTTAACATTTATCTTACTTAAAAATTACTCAAAACAATTAATCTATCATCACTGGAATTGGCAATTAATTTAATAATTGATTAATCATTACAGCTCTAGTCCAGAGTGTTATTTCATTGCAGTGGGCTTGTTATTGTGAATTTATGAGGCTGTGTGCATCCAGCACTACTACAGAGCTCCTGTAGCCTGTCTGTCTCTGCTGTGTCTAGGGAGGCAGAGTGGGGAAAACAACTTGTTTCAACCATAGACCGTATATTAAACAAGATTACATTATATTTAACATGCTGTCTGTTGTTCCAACTTGGCGTTTGGACTGCAGTACTCAATTTTGGACATGCAATGGTGACATATTGCTCCTTTCACTGTTAAACTGTGTTGCGTGAAACTGATTATTTTTGAATTGCTCCATGTCAAGTTGCATGAAAATTAGTTTTCTGCAAATTTCAAGCTGCAAGTAGATGTGTGAAAGTTTCACGGTGTAAAGCCAGTCTTATGATTTGCCTTCATAACTGAACGGAACATTTAGCCATTTGAGAGGGAAGTGAAACTGATCAAACATAGCACACATATTTTTAGTTACCTGTACGTAATCTTGAATCAACATAAAAGGTTGTTTTTCTGTTCCTCCTCCAAAGCCCAACCTTTGAACGGTGGCAGAGCTGAGTGAATGATTCAGTGATTTCACGTTTATTTGTAATTAGACCAATTTAGTGTTTCCTGTCTCACTTCTGACAGAAGTCCAACTATTAGCATTATCAAACCAACAACAGTATAACAAATCATAAAGCGAGTAGCGTCATTTGTTTAAATAACATGTCACTACAGCATTGTGCACCTACAGCCTCATCACATAATAGGCATAACAGCAAATTATTGTTAGTGATAAACTCCTGGATGTTATGAACAGCACGTGGTGGCAGAGCGAGGCTTTCTGTGCAGCTTGACTGTGTCTGTGGGGATGAGGTGGTCCGTTCTTTCATCCAGCGCCAACACTCTGCGCACTGCCTCCTCAAAGGCCACCGCTACATTGGTGGCATCCTTGGCACTGGTCTCAAAATACGGGTAGTCGCCGTTCTCCTGGCACCATTGCTGCGCCTCCTCAGTAGACACCTGCCTCTCTGTCACGTCCAGTTTGTTGCCCAAGACTACGAACGGGAATTTCTCAGGCTCCTTGACATCAGCGTAGTAGATGAACTCCTTCTTCCAGTTGCCTAAGTTGAGAAAGCTCTGGTTGTCGTCTACGCTGAAGGTGAGCAAGCAGCAGTCAGAGCCACGATAGAAAGGAGTCCTCAGGCTGCGGAAGCGCTCCTGGCCAGCAGTGTCCCAGATCTGTAGGGTAACCTGGTGGCCGTCCACCTCCAGCTCCTTGTTCAGGAATTCCACTCCGATGGTGTGGAAAAGGTGCGCGTCAAACTTGTTGGTGACATAACGATTCATGAGGGAACTTTTTCCAACACCGCCATCGCCCAGCAGGATGACTTTCAGCAGGGACGTCTTTGTTGTCATGGCTGTTCACTCCCGATCGACCACTTTGAAATAATTTACCTAACAGAGAGATGAAATTTATTATCAGTAAAACACCACATTATCAGTATAAAGGGACAGTTCACAGCATAATCAAAAATACATAATTTTCCTCTTACCTGTAGTGCTATTTATCCATCTAGATTGTTTTGGCGTGAGCTGCAGGTTTTGAAGAGGCTGGCTGTCTGCCTTTTTTCAAATATGTTGGAACTGGGGCTGAATTATTTTTAAAAATATCTAAATGCAATTATTTTAACTAATATTACAATTGTGATATGATTTGAAATATGAAATTATTGTTGTTAAAACATATTAAAATGATTATGGTGTGCTTTCTGTGGTGATATCTACCAAAAAAGATGTTGGTAGGTGTGTCGCAACTTGACTTTTGATTTGAAGGTCACAATTCAATTTGATTTAAACCTTTACTTTAATTTTTACACTTTATTGGACTATCGAGTTTTGATTTATGAAGATCAACAGATCATTGGTTTTATGCCCTGACAAGTTAAGTGTTGTTTTTCTCTTCAGTTATGCACCAGATGCTGCAAGTAGACAGTGATGAAAAGAAAAACATATACTAGGAAGTTCACTGATTCTGCCTTTCGATTTGATTCTTGAAATGGAAAGCTGATTTCAATTGATTTAAGATTTAATATTGAAATTGTTACACCCCTAATATGATGCATTGGCAAGTACATCTCTGCAGCATGTTTAAAATCAAATTTCCCCTTAAATAAAAATTGCACCTCCTGTGATTTGAAAATCGCAAGCAGCCATAATTCTGATTTTGATAAAATCAGAGGTTACACCTCAGCCAAGAAGGATGCCATGAATGTTTACATCCCACGCCATCATGCGCCTCTCATCTATGAGTAGATGCACAATTCTCTATGATTCCTACAGTTGAAAGAAAGTAATTCCAACATGAAACTGCTCATAACAAAGTCTGTGGATTATATTGAGTGACCAGGTCATGATTTCTGGAAAGAAACTTTGCTGTTGAGTTTTTCAAATGCACCTCTACAACTCAGCAACTCACACCAAAACAATCTAGATGGACAAATAGCACTACAGGTAAGAAGAACAATTTGTATTTTTTTAGTTTTTGGAGTGTACTGTCCCTTTAAAATGGAATACTATAACCACTGTGTATTTCACTGCAGAAACAGTTTTGTGGATGCTTTGTGTTTGTCTCACCCCTGGTTGATTTTGGCCTCCTCCACTGTTCCAGATCATGTGCTGTAGACCCTGGTCCTTGGTCACATGCTCATCTGTTTAATGTTGGTGTGAGCAGCCATGTAGGTAACGTTCAACCAGCTGTAACACAGTGACAAGAAGCAGTTTCCTGATTAACAGATGGCCCAGGACAGTGGTTATTGCTTCAAAGACCCGTTGCAATGAAGCATAACCTGCTACCAAACGCTCAATGCACCCTTTATGAGCATTCTGTCAAGAAATATTTAGCTTGTGACATATAATGTGCATAATATTACACTGATAGGTGTACCATGCTAGCAGAGAGTCTAAATTGTGTCTTAGCTGAGCTAGGCTAATATGAAAAACAAAACAAAAAGAAAGACAGCTGGAGTTACGATAAAGAAATATACTAATTTCGCTAGCTCAGGTTTACTTACAGTCAAGATTGCTAGTAACGTACCTTACAGGTCAGGCCTGGCCTCTGCCGAGTGAACGAGAAATAAAATAAATAAAGTGATATTAATGCCTATGTTTGACAGCTCCTCGCCTTGGCGTGTCTCGAGATAACGTCAGGTCGCACCGTTTCCTGGTGAACTCCAAAGGCTCGGTGCTAACGGAGCTAGCTGCTAACAAGCTAACGATACATGGACTGATCGGATCATGTGATCTTGCCTGACAGAAACTTGTCTAGAAGGGAACCCAAGACCCGCGAAAGATCTCGTGAGAGTTATCACTTTAACATACACCACGATTGTTCTCTTACTCGGTCAAAGTGTTTTCTACCAGTAGTCACACTCAGAGTGTAACCATGCTATTGTCACACTTTAAAACGTAATTAGTTTGTACAAGGTGCACAATTAAGAAACAACACGTGCACATCTCGCGAGAGTTTCGCAAACCAATGGTTCCCTTTTAGACATGACCCGGAAAGGGCAACCAACGGCCGTTTCAGGCCTGTACAACTTAAATATACGGAATTATTCACACACTACACGTTATACCATTCTTGTTGAAGAACTCAAATCAGTATTTACTTCATGCGAGCCATTTTTCCTCTAGTCCCAGCTGCTCTCCACATCTATAAACTATACATCTCTGTAGTATTAATTAATAGCCACTAGAGGGCGACATTATTCTTTTATTTGCCAGCACCCCAGCTGCAAAACTGTGAGGGAAAAAAATAATGGTTCAACTCCACTCGACTTTACCGAAAAAAGCTCCGAATACTTTGTGCACTATAACCATATTCTTGCTTATATATATGTATATATATATATATATATATATATATATATATATATATATATATATATATATATATATATATATATATATACATATATATATATATACATATGTATATATATTACATCCCATAGTGATAGAACTGTGTTAAAATACACAAAATAATATTTAAAAATATATAATATAAAAAGTAGGCTACTCCTTTTTCATTTTTACCAGTCAAACATGTCATTCTGTCAGACAAAACATCATCATTTATCCATCTAGATTGTTTTGTTGTGAGTTGCAGAGTTTTGAAGACATCAGCTGTAGAGATGTCTGCCTTCTCTTTAATATAGTGGAAGTAGATGCCACTCAGCAAAGGCAAATGTTAAGCAATGTCTCTCTCCAGAAACTATCACCTAAATATAATAATATCCAAAATCTAAGATGATATCTAGTCTCATATTGTGAGCCCCAGTTGCTTCTGCTTGGTGATACAGGTGGCAAGTGTAGTTTGGTAGTAACTCCACCTGTTCCTTTATGAGACTGCTCACAACAGGTTTAGTGGATTATCTCGAGTAACCAGGTGATGATTTCTGGAAAGAAACATTGCTGTTGAGTTTTTAATTTTTAATTTAATTTAATTTTATTTTATTTTTGGCGCTTTGAGCACCACAAGCCAAGAGCCATCTGATTCTATTATACTTGAGAGAAGGCAGACATCTTAATGGCTGATATCTTCAAAACTCAGCAGTTCATACCAAAACAATTTAGGAGGAAAAATATGTATTTCTGACTTTAGCGTGAACTGTCCCTTTAAGTTGGATGTTACTGTCTACCACAAATCATTATACTACCAGTCCTGATATCCATAAATATATAGCTCATTTGTGGTGACATTTCTTTAGTTAGCAGACTGAATTTCATAAAATTATCCCCATTCTTTGTCATATTACCTTTGTCTACTCTGTAAGACTATAAGCTTATGAGACCACCATATTCACTTCCATTACCTCTAATAGTGCAGCTGATGATGATTTCTGTTTGCAGAAAACCACAGTAAAAGATATGATCAAGATTAGGCACCCAGGTATACAATCACACAATACGCGAACCAAAAAAAAAAAGAATGTAAGACAGCGGTAGAAAAAAAACAGATTTAATGCAACGGGACAGTATAATATGAAAGCAAAATTTACAGCAGATATGCACTGATACTTTTTTTTATCATTTAAACTAACCAGCCTTCAAAAAGGTATTCATCTAAGATTGAATTTCAGATATAATTCACCTAAGAATTCACATTACATGTCATAGATTATTTTCAGTTAACTTCAGCAATGCACTATCACATACACAAAAAATGACTAAGCACAATACTGTTAAACCTAACTAACAGACAAAGTTAGTATTTCCACGTATTCCTGAGATCTGAGTTATCTGTATCTTAAGTGACTATTTTGAAAATCACAGCAGAGAATGTAGTAGGACGTGTCCATGAGGCAGCATGGTGATAAAGTAAACATGCATGCACTGGTTGTACATAATCTTCCCTTGAGACCACGAGGATGTCCTCTGGCTAAACCACGAGAAAACATTTGAGAGATTCCACAAGGAAGAGACCTTAATACGGACAGGAAACAGGAATCTTTGACATGTGTCAGTTAGAGCAGATTTTCAAAGTGTAAATCCAGGGTGGAGCTTCTTAAAAGACGGGGCTGACATCTTCTTGACAGGCCCCTGAGGTCAGCACAACATTGTCCAACCCAATCTCTCCTCCAACACCTTTCCCACGCTGAGCTTCAAAGATGATCTGAAAGACATTCAGTGGCGAGCAGTGAATTAACAATATACAGCTTGTTATTTAAACATACTGTGAACCAAATTATATTAACATTTTAGAGAAAATTGATCAGAACTATACACTCTTAAAAATAAGGGTTCCAAAAGGGTTCTTCTTGAAGGGCTGGGGTTTTATGAAGAACCATTAGCCTCTGAAGAAAGAGTTAATCAAGGGTTCTTGGTAAGACTTGCAGTGTTGTAGTATAAAGGGTTATTAGTAAAACACCCTGGGTTGACCCTAGATAAAACCTTTGAAATATTAAGGGGTTCTCTGCAGAACTCCATGAGTGGGTTCTGGATGAATCCTCTGGAATATAAAAGGGTTCTTGGTAGAATCCCATGGGTGGGTTCTAGATAAAATGATTCAGATATCAAAGGGTTCTCAGTAGAATCCCCTGGGTGGGCTCTTGCTCGCACCTTTAGAGGGTGGAAGGGTTCTGGATAGAACCTCCAGTCAGGGTTTACAGCATAGAAGGGTTCTCTGTAGAACCTCTCACAGGGGGTCCTGGGTGAAACCTTTCGCAGATAATTCTAGGAGCAACCCTTTGTGTCTCTCTGAAAGGGTTCCAAGCATAACATTTAGAAAAGGTTCTACCAGGTACCAAAAAGGGTTCTCCTGTTGGGACAAGCGGAAGAACCCTTTATGGTTCTAGTTAGCACCTTTATTTCTAAGAGTGTAGTCAGGCTTCTGATACAACATGTGTTATTCAACTTGTTTTGTAATTACAGGTAATTTTGTTATTGTTAGTTGGTTGAACAACCATCTGTTGATAATGTGTTTTATAAAAAGAGAAAATGACTCACAGATTCAGGGGCCTCCTCTTTCCAGGCCACGGTGAGGAGCTCCGTCTGCCAGCCCTGGTCCTTGCTCTGGCTCTGCTCCCACACCGGGTAAGCCGTGTTGTCCAGCAGCACCCTGAGAGTTCCCACATTATGGCCGACCACACGGTAGTCAAAGGTGAGGCAGAAGCTGCCCTGCTGGGCCCGGTCGCTGAGGAGCAGCTTCAGTCTGGCTACGTTCTCCTGCTCCCCAATGAGTCCACTCATGGCCATGTAGTACTCAGCACCTAAACGAGTTGTAGCACGCAAGCAAAGGTGGGACCATGTCATTATTTTGTAAGTCATAGGTTAGCGTTAAGTCTTTACTCAAGTCCCGAGTCAAGACAGACAAGTCCCACCTCCTAACCTTTGAGCTCTGAGTCCTAAAGTCATAATGTGAGTTTTCAGCCTCACTGATTCACAAAGTTATTTAGCTGTTAAACGTTTGTGAAGCATTAGCTCGCTGACTATGTTCATATTAGCCTTGACTTCCTGTCCTTTGTGCTACATCAGATGTCGAACCAAGATGGTAGCTGTTTTGTCTCCGTCTGTAATTTTCAAAAATAACGATTTTTGTTTTTGCATACTCAAATTTGCTTTTTGTTCACCGCTTCATTGTTTTTGTACCTGAACAATTTATCTTTGGTATCACTTTTTCAAATGGGTGCTCACTAACATAATATAGTCCTTCATGATTCTTTCCCACAACTTGATTGGCTGCCATCGCGTTGGCTGGAAACAACATGGATCTCAATGAACAGTGTTTACATTAGTTGTTTCAGGAAATGAATTTTTTGGTAATACTTTATTTGAAAGGGTGTGCATAAGATTGTCATTAAACTGTCATAATAATGTCATGACACCTATCATGAACATGACGCAGTCTTGAATGTTAACTGTTGTCATTAAGTGTCATTTGGTCAATTCTGTCATCTTTAATGCAAAGTTGCCATTATTTGAGATGTCTTTGTTATGACATTTTGACACAGAGTACAATGCCAAGGTGTAACGACAGTCTTATTCACACCCCTTCAAAGTGTTACCCAGTTTTTAAATAACATACTTTTAAATCTTTGGTCTAGGGGGGGAAGAATAGTATTTTCTAGTCAAAAGACTCTAGTCCAAGTGCAGTCATGAGTGATTGGTGTTAATGACGAAGTCCAGTTACAAGTCTTTTTTTTAATTTTGTCAAGTCACATATTAAGCCATCAAGTTTGTGACTGACTCCGACTCTAGTCCACACCTCTGCTTATAAGTGAATTAATGAAAGTAAAGCACTTGCAAAAACATCAATAATTCTGTTACCATCGTCATGATAGGCTACGCTCCAGTCGATGTCATCAGCCTTGTCTTGGACCCACTCACACGCTCCCTGATCAAAGTTGCAATCCATGATGAACTCTAGTGGGTAAAACAAAATGAGCACGTTAGCAAATTAGTCACATAAACAGTTTTTACGTAACAACAGCACATAAGCAGATATTAGATTACCTTCCTGAACAGGTGTTATTTGGATTTCTTTGACCTCTGTGGCCGGGCCGAACACTGATTCAAAGTCTTCTGATACTGTGTTTAGAGATTAAAGAGAAAAATCAGCATGAATTCATGGATTTTTAGTTTAATATACAACCACTTGGCGGTTTATTAGGTACATCAAGCTTCAGAGCTTCTGCAGGTCCTTAAATAGTCTGAAATTCACAGGGCTGCATTAACTTAAGTCTTGCTCTTATATGTTTTTTCAGAGGGATACACTCTACCAACATTGCTCCATAACCCACTGATGCAAACTGTGCTTATACTTCCTTGCTAGTATGGACATGAAACAGGTCTTAAACAGCATTCATAATGATCTTAAAAAGTCTTAAATTTAACCTGTTGAAACCTGCAGAAACCCTGTAGTTTAAATTATTACAGTCTAATGCAACAGTCCTCAATAAATCCTGCTTTTATGGAAGTTGGAATGCTCAGTTTCAGCAAAAACTGGAGCCAGAAGTCTACTGGAAACGCTTATATGGCCAATATGAAAACAAGCAAAGTTGTTTCTGATGAACTTCTTTGATTAAAATGTCATCTGTAGGTTTAGCAGATGACATGAAGCTTAGTTGCTGTTGTATGTTGGACAATTTCATTAATTAGCATAATGAGCTAATCAATTACCCAAAACTGGACATAGCTAAAATTTTGCTTCTTTTTTCATTTTCCCCTTTATTTTACATGATAATGAGATAATTGTGCCAATTATGCAAATTGCCCAACATACAACTCTTAGCAACCAAACTGTATTTTATCCACCAGCCCTGTAGATATTTCAGTCATAAAAGTTGGAAACACCATTACTGGGTCCAGAAAAATTCCAGTAGATTATAGGATTGATTGCAGGACTGTTGTGTCAGACTGCAGTTTCGTTTTAGCAAAGTGTACCTAATAAAATGGCAACTGAATGTATAATATTTCAGCTAAATGTGATAATTGTATATGAGTAAAAGCAGTCACAACTGTATCATAATTACACTCTTACAAAATCTAATAAAATCTGCCTCTTAAATGTTTCCTCATAAAAACAACAAAGAACGTTTTGCCTATGAATTCCTTTAAAAGTATGTGATCTTAAAAAAACATTCCAAAATTATGCAGAGAGAAAGAGATATTTTCCACGATGAAACAAAAGCCAGAAAGCACCTTTTAACCAACAGGTGTAGACCTGCCCCGCTGTCAGTCACGTCTTCAGATGGATCTACAACTTTAGGATACAACCCCCCCCCCCAAGTATTTTAAAGCTCTTGCGGCAGCAGTGACAGCTGGGGTTATTGAACCTGCTCAGCCAGAGTGGGCCGGTGTTAGAGAGGTCTAGAGTGCTGATGACAGACTTTCCTACTAGGAGTCAAGTCTGTTTGCACAACAGCTGTTTTGGGGAAAACATAATAAAAGGCTTGGAGGCTCAGTATAGCCTCCCTCCCTTCCTCACCCTCCTCCCAGGAGATGGGAAGCAGGCCCAGGATGGGTTGTATCCCTGAGCTCTCACATGCCGACAGAGTAAAATTCCTCCCCGGAGGTGATGGATGTCTCGGGGCCTGTCTCCTCTTGCTATCTCAGTTCTTACACAGACTCGGGTGTTTCTATAAAGATCAAGATTAGTGGTGAAAGGCAACCTCATTTATGGGGTTTCTCACTGAGGTGCATACCACTGCATGACCACACTGCCCACTCTGCTCCACCTTTTATCTGATCAAAGTGTCTGAATTTGCTGCCAGAATGACCTATGCTAGAATCAGAGTTATCATATTTTTGTATTTTTCATTAGTTTTCATTTTAATTTAGTTGTGGATAGTGTGGTTAGTGGATTTGCTTGCTACAGTTTAGTTTTTTATTTTTTATATATATATATATATTTTGTTTTGCTTTAGTTTTTATTAGTTGCAGTCTTAGTTTTAGGGTTTTTTTTGATAATATGGGGTATTTGACAGAGGAAAGATTTAAGAAGCTCAGATTAGGTATAACTTTCTGACATTTGCTGTATATTTTATATATTTTAGGTAGTTTTCTATGTAGACAATATGTCTTCAGTTTGTCTTCATCTTTTATAAAGTTTTTATTTTTATTTCAGTTAACTAAAATGTTTTTTTGTCCCTAGTTTTAGTTTTTACTTTAGATTTAGTTAACTGTAATAACCTAGAATCATTACTTCTTAATATTTTTTTGTTTTAGCCAGTTTTTTAATGTTATGAAATAGTCAGCCACATCAGTTTGGAGTTGACCAGACCTTAGGGTTAGTGACCATATCTTTACTAGGGCTGCAACTAACAGTTATTTTCATTATCGATTGATCTACCAATTATTTTTGTTTAGTCTATAAAATGTCAAAAAAAAATGTGTGTCCTAGTGTAACATCTTTAAATGGCCTCTTTTGTCCAACCAACAATTCAAAACCCAAAGACTCTTCATCTACCATCATAAATGGCAAAAGAAAGCAGCAAATCAAAAATTACATTTAAGAAGCCAGAACCAGCAAACGATTGACACTTTCCTTGACTTTTCCTTGATGACAATCAATCAATTATCAAAATAGTTGCAGCTAATTTTCCTTTGATCAGCTAATCAATTAATTAACATATTTTGCCAAAGACACAACAGCATGACGGCAATGATGCTTGGGGATCCTTGTAGAAATAATCAGCATGAATGAACATCTCTGACAACTCAGATGTGTCTCAGCATGTTGCCCATTAAAAAGTCATAATTAAAGGGACAGCTCTCCCCAAAATCGCAAATAGGAACAAATGTGCAAGAGGGTGGAAGGTCTCCTGATGGCATGTAAAGCAATGGATTAAAACTCATTAACTAAAGTGAAAACAAAAAGGTGAAACTGACATCTAGATTGTTTTGTTGTGACTTGCTGAGTTTAACAGATATCAGCCAGAGATGAAAGAACTAAATGGCATTTGACTTGTGGTCCTCAGAGAACCCCCCCCCCCCCCTTTAAGTCCAATGAAAGCTAAGAAGAGTTACACAGGTCTTGAAGGAGCCTGAGGTCGACAAGAGACATGAAACAACAAGTCCCTTTCCTCTCTGGTCAAGGTCTCAGAACTGACCTGCTGTTTTATACTTATTTCATCTGCCTACTGAGAAATTGATAATTGTATTCAGATGCTGTGTAGACACAAGAGCAACATCGCTGTAGAAACACACTGAGTTTGTTTAGTCTGTCTAGGGTTAATACATTGTGGACCACCCAGACTGCTGCAAGGGAGCCAAACGAAAAAGACGCTTACTGAAAACATCTCCTCTTGGATTGAGCTGGTTGTCTTCCTCTTCCTCCTCCTCCTCCTCCTCCTCCTCCTGTTCTTCCTCAGGAAATGCATCCTCCGGTCCCTCCCCAGTCTGGGTGCCAATGTAGACCTCTCCATCATAGTCAAAAGGCTGCTGGCGGATCTTCGGGGGCGGCGTCGCGACTGGTTCGGGAATAACATTTTTGATGTCCTCATTGTCCAGCTTCCCTCCCAGAATCCCAGGCCTCACTTGGGAGTCTGGGATGGCTGCAGGCAGGAAGAGGAATAAGATGAGACATGTGGAACCGCAATCATGAGTGGCAGATGCAGTGTTTTACCAGGTTTCAGATGCGTTTTTTGTTTGCTTTGATGTACTTTGCAGCTGCTTCTCCATGCACATGAAGCATGACGGCGACATACATTGCACATAACATTTTATCACATACATTCTGTATATTAAGGGTCATGCTGAGGAGTCCGGGTCTCAGATCAAGCTGTGTGTGCTGGGGACGTACAACATTTCCAGCCATGAGCAAGGGAAAGAGTTTGAGGAGGTGTTCTTGAAAATAGGCAAGAGGAGGGAATGAATGGGGTTGCAGGGCAGGGAGTGAACAGCCGAAGCAGCAGGGTCTTGGATTCCACACAGTCTCACCATTGAGGAAATCATCTGCACTGCCTTTGTCTCCATCCCACGACCTCTGATAAAACGGCTTGACTACAAAAAAATAAAGGCATCTTCATTGACACTGAAACCCCTGGAGCTGTATACAGAAACTTCCTGACTAATTATGGTCGGGGCCTGATTTTGGAAGAAAAGCCATTACAGATGAACAGTTCCTAAGTCAACATTGCTATCCCTAACTGAAGATAGGAAAAGTGTATTAAATAAGCATGACTTCCCAAAATTTTAAATGAATGCTCATAATTTTAGCGCATTTATTTTTATCAGCCATATTTTTTACTTTTTCGTGGCATCTTGACACACTGAATTGCTCAGTCCATCAGATGCACTGTGCTCAACTTGAGCACATCATAGACTGCATGGGCTGAAGCTGCCACAGTAGGAGGCCAATCACACATCACATTAAATCCAGGAACGTTTGCAGTGAAAAACAGTATTTTTTTAGATGTATGTACAAAAAAGATCAAATTGTGTATTGTTTGACTGGAAAAGTTTCAATACTACTTGGTACTGGGTTATTTCAGTCAATACCTTAAAGGAACTGTTTACTGATACCTCGCCCTGGTGGTTGCTAACAGTAGCTAACGGTAGTGTTAGCTAACAGTAGTTAATGGTAGTGTTTGTTAACAATGTCAAAAGGTAGTGTTAGCTATCCTGCTTAAACAATATGGCTGATCTTTTATTGATTTTATGCAGTGGATGCTGGATACGACAGACACTTTGTCTGCTGTCTTAGTGAACTCTCTTCCCTTTATCTTCTGTTAGCATAGTTGTAAATTTCCCCAAAAGAACCGATGTTACCCACACCTTCATCTGTCCCGAAGTGCCCATCATTATTTTTGCCCCATTTTTTGTGTTTCAATGTATGCTTAAAATTCCCAATCTGAGATAATATAAGATAAAGTAGGATAAGATAAAGTTAGTTAGGATTTGTTCCTGTAAAACCAAATTATGAAAAATCCTATCTTAATTTAAGACTTAAAGTAAGATTTTTTTGTAATATGACCCCTGATCTATTCTTCTGATGTCATTTGGCTACATGAGGTTTCACCTGCTATTATCTGGGCCTGTTTCAAAGAGTGTAACACAACCTGTCTTTCTCCTTCTTCTTCTTCAGATGGCTGGCTACCACACAATGTCATATTTACACAGGTGTGTTTTCAATCTGTGGCTCTCTCCTCTTGCTAACATCTGTAAAGAGGAGCCTGAAAGCAGGAAACTAGCCTTGGCAGGACTGCTGTTTGATGATGTCCAAATGAAATATGTGGCTGTAAAACTGCTCCTGAGTAACTACTCTCACCTGCAAAAGAGTTTTTGAACTCTTTCGTGGATGGCTTTATTTGACATTTGTTTAATTACAAACAAAATGAATCTCTATATCTAAGTAATTCATAATTCTGTGTAGCAGTTCTTGGATCTCACCGGAGCATTCAAAGCCATTGCCTCTGAAGCCAGACTTGCACCTGCACTTGTAGGATCCTCGAGTGTTCAGGCAGTCAGCATGGTGGCTGCACTTGTTGGTGCCAGTTGCACACTCATCATGGTCTGGAATTGGAAGAAGCCTATTTGTACCTTTAGGAGCAGAATTGATCACAGATGTTTCCCTGTAATAAACTGGTATACCTTACCTACACAGTCATATTTGCCGTCAACATATTTCAGATCGTAGCCCTCCTGGCACTTGCAATAGTAGCTGCCGAAGGTGTTCACACACTGACGGTTGTATGGACAGAGGTTCTTCCCAGTTACGCATTCATCAATATCTGAAGGGAAAGAAAACAGCGGGAAAATTAAACTTATGATGTGTGACTTCTGCCACTAGGGGTCTCCTCACATTAAAACAATAACATAGGGTGTAGTTTGATCGTGTCAGGAGTAGCGTAGGAATTGTTTTCCTCATTGTTAAACCTCCTTCCTCACTCTCTGATTACCGAAACATTTGGGATAATGAAAGTACATGACTAAGTCACAGGGCCTGGTCACACATGCACTAATTAAGGGGAGTAGCCACGAATTTGCATCCTTTAATTTTGGTCAACATTTGAGGGGGCGGAGTCAAAACCTCATCCAATAGCAAAGACATATGTGTGTTGTTCACCTTGGCAGGCGACGGCCACTCCCCTACAGTTTGCATATTTGCATATGTGTGATAAGGTCTTAAACCAAAGGCAATAAAGGTGTAGCTCATACATAAGAACACTAGTCGTTGCTGCCCTCTGGTGGTCTGGAGTATTAATAACTACTACACAAATTTGACAGGTGACACTAAAATAATAAAGCTATATAAAATAATATTGCTATGAGTGCATTAATGAGAGAATTAAAGCAGACTTTTAAAAGCAACACAAGTTACTCTCCTTGGTAAATAATTACTTTTATGCTGTAATTGTTAAGGTAGAGATGTAGGCAGTAACTTTAATTAATTACTACATTTCTTATAACTTGCCCAACATTGGTGTTGTGGTGACACAATCAACTATCTACTTAACAAAGAGGAAATGTGTAGAGGAAGTTTTTTAAGCCAAATAGTAATGTCACCATTAAAAGTGCTGTGAACATCATACACTGCAAAATAATAGTATATGTCAGCCCACTGTTATAAAGACAATAATTTTTATCAATTTATCCTCATAAATTCATTCATTGTTTTCATTATTTTACTTATATTTTTCTACTAGTATGCATGTTTTCACATGTTTCTATTTATAGTCAGTCTGGGCCTGCAGCCATTTAGAGGTCTGTTGTATCCAGTGCCAACTGACAGATTGCTGCGCTGTGTGAGAAATCTGTACTTTGAATAATCAGAAACTACAATTAACTTTAATGATGGATACAGTAGATATGTGTGTGTCTCATGAAGGCTCATTATTTGTCTGTTACAGTACAGTACATGTGGGGAAAATGTACTTTTCAGTATATTTTCAATGTAAAAGTGTACTTCTGCTCTACCTCTATTTTTGAGTGTGTTGAATCTATTATATTCCTTTACCCATGTGATCAGTGTATCAGACTGGCTCAACTCACGCACATTTGTGGGAAGAAATATAACTTAATTGCATCCATCTGATGTACAAGCCAAGCATGCAAAAGCCACACAATAGAATCATTACTGAATTGTTCCACTGTGCAAAGACTTCCAATGCATGAGACAGACACAAGCCAAAGTCAACAGTTTTTTACTCTGTATTGCTTATTTAGAGAAGAACTACTGCTCCATCTGATTTTTCACTCTCCTGACATCTTACTCAGGCCTGCCTCTAATCGTGTATCATATTTGACAGTGGTTTTCCCCACATGACAATATATACTTAAAAACATTAAATCACTCTATATAATCCGTTACTGTGTGAGTGTGGTTGCTCACCCACACACGTCCTCTCATCTTGGCCAAGTTGCAGCCCTGAAGATGGGCAGAGGCAGCGAATCTCCCCCTGAACCTCCTCACAACCATACTGACAGTGAGCAAGAGAGCACGTCCTGGAATCTACATGCATGGACACAAAAAGTACATATTAAACATATAAATGTGCAAACTCTGACTGTCTTTAAGTTTCCACTAAGGGCGTGTATGGATAGCAGCGTGACATTACTCACTGGCACAGGATCCATCAGGCATTAAGGTGTAACCGTTGAGACAGTAGCACTTGTAACTTCCATAGCTGTTCATGCAGCGATGCTCACAGGGACGAGGTTTCAGGCCACACTCATTCAGATCTAGAAACAAACACCTTCTTTTCTAAAACCTTGTAACATACGTTTTAACTGCAATGCTTTTAATTGAAACATAAGATATAAAGATTTGCTTTAAGTGCCTTAAATGAAATTTTAAAAATGGCAAAAAAAATAACTGTTTAAAAACAGAGGCAGCCAACATAATTGAGAGGTATTTTGGTCAAAAAATCATTGCACTGTATTTCAGTCAAAGGAGTGAATTTATGGGTCAGTTGTAGTGAGGAAACATGTAAGTGGGTTTTAACAAAAATGTAATAATAACATACTGAACAAATATGAAAATGAAGGAATCATATACAGACACTGGCATTGAGGGGACAGAACTCAAATGAACCTGCACTACATATAGATTATCAGGTGTCATTTATCTACCCTTGTGCTATCTGAATGTTGTCGTTTTCATAATCACCATCACTAAGTGAAATGAAACCTCCACTTTTTCACTTTTCCACCTGTAGCAGTAGCTAACTCACTAACTTGCTAACAGTTAAACTCTAGTGTTCGCTAGTAGTTAACATTAGTGTTTGCTAACAATAGCTACTGGTAGTGTTAGTTAACAATAACTAACAATAGTGTTTGCAAACAATTGCTAACGGTAGTGTTAGCTAACAATAGTAATGATAGTGTTAGTTAACAATAACTAACAATAGTGTTTGCTAACAATTGCTAACAGTAGTGTTAGCTAACAATAGTTAATGATAGTGTTAGTTAACAATAACTAACAATAGTGTTTGCTAACAATTGCTAACGGTAGTGTTAGCTAACAATAGTTAATGATAGTGTTAGTTAACAATAACTAACAATAGTGTTTGCTAACAATTGCTAACAGTAGTGTTAGCTAACAATAGTTAATGATAGTGTTAGTTAACAATAACTAACAATAATGTTTGCTAACAATTGCTAACGGTAGTGTTAGCTAACAATAGTTAATGATAGTGTTAGTTAACAATAACTAACAGTAGTGTTTGCTAACAATTGCTAATGGTAGTGTTAGCTAACTTGTTTAGTTTGTATAACTACTTTTTTTTAATGCTTTTACAAAAAAGATGCTCAATATGGACACTGTGTTTGCTATCATTACCTGGAAGTAGCCAAAAATCTTTTGTTTTGTATTGTATTGTTGTATTTGATTCTTTTTGTTTCTTTGTTTTCATTTCATATTGTTAAACTTGATGTGTTGTGTCTAATTTCTATTTGCTGACAAAAATATATTCTAATTCAATTCAGAGCTTTGTAAGTGAGTTAATAGCTGGAAATGAGATTATCCTGTACCCACTTAGGCCCATGTTTTCCAGGCCCTCTTCACTGACCCCAAATACCCACCTTGATTACACGTCTTTCCAGTGTATCCTGGGAAACACTTGCATTTGTTGGGGCCAACACACTCTCCGTGCTTGCAGCCGTGCTCACATTGTGCTGGTAAAACATTTAACATGGAGAAAAGAAATACCAGCAGAAATATCAGTGGTTTGAGAATGATGGATTAGAGTCAAACCACACGTTTCTATTATGCAGACAAGGTTTTTCAATCTAGACTGTCATTTCCTCCACATTTTTCTGGGTTAGGAAAATACCTTTCATGAAAAGAATACCAGTTGTTGGGCCATTGTGTATTGTGGCAGTCAATTTAGATTCTCGCTCTCAAATATTTTGGTCATTCAAAAAGCAGTTTGTGTAAATTGGAGCTGTCACCTAACGATGGATATTAAAAGATTAGTGTGTAGGACTTCGTCTCACCCTCCCCTTCCATGTAGGTGAACCTACAGTAGCTGCAAAAGTCGTATTAAATGTAAATAGGCCATATCAAGAGCCAGTGTTTAGTTTGTCTGTTCTGGGTTACTGTAGAAGCATGGTGGTGCAACATGGCGGCTTCCATAGAAGAGGACCCTCTGTAGATATAAAAGATGTAGGGAGTATGGATGTCATATAAACGTCACCACTTTTGCTAGTTGGCACCAGAAATGCTAGTTATGCTAGAAATTAGGTTGATCTAATTATTAATATAACAATGCTGCTGCTACAATGCCACTAGCTGGAGCTGCAGCACCAGCAGACGGGAGCCCCTCTCTCTTTGCACTAATATGCGTTGGCCTGGATGTTGTTATCAGGAAAGTTGGACAGATGATAGCTGGTAAACAGCTTGGCAGTATTTTCAAGTAGAAAGGCTTTGTATGCTAACGTGCTAATGCATTGCTAATGTTAGCCACACTAACACTAACGCTCAACGTAAACAATGTACCCACTGAGGCTGTGATCCTGTTTGGTCTGAAAAATCAGCACATTTAGTGAGTTATTGTGCAAGTTTTTGCAATGCTCAAAATGCACAGTGGAAAATGCCACACATTTAAATATATTACCTTATATTAATCGACTAGTATAAAATAAAATTTGCGCTTAATCAGCAGGGAAATTAGTCACCAGAAACATCCCTAATACTCGGGTAATGAAAATGCAACAATTCTTATTTTCATTTGATTACGCACTAATGAAAGCATAAATTTGACACACTTATATTAAAAGTTTAATTCATTATTATAATATTAGCCTATACACCAGTTGTTGAATCAATCTGGACTGGTCTTACCCTCACACTGTCCTTTACTGTTTTTCTTCCAGCCATAGCAGCACTCCAGTCTCCTGCCATAGCGACACACACCCGCTTGGTTTCCAGTAAGGACTTGTCGGTAGTGCCTTTGTGGAACAAGAGATGAGTAGAGGGTAAAATGAGTCATTTCTCTGTCATAGCTAAATTTATAGCCCACTTTGTTTACTGCATTGAACATTAGGTAAAAAATTTAACCTATAAGAAAAATCATATCACAATAAAACACTAACAACAAGTTTAGGTTATTACACAACATCCACACATCCATTTGATTGATTTTCAGCCATCCTTTTCTTCTACTTTTGTTCCCCGTGGTTGTTGTATGACAAACAAATAAACAACCTAAATAAAGCGTCCTCTCACAGGCTCACTTAGTGATAAAAGTGGGGCTCCCTGTGGAGCAACAGCCAGCTGACAGGATGTAGCAGCTACAGATGGAGAAAAACACACTAATCAGACACTTCCTGCGCTGCACACTGATACCTTCTGCACAACCATATGTCCTCCTTTTTTTTCTCCACCTTGATCTTCACCTGACTCCAATTTCTGGAGTCAGAGGAGAATCTACTGTAAAGTTATTCTCAGTTGTGGTCAGCGAGTCAGCACAGCATTTAAAATAACCTGCAGAGCATATAGATTGTATTGCATGAGCGTATTTTTAAACTGTAAATTAGATTAAGATGTTATGGTGCAGTTTGCCGTTTACTTGGTAAATAAGTAACATATATTTCTATTCTGTCATAATTTTATATTTGTATATAGTTCTCTTTATTATTTATTTTTCTGCTGTCTCATGTGCAGTTTTCTAATTTCATGAACTGTCTTTGTTGTGTTGTCTTGCAAAATTGACAATAAATAATCTAAGGAAATTAATGTCAGAATCACACTACCAAATCATACTTTACAGCTTCCAGCATCATTATCTCTACTTTTACTCTACTTTTAAGCTCAGTGCCAGACTGTAATATGCCAGATGTTTCTGTGTCACAGGCGTAGCATCCTATAAGCAGCCTCGGCTCCAGCGGGACTGGAGGAATCTGAGACTTGATAGAAATCAACCAGAATAGCCCAGAGGAGAGCGTGACAGGTGTTCTTCGTTTATTAACAGTTGCTGTGCCACATTTAGCTGACACACTGTCATAGTTGTCACAGCCCTGTGCTGTCAGGGGCAGCAGTGTGTACATGCATACCATCTAAAACAACAGTTTTCCCAGTAAAGATTTAAAGCACATAGTTCAGTGCAAAATAAGGGGGGGGGGGGGGGGTCATGTTACTCATTAAGCTCCTCTTAAAATAAAAGCACATGGAGGAGCTAGTAGTTAAAATGGCAGTAACTCCTTTTTTTGGCTACAGGAAATGGGCCAAACTGTATATCAGTCAATACTGTTGGTGAGACATTTGGTTTATTATTGGTCCCGGTGCATTTCAGAGTCACTGCAATGTGATAAAAAACTTTATCATACACATAAATTTATCTGACATTATCTTGGAAGGTCTTCTTAGTTTCTAACAGGAAAAAAGGCAGCTATGTGATTATCTTGGCAGACTTAATACCTGTCTTCATCAATCACTGATTTAATGCACCATTATTCTCTTCAACTGAAGGATACTTTTATATACTTTTATATCTTTACTGTAAGATCCTATTTGCACTACTTATTTGCATTGACATTTTTTCTGATTTTTCCCCACTCAAAGGGGAGGTGGTGGTTGACTGAGTGTATGACGATGATGAAATATATTTCATAATTATTATATGCAAATATCGAATTATTTTTATGCTTTGTAAACACAACAGCTGCATTGCCAATGAACAGTAGGTTAGAAAATACAACTTTGCCCAATTTAACATGTAGTTAACTTACAGTATAAACCACAACCACTTTGGGTTTTCTATCTGAATACAGATACAGACTCACAATTTTGTCAGTTGAAAAGATACAGATACAAATAATAACATCTCTGTCCACCGCTAGTGTGTACATACCCTCCAAAACAACAGCTTTCTCAAGCTTTAAAGGACATAATTCAGTGCAAAATGAGGGAGGTCATGTTACTCATTAAGCTGCTCTTAAAATAAAAGCATGTGCGTGAACTAGCAGTTAAGAGGTAAAAATGTAGTTCCTTGTTTTGCCCCCAAAATGGGTCAAATTGTACATCAGCCAACACTGTTAGTGGCACTTCTGGTGTATTATTTCAGAGTCATTGCAATTAGGGCCCAACTGACGCTGGATTTTGGGGGCCGTTACAGATATTGGTAAGTAGAGAAAATCCAAATGTTGATATATTGGCCAATATTATTGATACAGAATATAATATGGAAATATCAAATATATGTTTAAAGGAACAGTTCACCATGAAATCAAAAATAAATATTTTATCTCTCAAAAGTGGCTAGCATAGGTTAGGCAGGATGTTTTACAGTTTAACAATGACCTTTACTGTCCAAAATGACAATCAATACACTGAAACAGGGATTTTTAATAATTGGAATTAACTATAAATAGAAAAACACAAATACAGTTATATATTAAACCTTAATTTTACAAAATGGATCGAATATACACAGAATGCTGCCTATAAAGCTAACAAATAAAACAATCTGCATTATGTTCTATTTGAGAAAAGTTCAAAATAACCTATCAGACAATATATAGAGAGCAATTAGCTGCGATAGGCCAATATCAGGCTGATAATAACAGTCGGTCGGGCTCTAATTGCAATGTGACAAAAACTCAGTTCTTGACTGAGTAAAGTTTACACCTGCTGCAGGTCTCAGGGTAGAAAACCAGCATACACGACATCAAGCGTTCGTCTGTAACTCACTGCCTTACCTCTGAGCGTCTGCGCTCCCACAGGAGATGTGGAGCAGGAGGAAAAGAGCACCGACAAAGGTGAGCGGCTGCATGTCTGTGACCGTGAGCAGCCGGAGAGCTTTGGTTCCCACGGGGCTGGCTTTGGTTGCTGTGAGTTCCGACTTGTCCTCCTGGGGGCTTAAACGCTCATTAAAACGCTTAGACAGGAGCAGGTCTTAGTTACAAAAGGCGCACCGGATTTCATGTATTTCCAGAGCGGCACAAAGTCAAAGTCTCCTTAAGGGGGGGAAAAAAAATCTGTCTCTCTCTCTTCAATGCTGCACCTACACTCTACGTCCCATAATTTGCTTCCTTTTCTTCTTCTTCTTCTTCTTCTTCTTCTTCTTGTCTGAAATTCCAGAGGTGGGTTGACACTGAAATGACACTGCACGGTGAGGGATAGGTTGTGACTTTTGGAGGTAGGAGTGGGTTTGTAAGGGGGGTGGGGATTATGTTTAGGGGTGCTCCTCTCTTCACTGAAACCCTATACAAGACCACATGGAGGTCCTCCTCAGGATCACCACTAGGAAAAATCATACTGTTGTACTGTTGATCTTATTTTGTGTCTTTTCTGGGATAACATGAGCTTTACATGCGTTTAATTGCTTGATGTTCTGCCTGATCTGTATTTTTCTTTTTTGGGGATAATTAGCTGTATGGGCTAATTGTGGATTTCAGACATGCATAGGCCTGTCATTAGCAGCTCCGGTTGCTCTTTGATGTCTTTCTCACAGGTAGCACGTAAAGCTTCGCTCTCTCCCACATGCTAACTCCAAGTTCAGCCATAAAAACCTTTAATGAGTTTTCACGCTTTCAAAGTCAGCTCCAACATCTGGTCCTGATCCTCCAGTCTGTACACTTACAAACGGACAGGTGATGTTTCTGTGAACTCTGAGAAATAAAGGCGCTGACTAGAACCATAAAGGGTTCTTGATCTTGTCCCCATGGGAAAACCCTTTTTGGTCCTGATAGAACCCTTTATAAAGTTTCAGCTTGGAACATTTCCATCTGTGAAACGTTTTACCCAGAACCCTTTATGAAAAGTTCTACAGAGAAGGGTTCGATTGAAAAACCCCTCCACTGACCAAGGGTGCCAACAAGAACCCACCCACAGGGCTTTTTATATTCCAAGGGTTTTATGTGGAACACAGGTTGTTCTGCTGAGAACATTTTTGTATTCCAAAGGTTTTCTCTACAACACACTTGGAGGGTTCTACCGAGAACCCTTTTATTTTCCAAGGGTTTTAATCTAGAACAACCAAGGGGTTTCCACCGAAAACCTTTTTATATTCCAAGGGTTTTATTAAGAACCAACCAAGAGGATTCTCCCAAGAATCTCTGTATATTCCATGGGTTTTTATCTAGAACCAATCAAGGGAGTTCTACCAAGAACCTTTCACACTGTCCAAAGGTCTAGAACCAAACATGTGTTCTACCAAGAACCTTTTTATATCCCAAAGGTTTTACATGGAGCCAACCAAGAACCTTTTATAGTCCAAGGGTCTAGAACCAAACATATGTGCTCTGCCTTTTCTTATTCTAAAGGTTTTATCTAGAACCCACCAAGAACCTTCTTATATTACAAGTGTTTTATCTAGAACACATTCGGAGGGTTCTACAGAGAATCCTTTTATATTAGAGCACTTGACAAACACTTGATAAGAGTTCTTTAAGGTTTGTTGAAGTCCTATGGTGGTTCTTTAGTCTTACCAAGAACCCTTGCCAACCATTTCTTCAGAAAAGGGTTCTTCAGGAGCCATTGGTTTTGGGAAGACCCTCAGCCCTTTAAAGAGAAGTTTCAGAATTTAGTTTATTTTCTGTTAAAATCATGTTTTGTATGACAGAGTTCATTTTTGCACAGAATTAATTTATGAATTCCATGTTTGTCTCAAAACGACGATTTGAAAGCTGCAGTGTAAATAACTGTCAGATGAGAAGGAAGCTTGCAGTTAAACACTGTAGTTGAGCTCAACAATACAAGTCTGTGATTATTTTGCCAGACACTCAGGACTCATGTCAGGAAGTAGAAACATTTGTCGGTTGTATTTCATTTTGTTTCTACAGTGTTGAGGTCAAAACAAGTTCGGTCTGAACGTTCCCCGTGTTGCACCCATTTATTGCAAAAATAATACACATTTGAGTTCAGCGTGGCTCCGTTCCTGAGACACTCCAGAGCAAATCAATGTGGAACAGATGTGATTCTGAGCTCACAAACGCTCCTTAAAAAAGAGGTATATACGCAAAAACAATTAAAGGACCAATATGCAGGATTTAGTGGCATAATCTGACTAATTTATCTCATCTCTTATCTTTGTAACTCATCATCCATCGTTGATTAATCCACAAGTATATGCTTTTGTAAAGTTGGAAGTTATTTATTCTCTTGTTTTGAACAACAGCGTTCAGAGACATACCCTTTTTGCAGCTTGCTTCGTGGCCCAAAGTATACATTTAATAATTAAATGAATGTCATAAATGTGGGACTAGTTGACCATTGGCTTGAATTTACGACTACTAGTCGACTCAGAAAATCTTCAAGCGATCGTTCACAAGCTCTCGGCCAAGCGGTGCGACACAAGATATACGAGATCTCACGATACGGTCACGCCTGTGTTTACATGCTACCTGGAAGTGACTCAGACAACAGAGAGAGATCTGTTCAGAAACAGTGACTTGTTATGCGTACAGTTGACTTCCCAAACTTTAAACAAAGAAGAAAATGTCCAAGGACTTTGACATAGAGGAGGAACATCATATCTTTGCTGCAGCCGTGCCGCTTGGGCGAGAGCCTGTGTACCCGGATCCAGTCTGAGAGGCTACAGTTGACATTTAGGCTAAAAACATGGTATAAACTGCATCTTTTTTGGTCAAATTTTTATGTTGCGCCTTACGGACACTTGGATTACGCCACACGAGTACTATGGAGACATTTTGTGGGGTTTTTTGTGTTCTTTTTTTACATTTTAGAACTGGTCACTGTTCACTTCAATTGTACTGGATTTGGCTGCAACGCTGTTTTCTGCTGAAGCTCCAGGAGTGTGTGTACAAACGGCTCATTGTAAGATTAAAAAAAAACACACACACACACACAAGGGTTCTTATTTTCAAGCGATTATACACTAATGAAAACATACTTATGAATATTATATTCCATCTCTGCCCTATTCTGCCAATAAATCCCTGTAAATCTTACACACTGGATCTTTAAGATGAAGTTGAACTTTGGTGAATCCACATGCAGCAGTTCCTAAATGCTTATCCAGGAGGACACTTGGGAGGTGAAAGTTACAGTTGCTGTGAAGCCACAGATACCACAGATATGCAGCATTCAGTTGTGGTGTTGGCAGGAAGTATGTAATATCTCTTAATAAAGGATCAAATATTCCAGCAAACTCCATGGACGGTGACAATTAGCATGATATGTTTAAACATCAATATTAAGACTTAAGTTAACTGTAGCTTAACTGCATCAATTAGTTTTCATGACCATAATCCAAGATATTTGTACTTTCTGCGTGTTGGGAGTTTTGATGGCCACATGGTTGCAAGTGGTTTGTCCCAGTGGACCACCTAGCTGTTAGGTTGTAGTTAAATACTGTATAATTGAAAGGTGTTCGGAACAAATTGAAAGGAGTTTTGAACATTTGACATCTGACATCAAATCAATATTGTGTTTAATTCCAAGTGTGGGAGATAATCTTTGTCGGATGGATGAATGTGAAGTTTCAGAATTGAATATGTGTATCAGTTTATTGCTTTGAGCTGAAACCTTTGAGGAGCAAAAATTGCTAACATGTCAACAGTTTTTTTTTTGTTCTGTTTTTTTAAAAAGAACACAACCAATGCTCTTCTTCGGTGAATTATATATGAGTGTAACAATACTCTGAATTCTTCCATGGCAAATATGGAGTTGATTTTGGTTTACGGCTAAAATTACAGGACGTGATAGAATGATGATCCCGAGAATGAAATAAGAGCTGCATTCTCACAAAAGAATGGCTTGTTGTGTTGTTTTCTGTACTGTGTCAGACTCTGGCTTGTGTTATCGCATTAAACAAGAAAGTAAAGCAAGTATGCACTCTCTCTCTCTCTCTCTCTCTCTCTCTCTCTCTCTCTCACACACACACACACACACACACACACACACACATACCTCTACAACATCTTACCACAGTGGAAATAAGCTCTGTAACTTTCTTGTGTTATCCTAGATGTTCTTTTGTGGTACAGTTGTTTGAGTACAGTACAATGCATGACATTATGGACACCCACTGCTTTTTACCATCATAATAGTACTCTCTGTGGTGATTAGTCCTTGTTTCATTTAATGCTTGGTGATAGGGCTGCAAGAAAATCATCCAAATATTATCAAAATCACAATATGGCCTAGTACAGATGGTGCATTTTTTTGATAAAGGAAAAATGTGTGACAAACAGCATTATAATAAAGTACTGTAGTAGTGCAGAGATGTCCTGTTCTATAAATCTTCACCAGATGTAAGAAAACATGTTTGTTTGGTACAGACCACCACAAATGTCACATTATCGTGATATTATTTTTTTCAGTGAAAATGAAATTGTGATGCAAAATGATTATTCCCAGTTATAATGAATCATATAATAATCACAATATCTGCTAAACAAATTGCAATATCATTTTCTTTATTATATCGTGCAGCCCTGCTTGATATTTCTCTGGCCATCTTAGGAAGAGCTCTCGTGCTACAGAATAACTCACATATGCACACACACACACACACACACACACACACACACACACACACACACACACACACACACACACACACACACACACACATTTCCCCGTGTGTCCCATTTCTAGTCTGCAACCTGACTCGATGTGGCTGATATCTCAGGCATGCGGGACACGCATACTATTAGAGCTGTTTCTTTGGTGCAGCTATGTAGACTCTGTGCTAGGTCAGGTATCAGGTGAACCCGATGAAGGCATTATTCTCACAACAACAGCACCATCTTCTGTTCAGGGGAAAGCACTGGCATATATAACATGGCTCAAACTTTCATCAAATGGGATTTCTGTGCAGCTTATTGGCTTTGCTGTTCAAAACATTCTCAGCTGAAATATGTGAATTATTAAAAAATGTCTTTTTAAAGTTCCCCTCTTCTCACAAATGTTTTGCTTACTTATTTCTACAGTTGAGTGTTTGAGTTTCACTGTAGAGAATGATGTATGTGCAGAGTTTGACACTAGGAGAACGTTTTCACATTCATCTGCTGAAAGTTGTATGTGCTTATTGGAAATCCCATTTTCAGGGATGGCGCTACAAGCATGATTCATAATATCAAGCCATTTCTGGACTGATATTCAAATTGCAAAAGTGTCATTTGAAAGATAATGGAACAAGATAACTGAACTTTTTTGTGAAAAAACATGTCTGACAGAAAATATTATTCAAAGTATAGTAATTAATATAAATCAAGTGAGTAAATTTTACCAGTATTTGTCTAATATAAATTTACACACTTAGAAATAAAGGTTCCAAAAGGGCCTTCCTGAAAGGCTGAGGTTTTTTCCAGAACCCTTTGCTTCTGATAAACCTTTTTTTGAAGAAAGGGTTCATCAAGTGTTCTTTGTAAGACCAAGTGTTGCGTTAAGAACCCTCTTAATCTAAAGAACCCTTTTTGGAAGAAAGAGTTGTCGAAATCCTTGAGCACCCGGGGACCAGCTCCAGTTGTTAGTCAGCACCTTGGTCAGGGGTACTGACTGGAGAACTGACCGAGCATACATGTTTGTGGAAACCACAGCACTCAGAGGAAACCCACACGAGCACAAGGAGAACATACAAACCCCACACAGAAAGCCTGTCCCTGAACCAGGATTCAAAACCATGACCCACGACCACATCAGGACCTGTGAGGTGTATCAGAGTATAAAACGGTTTTCAGTAGAATCCTGTAGGTGGATTCTAGATGAAATCTTTGGAATATAAAACAGGCTCTCAGTAGAATCCCCTGGATGGGGAAGTACCCTTAGAAGGTGGAAAGTTTTTGGATAGAACCGGGGTTCTGGGTGAAATCATTAAATCACAGAAGAGTTCCCTGTAGATCCCCTCATAGGGGGTTTTGGATGAAACCTTTCACAGATGGCTCCAAGCATAATTTTTGGTGTTGGGTTTCCAGGTGGAGTCTTTTGAAAAGATCCAAAGATCCAAGAACCAAAAGTTGTTGAGGGCACAACAGAAGAACCCTTTATGGTTCTAGCTGGTGCCTTTATTTCCACGAGTGCTTTGCACATACTGTAAATAAACCCCCCCTTTAAAGACCTCAAAGTGTTTTATATTTCTCCAGTTCTGCTTTCTTCCAGTAGGGGGAGACATCGTTCAGCACTTGCCACACATCTAAAGACTAGAGGCAGACAAAAGGCCATGTGTTGCTAAATACTTTGCCTGTAATCTGCATGTAATTGAGTCCCATATTCATAATGACAAAATCCAGCTGTTCTATCACCTGGATTGCAGATGTGTGTTAACACAGTAGGTCTGGCTTCAGGATGATCGATGGTTTAATGTGTTCTGCACCGATCTGAACAGAAGTCTCAGCTTTTTGTGAGTGGAATTTTACCAGCAGTTGTGGAGTTACTGTGTGCTTTGTCTCTTTTCTTTCACCAGAGGTCCCCATCTGTCTGCATGTATTTGTGTTGACTGAAGTAGGCTGCATCATATCCTGAATGAGAGTACAGGTTGAGACACATTATAAAGGGAGGTGGTTATTGATGGCTGAGTGGTCTGCTGTTTCCTGTAAACATTAACAGTGTCCTGGACAGTAAAGAGTTTGTTTTATCATTTCAGGGTATGTGTTTGGCCTTTTTCATGTATTGTCTTAAGATATACTGCACATGCTCCTGTTTCTTTGTATCTTTATGTTTTAAAACTTGGTGCAAGTGGTACAGCACTTTGCTGAGACATCTGTGTCCACCCACTTCCTGGCATTCACTCGGGCCAGTACTCTCATCTCACTTAAATCGACCCTTAGCTTGCAGACATGAGTCAATAAAGTTTTTTTAATTTGATAATGCAGCTGATACCAGGATTAGCAGATTCCAATAACCCCATTTTACCTCTCTCCCATGAAAGATTTTTTATCTTTTATTAAAGAAATAAGTGGCACCTATTTGGGCACACATATTCATTCACTCAGAGGCCTCTGGCACAAATGTGCAAGGCTTTTACTATAAAAGGAGAGACAAGGCTGTTGAGAAGTTATTTTGAAAGTGATGTGTCTACACAACCACATCCTGCCCCTGAGTGGGAGACAAAATGAGCAATGAGGCACTGCAGAGAGTACTGACTGCTGTGAAAATGGGCCACAGCTCATCAAAGATATTGTGGTGCGCTATTCGAGGTAATGGTTTTAAATACATTTGAACACTGCCGACAGATCTGATGGAAGTTTATGTAACAGTCAAATTTAAAAGGCCACATGAAACACTCATCAGTGCACTTTCACTTAAACGTTGTGGATTATTAGATAAAGCTTCAGTCTCCAGCATAAGACATTCTTTCTAACAATACTAGAACCTAATCAGTTGACTGCTCATAATTCCCAAACCTTTTTTGTTACCTGGTAGAACCTTGGTCAACTTTAAACTTCCCTGTGAATGTTTCCGGTCCTTAGGTATGTGCTAGGCTTGTCCATGTTGAAAAGATAACCAAGGAGGTTTTAAGATGGTGGGGGACCTGTAAAAGCAACATATAGGCTATAGTCACATCTTAAGTTAGCTAATGTTAGCAAAACACAGGCTAACTAGCAAGCTAACCTACATCAGTTGTTACCCAGCTAGTTTCATCTGATAGCTAATGTCTGCAAAACACTGGCTAATTAATTAGCTAATCTACATCAGTTGTTAGCTAGCTAGCAAAACCTTTAATACATTTTTTTTTAGGAATAATGATTTGCATAAAACAAGACAAACATGCTCAAAATAGTGAAGTTAATTAGATAAAGTAAAATAAAGTCATTAGCTAACTAGTTAGCTAGATAGTTTCCAAAAGGGGTGGGACTTAAGGGTCAGTGTATATTATTTTAGGAAGATCTGTGCACAGAACAGGGGTGGAACCGTGACTTCCCTCTTGCAATGATGGCTGTGACTTTTCGAAATCTTCTTGACTCTGACTGAAGTGTCCTTCATGTCCAACTCTGTGTTCAAGTGCCACATGGTAGATATGGACAGAAAAACTTTATACAGGGCAACTTTCTCTCTCCCATTTCCCTCATTCAGTGCCCAAAAGAGACTCACTTCTACTACTCCAGGTTTCATTTTTGGCCTTATGGTCATTTTACAGCTTTGTCCTTTTCCTGACCCAACGTAAACCTCCTGTAATTCAGATTTAAAATTCCAGGTGCTCCACCTAGAACATCTGCTGCCCACAGATTACACAATCACAGGCCGCTGGTAAGTGAGGTTGAACCCAGTGTAACCAGAGAGACAGACCGTGGGGGATTCATGCTGTCTGCATGATCACACAAGACCCTCAACATGACGGGTGTGACGGGCTAAACGCAGGCTTCGGCCTCATCTGGACGCCTCCTATTCTCCTCTCATCAATAATGCAGCGGCAGCGGCAGACTCAGTTGTGCCATGCTGTGAGGGTGGCTTGATGGGGAAGCACCAGACATCTCAAGAGGCTTTATGTGTGGCTCACCATTATTTATTGATGGGCTTGCCTGGTCAGAGACATTACAGTGGCCTATTAAGTCTGTTTCAGTATCAAACAAAGCTCTAAAGCTGACCACTCTGCTGCAGAGCTGATGATACAGACGTAAGACTGAGTTGTACCACAGTCTTCCCATATTAGAGGAGGAGACGTGTCTGCAGCATTGATGCCAACTTTTCAGTAATCTGATGAATCAACACAATGTTTTCTGGTGATTCACTCCTCTTGGTGGATAGATCTCACACACCATTTACCAACATCAAATACACTGTGAACATATGTCTTCAGATGTTGCAGTACGCTTATTCTAAACTTCCATTTCTTCAAATTTGTGGTTAGTCAGTGGCGAACTTCCCCTGCTTACTTCCTGCTACATGGCTATATCTACATCAACGTCCTTTTCAAACAGCCTCTTTTTTAACCTCCTTTACAGATGAGGTGGAGCTTCAACACTTTTTAAATGATAATTTACACAAAAATATGCCAAGGAACTCTCTTTTAAAATTATTAAAATGTGTAAATTGTCATGGTATGATTATGTTTGACCTTTAAGCAAATAAACTCTGAAACACTTGAACTCCCTGATGAAGGCTTTATGCTCACAGTTTGTTTATTTTAAGGTGTAACATGACCATGCCATGACAATAAAGGCATTTTGAACGTTTTAAAGCTATAATATGTAAAAATGCTAAACATATATAATACATTTTGTTGAATTATCCCAAATGTTTCCAACAATGTTCAAATGCAGAGAAATCTGTAATTAATTCAAGGTAATGAGGTGGTCATGAATTTCCTGCTAGCCATTGCTAACTAGCTGCATGTTGTAAAATATTCAAGGTAATGGTGTGTTTCCTGCTAGCTGTTGCTAGCTAGTTACTTTAACTTAAACTTTAACATTAGTTCATCCATGAACATAATTTCTGCCTGGGGTATTTCAGATAGATGTTCATCAGCTATGTGGTTGTTGACAAGTGGAGATATAACAGCTGTCATGATCTCAGACCACTTCACAACATCATCAAACAACATCTTTTGTTATTCTTTTAATCGGTGAGACCTCTAGCAGCAGAACCTACATATTGTACCTTTAAAAGACAGTGCACATACATGTATCCTTATCCAAAGGGCATTTTTAAAGCCATAATTTGTTCATTTAGTTCTGGGAACTATGACAGCTTTTGTATATTTTCTAGGTGAAACACAAAACACAATTTTCCATCCTGCTATTATCAAAGCTATAATTAGGGAACATGTTATTGTAATAATGAAGCTTCTCCTTACACTGATACAGATTTGTACTGTAGTTACAATTTGCATTCTTCTTTGATGTCTGCAGGCGTTCAATTTGCCATTTAACCTTTAGAAAGTGGCAAGACCCCAAAGGTCAGAGTTTAAAACTGCCCTTTATTCTTCTTAACTGGGTAAGTGCATGCTGGGTGTAATTACATAACTATGTTCCCTTAGAAGAGAATCCACTTCACCTTAGTGCGATGACCATTTAAACTGCATACCTAACAGGATAAGACATGCTGCAGTATCACTTTTAACCCTCACCATGTATGTGCACAAGAGTTTTTAAATGCCTGCACTTGTAGGAGTTACAGGCTCCTGACTATACATTTACAAATACCTGTGCTGTTATTGCAGACTTGTGTGATTATCAGGACGATGAAAACAAATTTCATTTCCCGTTTCTGGTTAGAATGAGCTTTGCAGCTTTAGCTGCAGGGACAAACCAAAGACAGGGATATGAAAGAAAACCTCTGGTAATGAACTGTTTGGGGTGGTATACAACGTATTATTAAACTGTAAGGTAGGAGTGGACTCCATGTTTTGGTGTTTATATACACATGCCTCTTCCCAGCCAAATTTAGTTGAACAGATGTTGACAAAACAGCTTTGCCACTCGTCCAAGACATATTTTGGTTTAAAATGAAAGTGAAAAGGTGTCTTTTTCATGTTGTTAAAAAGACAACTACTTGAGGACGTCTATACACGTCTGGTTTTAGTTTAAAATAGAAGGTGAAAAATTTTGATGGTTTATTTTGGGTCTAACTTTGGACCAAATTAAACAGACTGAACATGACTCAAATTTCAATCTCTATTGTTTCATGTGATTGAAAAGACAACTACTTAAGGATGTCCATACAGTATATGTCTGGTTTTGGTTACTAACGGAACAAAATAAAATCCAAGGGTCTATTTTAAGGCTAAATTCAGATCAAATCAGACGGACTAAACGTGGCCCTACTCTTGGGTTTAATAAAGTTGACAGGCTGACCAGATTTAGCCCAAAAGACAACACTGAAATGATTGTCATGTGCTTTCTTCAGGTATTGTTTTTATTCCCAAACAATTAGGTAACATGTAACATTCTGCTCTGCTCAAATTTGCATAAGGTTTAAGATCTGGGCCGACAGGAATGAGGCTTGCTGCTACACCTACAGGTTCCTCTGTAGCAGTGGTGCACAGCATGAAGCAGAAGCAGTCTGCACGCAACAAAAGGAAGAGAGAAAATGTCATAAATAGCAGAAGTCGGAAGTTACAGTTCAAAACCAGAACTGGCAGCTTCCACAGACCCACTTCGAGCTCTACACACACATTCACACATTAATTAAGGGGAGATCAAACCTTTCACAGACCTAATCTGAATGCTCTAGTTGCTTTGTTTCATAACAAGCTTTTTAGACGACTGCAAACACAGTTGCAGAACACATGTAGCCTCATGTAATGGGAGTTTGTGTGCTTTTATGATCACAAATGCAAACATAGCTGCAAGCCCTTACAAAGGATCAACATATAAATCCCTGCATTTGGCCAATACACCGTCGAGACATGCTGTATGTGGCCAGGACTATTGGTGCGCTGATAGCTTCTGTAAGCACATTCCTCAGACGGTTTTCATCAACTGTCTGAAGCCTCCACCAGGTTTATATGTTGCTGTGAGAAGAGCTATCGACTTTCAGTTCACCTTACTCTGGTCAACTGTGCATGATAGTGGAAGCAAAACGACAACAGCAAAGACAACAACAACACAAAAACTAAATGCATGCCAGGTGTAAAAATAATAACCAGTTCTCAAACTATACGAGTCCTGCACTACAGTTTCACATGTTACAGTATAATGTGTGCAGTGTTTGGGTTTACAGTTTACTGACACATTAATAACGCTGTTTTGTGCGTTGTGCTAATGGTACAAAATGTTCCTTACCACAGACTGACATTTCAGAGAGTTTATGCTGATGATCATGTGACATGGAGTGTAAACTGTTGGCACACACTAAGTAACATCCTGATGAAATCATTGTAAATTAATTTAAGTCTCTGCACAACCTTCTTTATGTACTTACACTCTATGTCAGGCCTATTCAATTACTTTTTTAGATGGGCCAGATTTGAGAAAAGTAAAATGCCAAGAGGCCGGACATTTACGCTTCCTACATCTGACATGTAAAGTTAGGAAATTAAATGTGTAAAACAACACACCTTTTTATTTTTTCTTCATTTTATTAGTTTTCACATTTGGAAAAGAAACATTATGTACAAAAGTACAGGAAACTACAAAGAACTTTTATAATTCTAGATTAGAAGTAGCTCATTGTTTTAATAAAGACAAAGTTTTTCCTTAAATAATAAGTGTCTCTGTGCTTATTGACAGACATAACCTATGAATGGACAAATTAGCCTACTAATAAAATGACAATCTACTAATAAACAATTTAAACATCCACAAAATTAGAATGTTAGCAGGTTGTTGGAATAAAATCACAATAATATACTATACTATAATTTTTTCATATTTATATATATGATCAAATGGCCAGATTGAGGTTTTTAGAGGGCTGAATTTGCATACTTGCTAACCCTCACAATCTTCCAGGGAGAATCCTGTTTTTCTTTGGCCTCTCCTTTCACCTCCGTGGGTCACAATTCTTCTGTTTTTCTCCCCCAATTTATGACAAACTTCCACATCTTTTTAAAAACCTTTTTGTCTTTTCAACCTGTTTCTGGCACTGTACAGATAATAAGCCCTACAGCTTTAAGAGTCTGCTGTTTTCACCCAGATGACAATACAGTTGCACCAAATGTCATTTATGTTGTTCAGAAGTGAGCTGCTCACAACCGCTGTATTCAGTGGTATACGCTGTATTCTCCTTAATACATCAATACTCGCACCTTGTCCTGTTAAAAGACAGTTTTAAAGGAAAGGGTCACATCTTTTCTAAGAGCAGCCTAACTAATATACCTTTGACAAAACATAACTAAATGCTGTAGTTTGTGTTTTCCAGCTAAAATGTGTCAGTTATAGATCATCTGCATGCATCCGTTTGCCAAAAAATATGTATGTATTATCTTATTTTCATTCTTTAAACGTCACCAGAATGCAGGAAACAAAATCTATGATGCTAACACTTTTCTTTCACTTAGGATTTGAAATACTCTCTATTTTTGAGGTCTTGGCGTTGGCAAGTATGCAAATTCAGCTCAAAAGCTGCCAGTTGAATTGGCCTGCCCAAGTGAACAGAAGTCAAGAGTGTTCACAGCCCTGCAGTGGTTGAGCATATGTGAAACCTACATACAAGCATATTTGATGTTGTGATACTTATCTACATCGTCAGTTAAAAATCTGAGTAAAATCATGAACATTAAAGTTCCACTTCCCTTCCTGAATCCTTCACACTCAAATAATAAATTAAGCAATGGGGAATCTGATCAGTCGTCTTTTAAAGCTTAACTATTTCGGTCTGTGTGCAGCCAGCACAGTTCATGTAACTGTGGAGTTTTGCTTCTACAGTATAGCAGTGCAGCTCCTTTACCACATCCTGTTACACACCTTTGAAACTTCTGGGTTCAGACGAATTCACAAACAAGCATGTGCTAAACAGGCTTTGTGAAGAAGATTTAACAGTCAGAGAATGACATTGCCAACACCCGTTAACTAAGGAGCGATCAAAATCTGTTTTTATACCATCTTAGAATTTGATTTGATACTGATCCTGCAAAATCCCTAACATAAGTGCTTTGAAAAATGAAAATTGCTACAACATAAGTGCTGAAAAGGCTGGTGTCTCACAGAGATGCTAATCCTGTGCAGACAGTGCAATAAGCAGTCTCTAAAGCCATACTGTACGTTAGAGAAACATCCGTGCAACTGCTTAAGTGGGAGGAGGAGAAGTTGACACATTGTGGAGCTCTGAGGATTTGTTAAGAGCATTATCCTGCTGCCGTGGTGTGATGATGTACACCAGTCACAAGGACTTAACTGCAGGACAACATCATTAGCTGATCTTTGGTTCTTTGTGTCATAATCTTCCACGTGTTGACTAAGACAATATTTAACAGTGAAAAACAAAGCTGGACTGTCATTCTCTTTCACTATCAGAGAAAGAGATGATGATTTCTACAGGAAGAGGCACAGGTCTGAATTAACATATGGCGTTCTGGTCACTGCTTCGCACTTTACTTCAGTCTGAACTCTGGACAGACAGAAACACTCAATATTTTTCTCAAAAAGGAAACTACTCTGTTTCCTCAGACTAAATCTCTGACTGTGACAGAGTATCGTCCGCGTAATCTAATGTGGTAAAGAAAGGGGTTGATCAAAAAAAGAAACCACAGAGGAGACAGCTGCATGAGATAAAAGCCATAAAATAGAAAAGACACTGGGTACATGTCTTAATTCTTCTGCCTGTTTCTTTAATAACTGCATGTCCCTGTAGTGGTCATGTCCATTTATTTGTGTGGGGCATTGCTGTCCACACTGCAATATGAAAAGACAACTCAGCATCTGAGACAGAAGGACGGCCCAAAATTACTGCATATAGACTTCAGTGGTTGCATTTTACAGTCCTGTCTTTAAAGCATATTCCATTTCTGAGCTTGAATTCATGTTAAAGTCAAAATAAAATGAAAAGTGCCATATAACACACCAATCACACTGTGCATCTATTTAACAATATATGAAAAAACCCATGTCAAAATCCAATCATGTGTCTTCCTGTAAGACAAAATATGAGGTGTGCTTATGTGGGCTTCAACAAACCAGAATCAACTAAAAATATCATGACATCACCCGTCAGTCTTTTCAATAGTGTATTACCAATGTCAGTCAACACGCCTCCAGTTTGGAGAAGCAGAAAACCACCAGCACAGAAGCTAAGCAATGAACTGCTGTGGTCAGGTTCAGGAACAAAAGACATTTTAGCCACGTAAAAGGTCAACCTAAAAAAAAAATCAAAATATGTCAAAATGAAACAAGATGGTGGACCCAAAAGTGCAGATAGCGACACAGGAGACAGTTCAAGTGCATTTAATGAAGCAAACGAAGAAACACAAGCTTACGAAAATACAGTAAGGCCTCAACCAGGGTCCACAACAGGCAAAACACAAAAACAGTCCAAGAAAATGAGTATGAGGTCCAACAGAAGAAGGCATAACCAGGAGAAGGCAGGACGACACACAATGGACAATGACAAACTGACAAAGAAACAGAGAAACACAGGGACTAAATAGGCAAAGAACTAATCAGACACAGGTGGACAGACAGGTGAAACCAATGGCAATCAAAAAGAGCAGGAAAAGGACCAAGACAGGAGGTAAAGACATGACACATGAGGGAGGACCAGGACCACAAATTAAAACAGGAAATAACCAACAAAACCCCACACCATGACAGACAGCCTTTTCAAACAGGAAACCACTCATATGTAAGCCAATATCACACAGAACATGGGAGTTACTGGTCTACCACTGTGTTGATCTATTTGTTTCTGTTATTGCATGACTTTGATGAGTCACACAT
Source organism: Lutjanus erythropterus (assembly GCF_056507025.1). Lineage (NCBI taxonomy): Eukaryota > Metazoa > Chordata > Actinopteri > Lutjaniformes > Lutjanidae > Lutjanus > Lutjanus erythropterus. Next base: position 25,239,906 of record NC_139324.1, read on the forward strand.
ATCTCAATCTGATTTTTATATTTGTGTATAAAAATGCACCAAAACATGGATCAGTCACCTCGCTAATAAATACATCACTTGCATTTTCATCTCAAGAGTCTACATGTCTCTAAATCTTTCTCTTGTCTCTCTTGGTTGTAGATGTCAGATATTTTGCTCAACTAATGGCTTTGTTTTTCTCTCTACTGTCTCTGCTGACCTAAAACACTCACTTCCAGTGCTTCCATCACATGATTACTGCCACACAGTCTCTACGTCCCCCTGTACACACATGCACACTGACATCTCACTTCGCACTTATTTCTCTCACTTCCTGTGTCTTTGTCACACGTGATCATTGTTGTCGTGCTAGGCTAAAACTCGCCTTTGTTCTCAGTATTCTGTGCGTGTGTCGCAGGTAGTAGCACTGAAGTTCGAGTATGAAACGATGTGAATTCTTCCTGGTCATGTACATATAGTCTATTGTACACTGGAGCTGAAAAGGGGGGCATTTGGGTTGCCAGTCTCACAGCTGGTGAGCTACTGAACTCACCAGGGTGACTCTTGCAGCTGAAAGGTTGCATGCACATGTCACACTGAATCATGTAACACTGCATCTCCGTCAGCGCACTCGGCTCACATCTGCCTATCTAATCAGTTTGCAGAAATCTAGTAGAGGAAGCCAAAGAAGTGGTAGGCTATTTGTTCTTGGAATAAGGTTGCCTCGGTGTAAATAACCCTGTAACTTTTCTCACTTCCTTGTTTGATTGTTGAGCTCTTTCCAATAACCATGTGTTCACATCACTTTTTTTTTTTTTTTTTTTGCAAGAACTCGCTGTTCTTTTGAAATGTTCGTTTGTGTTGGAAAATTTAGCCATGATGTTTTCCAGTTATTTCAGTAGTTTCATACCAGGTTGTATAGAGAAAGCTTTTGAACAGTGTTACAGTTAGGGGAGATAAAGACAGTTTAATGAAGGTTACATTTTACTTTTTGAGTGTTTTTGGTAGCTTCTCAAACATTTCTTAGGTAGACTGGTTTATGCTCAAGGAATTTAAACTCATGAGCGCAGTATTTCTGAAATCCTGGACACTTGCCCGCCTTTGGGTTAGTTTCACTTGGTTTACTTCTTCCTCCTTTTCAGTTCAGTTTTGGGTCTGGCATATGCTGCCAAGTCATTTGGTTTTCAAGACTTGGATTTCATGTTATAACTGCGTGGAGCTGTCTAAGGATTCAAAATTAATTTCAGTGTATACTGACAAAAATGTTGTACCATATCGTATCATAGTATAACAAATCATAAAGTACTGTGTAATATCAAATCATATCACATTGTAACATAATATATTGTATCGCATCATATCAAAAAGTAACATATCATGTATCATACCATATTGTATCGTATCATATCGTAATGTAAAAAAATTGTAACAACATATCATATTGTATCATATTATAATGTGACATATCATATTGTATCGTAACATAACATATTGTATTGTATTGTATCATAACATATCATAGCATATCATAGTGTATCTTGTTATGATTTTGCAGTTTTTTCCATTCATTTTCCATTCTTTCATAACCTAATAATGCATTGTTTTTCATCTATAATTAGCGCAGGTGCTTTGTTACAATATTGAATTGCACTAATTAACATTGACTAGACACCAACAACAACAGTAATTCTATATGATTTTTTGATCAAAATTATTTTAATTCAGTTGACACTGGATATCTGTAGTGACATATCCTACCATCCATACCCAATTATATACCCTTGATTATCTGCCTTTTGCCACTTATGTAGTCATTATATTCACATTACTTGATTATTTATCAATAACATTGTTGTTTCAGTATTTTGTGGAAGTACCAATAGTCATCCTACAATATTATCACAATATTGCAGTATTTGGTGCGTTTGACAATTTACGATATGTTAGAGAAAATGTGTATATTGAGATATACACTATATTATATATTGCACCATAGTCTAAACAATACTGAAATATTATTTATAGCCATACTGCCCAGTCCTAACCAATACACATCTGGCAAAGGCGAACAGCGGAAGCCACTTGCATGACTGCTTTTACAGCTGACACATCCTGCAAACTAACTTTCTGAGCAAGTTTGTGAGATACATCCGAGTCTAAATCTTCTCAGTGGGGGTATTTACATTAGTTTATCTGCTTCCTGTACATTGTTTGCTGATTCTATTCTTGTTATATATCATGTTACTTTAAGAAAACATCTTCCCTCTGTTTTCTTTTTTTTTTTTTTTAACTGTTCTTAGACTTTGTGATGAGGTTTTATCATTCTCATTGTATCTACGTCTACTTATGTTTCACATGATGGCCCATAAGTCCTTTTGGCTGCAACCTTTGCTGTGTAACTCTGTAGGTGTGACACCATAAAGAAATGTGCATTCTTTGCTAAGAAGAGGTTTACTGTTCAGTACTCTAACTAAAGGTTAATGTCCCTCAGAGAATAAGAAACAGGTCAGGCAACTCTGTCTTTGTATTTACTCTGCCTTGCATTTGCTCTGTTTATCAGGTTTCAAGTGGTTGACTTAAATTTCTAATAGCTTCCTCTTAAATCTGAACATAGATAAAGATTTGTGTATCCCCGCTAAGTGATCAGTTTGTTAGCCAGATACAGAAATATTTCCCCTCTGCCACAAATCTAAAGTATAGCACAAAAGAAGGCACATTTCTGGGAGTTTCTTTGTCACACATAGCAACCATTATGGTGTGTCACTGGATTGGCCAGCTCACACCCTCTGCTTTTGTGTCTACCTATCACACAATAGCTGCACTGCTTTTTCCCACCATGGTATGATAAAGAAGACAAAGATGAATTGTCCTTTCCTTGGTGCACTCTGAATTAAGAACATAAAGATGCTGAACCTCCCTTCATGGATGAATGACCATTTTTGTCCCAGCTCCAGCTTTTTATCACACCTATGATTAATGGTGAAAATAGAGCAAAGCTTTTATTACCTTAAATAATATTTAACACTGTGAGTCCATAAAAATGTTTATTTGAAAAACCCTATTTTTTCTGTTTTTGTACTGTGACTGAGCTATAGGTGTGTCCATAATAATTTCATCCAATAATGTTCCTCTTCCTGATGTCTTTACGAATATTTATGATTATTCTGTTATTCTGCTCTGTATTCTGTGCCAGTGAACAAAATAGATAACTAGACGTACCCATTTGGTTCCATTAGCATTTGTTTTAAATGGACTCCTAAACAAACAGTTTAATTATTTATATGATGTCTTCTGCTTTATTTTCAGGAAAGTGTCCCTGTGGGCCGAAATGCAGGTTTCTGCCAGAAAAACATAAAAACAATAAAATACAGCAGGAAATACTTGCAAAGTTAACTGTTTTCTCCACCATCCAAATGGTTAGTAAATGTTCAAATTTAAGCACACAGAAAAAGTTCAGCCTCAGGACTTTCTGTCAGAAAGGCTTTCTGTCAAATGAGCCTGGACAGACATGGTGCTTAATGTAAGACTTTCCTATCTCATGCTTAAAGATAAAGATGGAAACATTCTCCCATATGGTGTAAACAAACTTCTAAACACCCTTGTTTTCCTGTTTCATATTTACTAGAAATAAACCAAAACATCTTTAACATCTCAGTAAATGCTTTTTTTTGGCATTTTAACCGGTGGTAAAGAAAGCCAGCCCACAGTAAACTGCAGGCTGGCTGTAATAAGCATGATGGAGCTGTGATTTAATACTTCAGGTGTTACATTAGAGCACAACAAACTCGCTATATTTCTCGACCACATATGTGCTGTGCAGCATACCACTGAAAAATGAGAGGCCGTGCCTAGGCATGGGAAACATGCTTAGACAGGTAGACAATTTTCCCAGAAGGTGTCGGGAGTGTCAGCTGTTAACCTGCACAGTGTGAAGCAACAAGGAGAAAATACTTCACTGGAGGAGATGAGTTTTTTTCTTGCAGCTATTATCAGGGATTTAGCCTCCAGCCTACCATACCATCTTAATTAATAGAATAGATAAAATAGAATAGATAAAATCATTAAAACAATAAGAGATAAAGGAACAGATTCTTATGCAAAAAATGTCAAGTAATGTAGAGGGACCTGAATGATTCAGTGAGAGGGAACAACTACACAGTAAAATCACCATACTGAGTCAAGAGAGAGGTGGAGACTCAGGCTAATTTCTGAAATCACATCTCCTTGCACAGATTTAGTGATCGTAGTCAACAGTTGCTTGCTTTGATGTCATATAGACGGTAATTTAATGCATTTAGAGCTCTGACCAGCACTGTAGTCTCTCTGATCATGTGTCTAAAATCTCCTGTCTGCTACCATGGAAACAGAGTGGAAAGAAAGACGGACCAGGCATTCATGTTTTAGACTGAACACGAGGAAGGAGCAGAGACACAGAGATGAGTTTCACCATGCTTCTGCATGCAGCTGTGAGAGCCTGTCACTTCCGTCTGCATGTAAAAATAATAACATGTAGGAATGAGCCTTGTTTTTGGCCCTGAAGCACTTACTGTCAAAAACCGAGTGTCATCGCAAGATAAAATGTTACATAAATGTTCTAAGGGTGCTTATTAAGTTTTGCTGTATTTATTACACTGATTTTAATAATTAGATAATCAGAGGTAATTTATTTGCATCAGCAAAGCTGGGACTGTATTACAGAATCTTTCTAAGCTGTAGATCTGATCTTAAGTGCGTGGTAACTGTGGTAATTACGGTTAGGACCTGATTTAGGAAAACGCTATTAGATGAACAGTTTCTTAGACAATTGCTGCATTTAAACGGAATTAAAGAATTATGACATAGAAGTCATGAACAAAACGTTAGTGGGCCCATATCGTAAACATGATAAACATGACCCAATCTGAATGCACCCAAATGTTCCTATCCTAACTCAACATAGGAAAAATGTCTGACACAAACAACTAAAATCTTAAATAAACTCTCCTTAGTTTAGGATAACCGTTAAGCTGCCCTAACTTTCACTTTACCAATGGATAACTTAACAAACTACTGAATAGCTAATGGTAGTGTTTGCTAACAGTTATAGTGTTAGCTAACAGTAGATAATGGTTGTGTTCACTTATAAGTGTTAGCTATCAGTAACTAACAGTAGTGTTGCTGACTGTAATATTTGCGTTAGCTAACACTTGCTCGTTAACAAGTCATTTTCAATGGAAGCTGGCGACATCAAGTCAGAAGCTTACATGCAGCATTTATCTTAGGAATGAGGCACTACAAGTCAAAGCTGAGCTGGCTTCTACTATTTTCAGCACTGTTGTGGGGGAAAAAAAAGTATTTCTAGTAGTACCAATCCTGCCCTTTTTACTTAACGCAACATCAACAAAATAAGCAGGCAGCTTCGTGCAGCTCACTGATGTCAATGACACTTCACTGGTGACTTGGTGACAACGTAGCTGGCCACGTTTGGCTGTTTTGTAGCTATATCGTGGGTAGTCTAATACCACTGCTGTGTTAGCTAACTCGTGTATGGCTGCGCTAATTTTTTTACCTTTACACAATGGATGCCAAATTGTTCGGAGACCGTGTCTTTGTTAAGCTGTCCTAACTTTCACTTTTCTACCTGAAGTAGTAGCACACATACTAACTGCCTAGTTCGCTAACAGTAGTTTTAGCTAATGGTAGTGTTTCCTAAAAGTAGCTAACAGTATTGCTAACGGTTGCTAATGGTCGTGTTCACTGAAAGTACCTTACAGTAGTCTTACACTTACAGAAATGTTCGCTGACAGTGGCTAATGGTTGTGTTAGCTAACAGTAGCTAATGATAGTGTTTGCTGCCGGTTTTACTCTGTATAGCTGCTTTTTACTTTTACACAATGGATGCTGAGTGCCCACTGTCCTTTGTTTATCCCCAAAGTTAGCATTGTTGTAAATATCCCCAAAAAAACAGGGATTTTTCTACAGATGTTACCAAAAGCTCCAACTCTGTTTTGAAGTTAAGTGGTTCTTATTATTTTTGCTCCTTTTTTGTGTGTTTAAAGATAAGATACGAGTCATAACGTTAGTGGGAATTTTCTTCTGTAATATGAAGCTGGGAAAAATTTTACTCTCTTCCTGTCTTTCATGAAGACTTAAGATAGAACGCATCTTTAATTACAGCCCTGGAATCATATCAGTCTCTCTTTTATTTATCCTGAACCGTCCTGTATGTCACACCACACGTCATTCTACAAATTAGTTCTGAGCCAGTTAGTCAAAATAAGAGCATAACCTGGTTGTTCATTTAGGCCTTACAGTGTAAGCCCCTTTTGGGGGGCAGAATTCCCAGTGCAGTTTCATTCCCAAAGTACATTACGTACGTAGCCATAGGCAGCCTCAGAGGCATCTGTGTTCTTGGTAGTGGGCTGCAGTCAGTCCGAGCCACAGTCGGTTCAGAGGGTGCCCGTCACAACACTGGCAGATGGCCTCTCGGTGCCTCAAGCCAAGCTCATCACAATCAGCCCTTAGTGTCATTTCAGTTAGCCATTTGCATCTCTTTTCATGAACAGTTACTCGGTCTTGATGGGAAAGACCCATGTAAGCAGCATTAGTAAAAACTAGGGATGTAACAATATGTCGAATATTGTGATATTGCAATAAAAAAGTCTTCATATCATTCCGGACGGTGACGATATCTACAGCGATATCACATGGTTAATTACTTTTATTTACTCTTATTTAATTACTATTATTTTATACTCTTTTACAAAGGGACTGCTACTAACTGCTGCATTGTTTTTGTTTTGCAGTTGTACATGCATAATTCAAACACACACAAGCTTAGGTCGTGGCTGCCTATTTTTCTTTTATAAACCAAAAACGTTAAAAGGAAACAAACAAAGTTATGCAAACATTAAAATACTGTACACATCAGGTTTATTATTTGATATTACATCCTGACTAAAAACTACAGTAAATATTTATAATTTATTTATCATTATTACACCCATTCTTGAGAATTAGAACAAATCATGTCCTACCAAAAACACTTCAGATATTATTAATAGCACAACTGTAATTGCATTTTTTGTGTAAAAATGTATTCTGTAAGAATTTATATATATATATATATATATATATATATATATATATATATATATATATATATATATATATATATATATATATATGTAATTTGTTAAATGTTTTGGTTTGCTTTAATCTTTTTAATATTAAAAACTTGCTCCATGCCAGAAAACACCCTTGTCCCAGAGAAGAAGTCACAACTTCAAACAATTAAAATGTTACAATACAATACCTACTAATAATATAGGTATAAAAATGTGCTATTATAATCATCTTTGTTTTATTTATTTTAATTATTAGTATTTATTTATTTATTTACTTTACCAAAAGGCAAAAACCTTTTGGTAAAATTTCTTTTATTTTGAGAAATTCATAAAATAATATTCCTGTCAGCCCTTACATGTCAACTCCGTGGCCCCTCTGAATTGAAGCTTGGCCCGTTACAAAGTTTAACAGCCATGAGTTTGATCTTTTAAAAAAACATTTTCCCAGCATAACTGAAGAATAAAAACCCTCTTCCCAACATGTCTTCCCTTGACGTGTCCTTGCAAGATGCTGAGCCCCCGAGCTGCACTTACACTGTAGTGTTGTCAGAATAAATCTGTCTTGAGTTCAATGTATCATCTATGAGCATAACAAAGTGTGAAGAGGGTGTAACGGGAGATAGCAGTGTCTTGTAATGTGTAGTATTGGCTAATGTTTTCCTCCAAAGCACACATTGTTTTAGGAGACTGAGGAGCTGTTGTGTGACCAGACTGCACATAAGGATGGTAGAGGACTTACAGGGGTAGGGAGCTGGGTGGTATCACAAATGTGTCTAAGAGGATAAATGTTGTGGCCAGTTTTTGTGCTTCTTAAAAAAGCAGATAGAAATTAAACTACACTAAACTAAAAATAAACATGTCCTTTTTTTCCCCATGCTAAAAATGACTTTAGATTAAATGCAGCCTCATGGGAAAGAGGATAAATGTGAACTTGTGCCAATCCCTCAGCAGAGCCTATTGTTGTTGTTGCAGCACAGCTGTTATGGTCTATAGACCCATTGCGGTTACGTAATCTCTCTCTCCCTCTGTCTCTCTGTCTCTGTCTCGCCTCATGAGATACAGCTGTTGTCCCTGTGCAGTAGAACGAGGTAGAACAGGTTCTCTTTTTTCTTTTCTTCTTCTTTGAATACTTTTTTTTTCAGTCTTGGTGACAGCCTCCAAATAGAGAAACTGAGGTTGACACTTTCTATGACAACACAAAGACCAGCACTTTCGTTACGTCAAAGCACGCACTTACAATGTTACTCACTTTACAGGTAAATTTGTTGTTATCTAGTTATTCAAATATTACCTTAAAAAAACTTTTCTTTTCAGTGTTTTGTTTTATAATGCTTAACAGCAAAACACTCTAAAAAAAAAAAAAAAAAAACAGAGACTGGAGTATACTACTCCTGTCTTTTATGTGTATATGAGCACATATGACCTCAGCTCAACTTAGTTCAGGTACACACTGTTCAGTAGGTACATATCACATGATTACTTTACAGGATTCCAGGGGACATCCACTTTACAGGAGACATGGGTATTTCTCCCTGCAGTTCATTTTTTCTAACTTAACCGATCATTAGGTTTATACTGTTACACCACAACATTTATTTTAAAGGTCCGGTGTATAAGATTTACTGGAATATATTGGCAGAAATGGAATACATTATTCATAGTTATGTTTTCATTAGTGTTCATCATCTGAACATAGCAATAGTTATCTTAAAATTAGCCTTTTATATCTTCCACCAAGTGTTGCATTGCCATGTTTCTGCAGTAATCCAGACAAACAGAACACTGGCTCTAGATATGGCATTTTGGTTTTTGCATATTGTGTGAGCCTCACGGCCATCGTAGGTTTACCTCCACATTTGGAATTGGAGGGAGAGATGAAGTGTTTACAATCTGCAAGCTCACCTCCAGATGCCACTAAATCCTACACACTGGTCCCAGGGGTGTGTCCAGACTTTTTTGACTGGAGTGACCCAAGTGGGGCGCTGACTTATGCAGGGGTCACATGAAGTAGGCGTTATTAGTAATTTTAATTATCATCTTTAATTGCTGACATGTCACAGTGTGTCTGACATTTCTATGTTTAAATTTTTTGTTTAAAAGATAAATACCTACCAAGGGTCCCATAAAGTGTCTTATCATTGTTAAGAATGTTGTTTTGTTTTGTTTTTTGCCAAGGCAATTATTTCTTCCATACATCTTCAATACACTAAAATGGTATTTGGCAATTAATGAGTGTCTCAAGGCCTCCCCACTTCCCCACTCATCTTTGGAAACAATTCTTGAAGACAGTAGCTGACTCATGTAAACAAACGGCTCTGCGTGGTGTACAGACTGTCAAAAAAATGAAGAGAAGCTACCCCAGCAGTCTGAAAAAACATGGAAGCAGGATGAGACTAAAAGACAATAACCACTGCAACAACAGCCTGTTCATCCTGCTGTCGTCTGACAAGAGATACAGAAGTATCCGCTGTTGTTCAGCCAGACTACAGAGCAGCTTTCCTGAGGCTGTGAGTTTCAGCAGTCCACCACAAATAAATGGTTGTTTTGTATAACCTTAATATCTCTTCAGTTTATTCAATATTCCATGCCTGTGTTTGCCTTTGGCCCTGCCTTTAAATCAAGTGTGAATGAACTCTGATTGGTCATTAAAGTCAGTCATTGGTCAATTTGTGCAGCACAGTTGCACTGACACTGAGACACACAACACTAAACCTGAATCCAACACCTGAGGTCTGGACAGGATGAGACTTGTCTTAACACGCAGGGGAGATTCTTAAAAATGGCCTTTTTGCAGTTTCACAGTGGAAAGCAGTTTGTCGTCATGATCTCTTCAGGCGTATAATTTCACAATCTCAGAGCCCTAACTGCAAAGGCTGTATCCTCTTTAAGTACAAATCTGGATCTAGAACAACCAGCAGTGATGCATCTGAGGATCTCAGGGAGCGGGAAGGGACATAAGGAACTAAAAGCCTAGCTAAGTAACTTGGAGCTTTGCCCCTCAGAGTTGAAAGCAAACAGTATTTTAAAATCGATTCTAGAAGTGATAACACATTTGAAACTTTGTCTTTCAGCAAAACCAGACAGAGTTCTGTGAGTTTTTCTGTACCAGTGCTGAGTGCAGGTTCTTAATTAAATAAAAAGCCTATCATGTCTGCCAAGGACTTTTTCTTTTTAGAGGTATACTCTAAAGAGGTAAAGAGTGCCATTTTCTGCTAGTATTCTATTGAAGAATTCTGGTATCATGATAACTCTTGTAACTATACCTGGGGGCAGAATGGGGAGGTGGTCTGCTCAGGTTTGCCTGAACAAGAGCGTTGTGTAACTGCAAGGAAGGAATTTCTGAATGCACAGAACAGGATGAGACAGGACTGCAAGGCTGGTTAAATGTAAAAGTATTTGCACCCAAACATCATGCAAAGGAAAAGTGTGCCTCTGGAGTCAAAGTGAAGAGTTATATAAAGCAGTCAGTTATGGAAACAGCCCAAGATTTATTCACTTCAAGTTATTCCAGGATGTGAGCAAAAACTTTTGCAGGCTTTGGTCACAACTGAGTGTTTTGATATATTTAAAATGTGATAGCTACCTGTGCAATGTAACAAAACACTGAATGTCACATTTTATGGTGCTGACCAAATTGCTTCTGTACTGTTGAGTATCAAAACATGCCTCATTTGATAAAAAAAAAAAAAATACTTACAGTAAATCTCATTTAGATCTAATGCATTTTACCCAGGAATGGGGATCATGTAGTTTTTCCTCAATAGGTCTTTAAACACTTTCTGTAAAAAATTCTTAGAAAGTATTGGTAGGGAAACTTTTTGAACAATTAAGGGACAATGCAGATTATCACTTAAACCACATTTGTGCCAGATTTAGCCAGCCAGGGTAATTTTCATCTGCAGTCCCTGGCAGGTTGATGGTACACAGCCATCTACATGCTCAGATTGTTACAATAGGCCAGTTTCTGATTTAAGGTTTTTCAATTTTTTCCCCCCTTACATTTAACATGAAATTAGATTTAATTCTAAAGTACACAGCAAGTCAGGCCCAGATTTAATAAATGGTCACTTATCATCCAAAACACTAGCTTTTGCTGTAGAGCATTGCTACAAACTGGAGCAATCTGTTCAAGCTTTAGTAGTGAGGATTGTCAGCACTTTCTAGGCCAGTTGGTAACTTTACTGTGCCAGCACTTAAGACAGGCACAATGCCTACAAAGTGCTCCCAAGCTGTCAGAGCTGCCTGGGATTAAAAGCCAAATTTGTTACTCAAATGCTTCTTATAGCAGAGATATGTGCAGCATAAATAGGCCCAAAGTACCAAAAACCACAGACACATAAGTCCATTTACATTTTTTATTTTGCATATTTAACAAACTTGTGCATTCCAGATTTTTTTTTACAAAAAACTGCTTGCTTTATTAGCATTCACATGTGGCCAGAGTAGGTGAGTGTAGGTCCCCTCAGTTGTTTCATGACACGCCTACTTTTCCCAAACCACACCGGAGATGCAGCCACGCCAACGGATGACCAGGAACCCACGCAGACACTGAGCCACACTCCTTACTGTACAGAGGGACATCTTGGCAAGCGAGCGGCGTTTGTGGGGGTGTTGTCAAGTTTGTCAATTAGTTAAGTACTTCTTGGAATACATGTTGGAAAAAAAACAAAGGCAAGACTTGTGGAATGTACAGCGGCGCAGAACAAAGCCGGTCTGCATCACACCGACTTCTCCTGTTCGATGACTGCAAAAAAAAAAAGCAGAAAGTTTGTATTGTTAGTGCCAAAGACTGGAGCACAGAGACTAAATGTTTTGACTTAAGTCAATTTGGTGCAGGACATACCTTCTTTGGTTGGCAATGTGTTCTTTTCTTGAGTCTCTGTCTTCTTCAGCTTCGACTTGTCGAAGCTTGTCACTTCAGAGATGTCTGGTTTGTCACCCATGTCTGTAGAGGCTCTGAAAGAGACAAGAAAAACTTACATTGTGGCCTCTGACCCTCCCCAAATTAGTTTAATCAGAACACACCTGGATATGTGGACTGTTAATCAAGCCAGGCCAGAATTCTTCCGTGTAAAAAGTGACTAAAGAACTGACATTTATACAAACTAAAACCACTGTGCCATTATCGCCTCACTTCAGAGGACAGCTTTGTGAGTGTTAGTGAGCCTGAGCGACGAGGGACCACCGCCCTTCTGAACAATCTACACATGAGCACGCTGCCCTCAACTATCCCACACGTCCGTCGAAACAATAAACCTGACTTTTATAAAAGGCAGCACATGTAATATTAAGGAGTTGAGCCAAATAACGGTAAATTATCCAAATAAACGACGAAGCACGGATCGTTTTTTGCAGTCACAGACTAGACAAAACACATTTTTTAGGTTAACCCTTCACTCATTTCCGTAGCATTTCTTTGCTTAAACACGTCATACATCCTCTATTTTCTGCAGCTTTGAGCACATCCTGCGCAGCTGACAGTTTCATGTGGAGGCAGGACGTTGCGTTACGATGAGGAAATAACACAAAAACGTGATTTAATCAGCCAGTCATTCAACAACGATGGTGAGATAAAAAAAAACAGGCTGCATATAATGTAGTGTGGTGCAGTGAAATAAAAAGCATAGAGATGCACTCACCAAGGTTTTCAGTCTCAGAAACAACAGTCTGCAAGTCTCGCTGGCGCAGGAGCACAGTGACGAGTCCGGCGTCAATCACGCCATAAATACTGCGCAATATGCAAATAACCCTCCGCCGACACGCCCACTAACTCTAAAGTCTGCTTTTCTGCAAATGTTTTTAAATGTTTTTGCGTTAATAGTGATAAAAAGTCAAACGCTTGATGTATTTCACGATTATATCGCGATTTGTCAAGTTTATGCGTTCATTTTAAGGAAAACTATTTGTGACCATCTGCGTCAGATTAGGTGAGTAAAATCAGTCAGTCAGTTTTCTCCTGTCTTTGTGTTTGTCATTATATCGGTTGCTGGCGTTTGTTCATACCATAAAGGGATCAAAATGTACGCTGCAAACTTATTCATGAGTGGGAGAATGAGTTCAGTGGCTTTAGTGGAACTTGCACACAGTTAAAACTGTATCGGGGGCGACACCGTGCGGGCAAACAAAGTAATTACCAGGAAGCGATGCAATGGGAGTATGATTTTTTTTTTTAAGGTTCTTTATTGTACAGCAAAGTGCAAACAATCAGGTGACATAATTCAGGCAAGATATACATAACACAACAAAATAGCAGACTAATATAATAGTATTAAATAATATAAATAATATAATAATATTATTTATTGATTAAAAAAACACATCAAAGAAATAAATCTGTAGACTTGAAAGCCTTTCTTGTTTTTAGAGGAGAAAATGGTTCTTATGTATTGCTTGATTTCATTTTCAAATATAATAAATAAGTTGGAGTTGTGTGGATATGATATTTTGCTAAGAGAATGGTTGGGTTAATAGTGCCAGTTTTTCTTTTCACATTATTGCATTTATATTTGTTGAAAACAAACAAAAAATTCTTTAAGCACAGAGTAACTTCAGAGTCACTTTTACCAATGATAAATCTGCTCATGTCCTTCTGTAGTCTTTTGGTACAGATAAAATAATGATTTGCTGGGTGGTGTCCGTATATGATTTTAAAGAAGACATCTTTTATTTTATTAGTCATTAAATATTTATAGCAAATTCCAAATTTTTTTTTCCAAATAAGGTCATTTGTAAAGCAGTTCCAGTAAGTAACAACACAGAAAAACATGAGGAAGTGCAGATGGGGCCCTGTGGGAAAGAGTGTGCATCGGACAAACATCAGAATTTTTATCACTGCTGAGAGTTTTGGTAGTGCAAAGTTTTCTTTTGATTTTCTAATGTTTCTAATATTTCTTTATTGAGTTATTATTGTTTTTATTATTGTTTGCCATGGCTCCTAGTTTTAAGTATCACACACTATCAGGTGAAAAGACCTACGTACAGATAGATTCACGCCGCATATGTCAACATCGCTGCCATGTTGGACTTGGTAAGACTGGCCTGTCTCAACCGATTTCAATGAGTCATGTCACAGTCAAGGGTTTATGATCTACAAAGACCTAGATCATGAACCCTTGAATATGAAAATAACTCACTGAAACTGGTTGAGAAACGTTCTTTGTTGTACTTTTTATCCAGAAGAACGGCAGCTCCCCCGTTTACTTGCATTTGTTTACAGGGCAACCTTGTTCTGTTTATATGGAGGCAACTGTAACTTTCCTAAAATAATAATCTATTTCTTTTTATTCATATAACATTAATTCCATAATTAATAATGTTATAAGAAATAGATTAAGTAACATTTTGCTGTGATGGTTGTTTCTTATAGTATTTTATTCTTTGGGACCCCTGTCAGTAGTTCTTGTCTGTTGAATAAAGGTTAATAATAATAAGGGTTAAATAAAGGCTTAAAGATATTTTCTAGGTTAGATGGAGACCAGATAACAGACTGAAACTCTCACATCAACAAAATGGTGAAGTGGACTGATTTATTGATTCACTGTTATATTTGCACACAAACCATTTTCAGTATCAGTGTATCAGCAGACATTTATGAAATAATGTCTGTATCTGTCTTCTTTTAGGCCCCAGACAGGATGATAAAAGTTGTGAAGGACCACATCAGTGTTCATATAGGATAGGGGTGCACAATTCATTGAAATATTATCAAAACTGCAAAATCCCTCAAGTGTAATATCTCAACTGCAGAAGCTGACATTTTTTTTGATGAAGGAGAATGTGTGACAAAACAGCATTATAATGAAGTACTGTAGTTCTGCAGAGATGTAAATCTTGTTCTCAGATGTATTTAAAAAACATGCTTGTTTGGTACTAACAAATGTCACATCATCATGATTTTAATATTCTTTTTACAGTGAAAATGATGACACAAAAATGAGTAGTCCCACTAATCATGAATCTTATTGCAATCAAAATGTCTGTCAAAATGATCCGACCAGCTCTGATATACAACAACAGGTGCAAAACAAAGCTCCAGATATTATTGTCCACATAGTGAAGTTACACATGCTTTCCACACAGTCGGTCTTTATCTCGAGCACTGCTTCAGCTGCTGGTGAAGTACTTTGAGTAATTCTTGTTGTACATGACCTGATTGTCTACTCTGACCACATTCCTCAGGTTTTGCCAGAACCAGGGCTCTGCAGCAGCTGTTCTCGGCCACTCCACGACACTCTCCCCGCACAGCCTCCTCCTCAGGCGCAGGAAGTGAGATTGCTGCAGGACGGGCTCCAGCATCAGCAGCACGATCACATCCACATTTTCATCAAGCAGCCTCTGGTGGGCCAGATACATCGCCAGCTTGAACACCCCGGTTTTAACGTAGCCCTCCGTTAAGACAAACAGGGTCTTGCGACTGTACTGGATGCTCTGGGTGAGGTTGTCCACCAGCGGGACTCCAGGGGGCCAGTCCCTCTCCTCCAAACACAGAGGAAGATGCTTCTCTCCTTCCTCTTCCAGTTTCACTCGCAGGTTCGTCATCACCCACTCAGAGACGTGCGGATCCGTGGTGTCGTAAGTCACAAAGACGTCATAAACGCTGTCTGTTGAGTTCAAAGAGCTGTATCCCTTCAGCTTAGCTTTCACATAGTGCAGGACATAAGAGGCGTCCCAGTAAAATAAGTGAGCAACTGTTGTCACTAACATAAAAGCAATGATGAAGGAGTTTGTGAGAATGTAGATTAAAAACGCCTGATTGTCGTTCACACACTGGTTAATGTCAAAGTATACCAGAGCTTGACCCTTCTGGTTCGCTGGCATGTCACATGTCACCTCAGTGGTTAGTCGGGGGATCTTCATGTCGCTGTTTTCAATCCACAGAATGAAATCTAACGAATCACACGTACACTGGAACGGGTTTTTCTGCAAGAACAAAGTCTGAATCTGATTCTCAGGTTTGGGCTGGAAGGTGGATTGATTGATGGTCGTCAGTTTGTTGTTTCTAAGGCTAAGAACTCTGAGGCTTTTTGCACCCTTTAAAAACCCACTGTCCAAGTGGAAAATGCGATTATGACTTAGGTCGAGGAACATCAAAGTGTGGGTGACGTTTGAGCTTATTTCTGTCACGTTAAGTAAAGAATTGAAGCTCAGGTCTAGAATTTGAAGTTGAGATAAAAACCTCAGGCTGTCCCACCTAAAATCAGTGAGTTTGTTGTGACTTATGCACAGGGTGGTGAGGTTACATGGCAAATATCCATAAACATCATCTGGAATCTTTGCAATGTTGTTGTGGGATATATCTAAAATTGTCAGATTAGTGAGATTAGTAAAAAGTGTTTTATACGTTCCATCTTTTTCTTTCCAAAGAGTCCCAAGATAATTATGCGTAAACCTAAGTTCTGCTAATGATTTGCTGCACATCTGTTTTGTTGTCAATGTGGAAATGGAGTTATAGCTCATATTCAGCACTCTCAGGACGGGCAGATTTTGTGTAAAATTCAGATTATGCGTCACCCCGAACGCTTTAAAGTAGTGAGCGTTGTGACTGAGGTCTAGCACTTGTAGTTTTTTTAGTTCTTTGAAAGCGTGGTCATAGGCCAGATCAATCTTATTGAACGACAGGTCCAGATATGTCAGATTAGGCAGTGAGGAGAACTCGGTTCCATTAAGTGCCGCTGAAAATCCGTTCCCTGAGAGGTTGAGGCATGCAATATTCCCGTAGCCCTCAAACTCCTTTGGAGAAATGAAGAACAGATTGTTTGAACTGAGGATTAGCACTCTTCCAGAGTCGAAACACTCCTGCTTGATAAGGCTGTGTGATATCTCATAAGCAAAGTCTTTCGGACGGGGTTTCATGAGCGGTGAAAAAGAAAGGTCCGACCTCTGATTGTAACCCTTGCTTAGATGTGGAGGACTTTTCCCTGGAGTGGGGTGCAGCCTGTTTTCTGCAAGATAAATCATCTTCAAGTGGGAGAATTTGCTGAATATGGTGGAATCGGAGTGAATGATGAAGTTGGTCCCTAAGTTAAGTGCAGACAGATTTTTGAGCTCATACAGAGATCTGAGTGTGTCTGATTCAATATTCTGGAAGACCAAACCCTCCAGATGCAATGTTCGAAGCGAGGCGAGATTCGAAAACTCTTTTGAAAGATTTACCGTTGTAGGATAGTACTTGAGAGCAAAATTGAATGAGAGATCAATTTTTTCTAGCCTGGGGAGGTATCTTAGAAACGTTGCCTCCTCAGTGATAGGTTTTAGCAGGAAGTTAAATGCCAGGTACAGTTGTTTGACCTTGTTCAGCTTCTCAAACCAGGAAGAATCCAGGTGCTTCAGTGAGTTTCCTCCCAGGTTCAGCGTCTCAAGCTGTGTCAAATCGTGAAATGCTTTGGGATGAATGGCAAGAGAGATATTTCGGCAAGGAACACAGGGATATGGAGCATTCTGACATCTTGGACAGTTACCTTCTATTTTCAGAACTTTTAAATTTCGTAGCCCTTGGAAATCATCCTCAAAAATTCGCTCTATTCTGTTGGAAATGAGCTTTAAGATGCTTAATGATTGGGGTAATATTTTGGGAACTTTAGTTAAGTTGTTAAAAGACAAGTCCAGAGCCTGCAGTTTGGTCATAACTGAAAAACTGCCATCCACAATCTTCATTTCTTTCCCACAAGGACTCCAGCTGTAGCAGTTTTTTGATAACCATAACTCTGTGACGTTCATTAAGCCAGCAAGGCTCCTGTTGTCCAGTGACAAAATCTTATTATTGTTTAGGGCGAGGGTTTTTACACTGAGAGGGAGATTGCTGGGGATTTCACGAAGACGGTTGCCAGATAGTCTGAGTTCTTGCAGTTTTGTCAGATTTTTGAAAGCATTGGCGGCAATGGTCGCTCCGTTGTTCTTGTTTGCCCATCTGAGATCGAGTAGAGTCAGATTCAGCAGTGTAGAGAACGAATTAACTGGAAAGTTCTCAATGAAGTTTTCTGATAGGTCGAGTTCAGTAGCATTACTAGTAATCCCATCAGGTACTTTATGCAGGTGACGCCCCCTACAGTCAAACACGATCTTAGAGGTATTGTAGGGTGAGATGTCACAAGGGAACTGTGGCGACATCCACTTCGGTTTACACTCAGTGGGCTGGATCTCATCATGGCAAACCAGACAGAAGAGCAGCAGCCGCATCCAGCCTGTGACCGTCTGGAGATAAAAAAAATTTAAATCAGTCAAATGAAGTAACTGTTACTCACACAGCATGTATATATATATATATATATATATATATATATATATATATATATATATATATATATATATATATATGTATATATATATATATATATACAAAATATTAACACAATGAGATTTCTGTTAAATATAACAGAAAAAAATACGACCATCAATAAAGTGGATGTATTGACTATGTGGGTAAAGACACACACACACACACACACACACACACACACACACACACACACACACACACACACACACACACACAGAACAGCTAGGACACAGAAAAAAAACAGGAAAATACAACATTTATACCAAATCACATGATAACGATATCCTAAACCTGCACTGACAGTTTCAACAGTGTCTATTCTGACATCACAATATTGATATTATATCGATATATTGCCCCTCCTGACAGTATTGCATAAATTGCAGACTGACAGATGCCTATATTAACCTTCAAACAGTTTTTGCATGATGCTAGGGTGATTTTACATATATTGGGGTTGAAATTAATAATAATAAGCACAAAAAGGTTTGGAATTGGTTCTGTGACTCAAAAAGAACAAGCACTTTTAGTGGACATGCTTAGATGGCCACATTTGCAAGCATAACATTGCAGCCATTGCAGCCCATTTGGCGCTGGCTTAGGCAATCAACTGGACCAAATCCCAAACTTTTTGTATGCATTAATAGGGATGTAACAATATAAAACACTCAAGGTACAATAACGCCATGATAAGAAGTCCATGGCACAATGTTATTATTATTATTATTATTATTATTATTATTATTATTATTATTATTTCAATAATTAAAAAAGAAAATAATGAAATGAAAAAATAAAACCTTTCTTTTAAAGTAGTAAATCTGCTTTCTTTCTTTGATTAAATTAAATGAAATTAGTCAGCTATGACCTCAGCATGTGCCAAAAAACTGGAATGAACAAAAACGGTGCAGCAGTCAGTAGCGGTCCTTTTATAAAATAAAATGTAATGTAATATACCATGTTATATCACAGTATATATTGATACTGTCTGCAATATTGCAATATTTTAATGGAATATCTACATTTTTTAATATAGTATTACATCCCTACCTATTAGTCATTTAGAGACCCCCTTCCTACTGCACTTCCAATTAAAGCAATGAGAGACGAACCCCTCATTCTCTGCAAAAATGCATCAAATTCCAAGTTTATCTGAAGCTAATATGAGATGTCAGCAATCAGACTGAGACAAATGGAATCCTTCCAAATTTACAATCTGAGCAATATAACCAGGATGAATTATTACAGCAAACAAAACCTGTTTAATTACTGATCATGTGTGAGCACCTTTGCAAACTTGTCCTTCAGAATGGTACCACCTGTGTCCAGCAGGTGTCAGGAGTCTGCAAGTTAAATATCACTCAATAAGAATATCTGCTCTTGGTATCAGAATTATGAATTCTGTCAACCCTTTTTACAGACCATGTAACTTTTGCTCAGCTGTGGAATAAAAAGCTACTAAAAGCTGCTGCAACAGTAGCACAAGCAGTCGTAAAGTCATAAAGTCAGTACTTGACTTAGTAATGTCAGAGAGACAACAATATTTATCAGAACTGTGCTATCACAAGCTAATGACAGCCACCATAAACTACTGGTAAAAACCCCTGAGTGTTTTACTGCTATGAATTCAACTTTTTAATATCTATATAAGTAGCTGTTGGTTGTGTGTTTTATTCTACACTGAAAGACAGCATCACACATACAGTGCTAGCCAAAAGTTTGGACACATCTTCTTATCTAACGTTTTTCCCCCTTATTCTGTATTTTTTTTTTTCTACATTGTAGACATCAAAACTATGAAATATGGAATTATGTAATCTCTAAATCTGAACCATTTTTTAAATAAAAAGTAAAAGCAAAACATTGAATGAGAAGTCTAAACCTTTGACTGGTACTGTGCATTGAAGCTGTATGATATTTACAGTCAGCAAAATATGGCTGTATTCTCAATGTCTCCTTATGAAATACTTAATTTAGTAAATGACTAGTTATTTTAGCCTGACACATGGTATCTTCAGAAACAATATAAACAATAGTTATTTTAGTTCAGTTTTTCATCCAGGTAGAATTTCAAAATACAGGCACAAAAACTGCTTGAAATAAAACTACTCAGGTAAAGATGATGCTTTGGGTTGAAATATGCACATTACTTAAATTAGTTCACATATCTTAGGTATTATAATCATTAGTTGCAACTTTATAATAGCTGTCCAACTAACGTGATAAATGATAATGATAAAATGACAAATTTATAGCATAACTAATAGTTAGGAAATAACTTTTTAACTCTAAGTTTACCATTTAAAGTTAGTATAAGTGTTGCCTACTAGTCCTCTGGCCTGCTGTTGACTTTAAGTGTTTTTAAGTGGAAAATGGAAGATGATACTGATACTGAGTAAAAATGATGAGATACAACTTTTTTCCCCACAGAGTTGTGAGTAAACTTTAATGTGCTGTATTTACTGTAGAACACTTCATAATCAAAAATGCACAACAGTTTTGAATGACTTAAATACATGTATACACAGCTGGTCCAAGTATTATCTAATGCTATAAATGTCTTCGCACAAAATCACAAGTCATTAAAGATCATATTAGAGAAACATCCAATTAAAAAGCACATGCAGGTGACCAGTAAATCCATAATTCATACTGATGAAGACGTCTGATGAGCACACAGTTAGTTCATTTTGAGCAGATAAATCTATTTGCTGCCATACATAGAACACAGCTTTAAAAAAATATCAATAAGACTCACCATTGTGTATGTATGGTACTGATTCCTTATGATCCTCGAAAGGCAGCTTTGAAAACAGAAGTCTCTCTGGCACTTGTAAATGTAAAAACTTTGCCTGTCTTCTGTGTCATAAAGTTAACACGAGCCAAAATATCCTAAAAAATATTTCTGTGTTCCTCATCTTTAATAATCAACACACATTATAAAAAGTCCCCCTGTCACTGAGCATAATAATAACAGTAGCCGAGTGACAGGTTCCCACAACAACAAGAAGTGCTCTGGTGCAGAAGTAGCATGTGAATTGAAGAAGTACATCTGTTTCACTTCCCTATTTCATGGCATGTTGGCAGTTTCATCGCCATCTCAGACCCAAATGAAAATTATAAACCTCTGTGGAGATGGCAAAGAGCGCCAGCCCCTTCTCTATCGAGTAATTCTAAACAAGGACTTAAAAATGAGCACACAATTATTTAGACATATGTACAACAGTATACTGTTCTATTTACAGTGTCTCTTCGAATAAGTTGTTTGTGGTTTTCCACTTCTAATACACTTCTCAAGTTAAACCAGAAGTAGAGCTGGGCCTGGGGGTTTGTTGGTCACTCCAACACAGACCTATTGTACAGTCTCTTCCTTAAAGGTTCACCACAAAACGTGTGAGTTGCAGAGTTTTGGAGATATCAGCTGAAGAGATGTTTGCCTTCACCACAAGGTGTTCAAAGTCCGTTATATTGGTGGTAAGGCACACATCTCTGTGGGTAATATCTCCAAAGATCTTCAAAGATCTGCAAAGATCTGCAACTCAGACAAAAAAAAAAATACAGATAGATAAACAGCACTACAGGCCAGTGGAAAAATATGTATTTTTAATTTTGGAGGAACTGCCCCTCAAAACTCAGGTACTTCCCAAGTCCAAGAAAATCATCTTGATAACACCATTCTTTTGATTTGCTGGTGAGAATGAACACAGTCCCCTTGTTCTTGTGGATGCTCTAGAGGCTGTCGATCAGCGGACATGCAGGCATCCAGCCCAGTTCTTCCAGGCACAGCATCAGGCGATGAGTCACCGTGAGTTTGACCTCCTTGATATATGTCATGAAGGCATCATAGACAGAACTTTGAGAGTAGAGGTGGGCGTAGCCTTTTGGGTTTAGCCCTGCAGAAGTGGTAGATGTACCAAATGTCCCACAGGAAGAGATGGCCAGAGATGGACAGGGTGCAGAAGTGGAAGATGAGGTAAGTCATGAGGATGATTGATCTATGACAGTATGTTCCATTTACAGTGTCTCTTTGAAGAGATTGTTGTATTGTTTGTGGCTTTCCGTTGCTAATACACTTCTCAGACTAAACCAGAAATACGGCTGCGCCTGAGGGTTTGTTGGCCACTCAAGCACAGATCTCTTGTACAGTCTCTTCCTTAATCTCAGGTACTTTGAATTGCAAGGCACTTTCTCCAAGAAGATCAGCACAATAACGTCGTTCTTTTCATCCATGAGCCTCTGATGGGCCATGTAGAAAGCCGTCTTGAAGTTGCCGCTCTTAATGTATCTGCTGGTGAGAATGAACACTGTCCTCTTGCTCTTGTGGATGCTCTGGGAGAGGTTGTCGATCAATGGACATCCAGGGATCCAGTCCCGTTCCTCAAGGCACAGTGTTAGTTGGCGGTCTCCGCTGTCCTCCAGATGAACGCACATTTCCTTCATCACCCACTCCGTCACCGCAGGGTCGTCCTTGTCGTATATCACAAAGGCATCATAGGTGGAGTTCTGGGAGTAGAGGCGGGTGTAGCCTCTGAGCTTGGCCCTGCAGAAGTGGTAGATGTACCAGACATCCCACAGGAAGAGATGGCTGGAGATGGACAGGGTGAGGAAGGTGAGGATGAGGGAAGTCATGAGGATATAGAGGATGATTGACAAGTAGTTATGCTGGCAGGCTAGCAGGTCCACCGCAACAACAGGATGACCTTTTTGAGCCCCTGGAGAGTCACAGGTGACCTCCGTGGCCAGTCTGGGGATGGTCACTGTGGTCTTGTTGAGCCACTGGACAAACCAAGTTGCATTGCAGCTGCACAGGAATTTGTTTCTGTGCAGAAGCAGCTTGTCCATCTGATTAACGACATCATCTGGAAAGCTAGATTTCTCAATGTGCTGAATGTTATTATAACTAAGATCCAGATGTTTTAACTTGTAGGCGTCTTTGAGAAAATCTGGCGTGAGTTGTACGATTTGGTTCTTATGTAAGATGAGCTTCTCGAGAGATCTGGCACAGTCTGACAGCACGAGTGGAACAGTAGTTAAGCTGTTTCCACCAAGATCTAAGACTCGCAAAGATGGGAGAATTTGTAGATTCTCCCAATCAAAGGAATTTAGTTTGTTGTTTTTGATGTAGAGCTCAGACAGTTTGTTTGGCAGACCGCTGAACACCAGCGGTGGAATGTAATGGAGGTTGTTATTAGAGATGTCAAGGACAGTGAGATTGAGAAGTTTCTTGAAATAATTGACATATCTGGTGTCCCCATCTCTCCACAGCATATCTAACCGGTTATCTCTGAACTCTAACCTCTCTAGAGACTGACTCTCCAGCTCTGTGTTAGTGGAAGTCGAGATCTTGTTGTGGTTCATCATCAATACCTTGAGATTTTTCAAGTTTCTAGTGAAATTAAGCATGTGAGTCAGGCCCTCTGACTCAAAGTAATGGTTGTTGTTGCTTATGTCCAAGATGACCAGACTTTTCAGCTCTTTAAATGCAGTGGAGTAAAGCAGGTCCAGGCGATTTGAAGAGAAGTCCAGATATTTTAACTTTGTCAGGTAGGTAAATTCAGAGCCATTCAGACTTTGGCTCATTGCATTTCCAGACAGATTGAGGCATCTCAGCTCTCCGAGATTTAAAAATCGTGAATGCAAGAAGAATATATTGTTTCTGCTGACATCCAGGGTTTTCCCAAACTGACTGCATTTCTTTTTTACAAATGATGTAATGACTCCAACTTCTTTATCTTTGTATTTGCATTTGCGTGCATATTCATCATATCTGAAATAATGGATCTCTCTCACTTCGTTACTTTGGTACTGAGCACCAGCTGACATAGGAGACCAGTTCAAGGGTTCTTCTCCAGAGAAACCAACAATGTCTTGGCCGTCAGAGGGGGAAGATATCTTGTTATCAGACAGACTGATTATTTTGAAGCTTTTCAATTCCATCAGAACACTAAGATTTGTCATTTTAATAAAGTTTGTGCCCAAATCTACAACCTCCAACTGCGTGAGAGGTTTCAAAGGAGCAATGCTCCCTGGTAATAGCTGCTGGAACACGTAACCCTTTAGTCTGAAAACTTTAAGAGACTTGAGATAGGAAAAACTGCTGCTCAGTCTCAGTGTTTGAGGGTACCTCTGCAGCTCATAGTTAAATGAAAGGTCCAGTTCTTCCAGTTTTCCCAGGAAAAGAGGGAAGGCAGTGACTCCAATCTCTCTTGCCAAAAAGTTTTGGGAGAGGTCAAGCACTCTGAGCTCTGCCATGTTGGCAAACCACTCAGACGGCACACATGTCAGGGAGTTACTGTGCATGCGGAGCGTCTTTAGTTTAGTCAACATTTTGAAAGCTGACTTGCTGATATTAAGTGGTGAATTATTGGGGCATGGGTCACATGGAAAAGGGGCATTGTAACATCGAGGACAGTTTCCGCTAATATCCAGAATCTCAAGGTTTGTTAGATTTTTGAAATCCTCATCAGTGACACTTTGAATGTTGTTGTTGTAGAGATACAACTCCTTCAGACTTCTGGGTAGTTGATGTGGAATAAAAGATAAGTTATTTGACTTAAGACATAACAAGGTTAAATTTTCAAGCTGCAAAAATGCACCCTCCTCTATAGCATAAGAATTATTACATGGGTTACGATAGTAGCAGTTTTGACTGAGGTAAAGTGTCTGAATGTTTTTGATCTCAGAGAGGTTTGCCTTAGTAATATTAAAAATGTTATTCACTTCCAAACTCAGCAGGATCAGGTTTGAAGGCAAGCCTTTGGGGATACTGTCCAGCTGATTGCCATCAAGATACAGCGCTTGCAGATTCCTCAGGCTGGTAAAGGTATTTTCCTGTATTGTCACACTTTGAGTGCACATGTGGTCCTTGGGGCCGATTTTGATGGGTACACAGTTGCATCTCATGTCAATCTCTGTCAGGTTCTCCAGGCCTTTGAAGGAGGTGGAGTTTAATTGAAGAATATGGTTGATGGTGAGCGTCAGATTGGTAGTGTCTCTGGGGATGCCAAAGGGGATATCGCTGAGACGTCTCTCAGTGCAGTCCACCATCACCTCACTCCCGTTTTTGGCCTCAGTAACGTCACATGGCAGAGTTTTTGGGTAAGAAACGCTAGCTGTTGAGATGGAGAGACAACACCACAGGCCCAGCAGTGCCACATACATCTGTAGAGAAACACACAGTGGTTCTATGAGAAATATGTGCAGGTGGAAAGCTAGTAATGTGATTATGCAGTGGCTGGTTGCATAAACCACCTTTAGTTTCAAACTTATAAAGTTCCCATGAAGTCAAATTGAATTTTTAACATTGACACGACAACACTTATTGTGCTATCACCTATACCCCAGTATCTGGCCCAACAATGACCAACAATGATCTTCTTTTCCTTAAAGAAAGATACCTTTACTTGTTTTAAGTAGGTTATTTAACCGCTGGGATGCTGTGAGCCAAAACTCAGAAAGAAAACTGCACTGGAGTCTGTTCCCTGTCATCAAACTAGCTGTTTGTCTCTGAGGCTGTTCTGGTGCCAGTTTGGCCGCGTTCGCTTGGAGCTCTCAGTCCGGCAAGTGTCAGCTAATTGGACCACTCTCCCTCCTAGCATTAATGCTACGTGGACCGCTTTAGCTGCATGGTGGGCGGGAAGCATAATCCACAGTGCTACTGGCAACTGTAAACAGGAAGGAAGGAAGTCCCTCCCTAGCTGCCTGATTTACAGGAAACACGTAAACAACGTTACACTAAAAACATTATGCCAATGACCCTTTTTAATAGTGGCATTGCTGTGACATCTTCACTCAAATCTTTGTCTAATACACAGCATTATTGTCAGTTATTAGCTAGCTAAGCAAACAAATCTGGTTAGCTTTTGTTAGCTAGCTACTCCAAAATGGACAGCAAAGACAAAAAAACAACAAAAAATAAAAAAAAAATAAAGCCAATCTGGACAAAAGACAAGAATGTTGTTTTCTTTGAGGAGCATGGAAAGCTCAAGCACATAATTGAAAGTAAATTTAACCCATTCGTACACCAGAAGATGTGGCAAGAAGTAAGTTAACTGACAAAAGCAATGCTAGAAATTTTGCTGTGAACCAAACTGTAGATGCAGCTAATGAAGAAAAAATGACTGTGGCAGCAAGAAAGGAGACTGACAAACATCGACAGTAGTTGACAAAAACTGGTGAGTTTCATTAAGAAAATGAAAGCTAATTTAAATATATTATAAAGAGTTATGTTAACATTTGGCTAACTACAAAGTGCTAACGTCAAATCTATACTCTCTGATAAGTAGCACATGGCTCACAGTGTCTAGTGGTTTTTCCCCTCCAGAAAATTTTTTATCTTGGTCTCTCCTCTTCCTCAGTCACCATAAATCCAGCTGTTGTCTCAGGTTCCACATATTATTTCACTTCTAAGGGACTGTTATGGGTCTCTAAAAATGTGCTGAGGAAAATGGACCTTCCAGCTAAAGACAAACACTTACAGATTTAAGGGTTTTCCTTTACATCATCGTCAGGATATCTTTATGGTGATTTATGCAACTCATTTGTTTCATCTTTAGATTAAAATTAAACTAAGTGGTTTTATGCAGCCGGGCACAGAAACACTCACTAAAGTCAACATTGTGCGCATGGTATGTACAAGGATATGCTACTTCATCATACAACTAGGAACTGGTACAGGCTAGCGTTTCATTTTTCACCTCTCCATGTGGTTTACATCCCCCTTTGATCAAAGGCAACCCGCTGTTTCACTGCTTTCAGTACCATGCAATTATAATACAATGCAATATATGAACAAAGGTAACTGATACTCACCAGGTGGAGGGACATTGTTCACGTGAGGTGTTGACAAGAAGTCCTGCTACGAGTCCTGTTGTCAGGTTGGATCGAGTACTGAAAGATCATAACACTAGATGTTGGATGATGGATGTGTGAAAGTAACAGGTGGCTGAGTTGGCCCGATGTGTGTATAATTAGCCAGAATCACTTCCCTATTGTCACAAACCACATACATCCAAATATTACATTTTTTGTCTGCATGATAACAGATTTCTGTATGTTATATACAGTGCAGACGTGCTTTATCCTGAGATCACAGTGACGAGGTTTCCTTTAGGGCTACAACTAACAATTATTTTCATTCATCAATGAATCAGCTGATTATTTTCTCGATTTATTGCATAGTTGTTTAGTCTATAAAATGAATAAAAAGTGGAGAAAATGCTCATTTTGGCATTTTTTGCTTGAAAAATGACTGAAATGATTGATGGATTATAAAAATAGTTGACAGTTATTTTTCTTTTGATCAACTAATCATTGGAGCTCTAGTTTCCTTTAGGATAGCCTCCTCTAGTGTAGTGTGACGGCCCAGCTGGAGGAGTTGTGGGTTCAGCAGCCACCATCAGTGAAAAGAGCTGTTTCATTTCTGATTACCCTGCAGGGGAAAGTGAAACTTATGCTGGGTTGAGGTTTGTCAGTTTACATGGTAAACATGCTATTCTAGCAGAATCATAACCCGTGTTCTGTGGATAATTTGTGGTTGTATGGTCAACCCCCCCCCCCCAAAAAAAACCATCACTCTCACCCGTGATCTGTTCAGACATTTTATGTCCTGTATGTTTATCCCTTTATTTGAGAGATCCAAAGCAGAATAAATACAGTAGTTTTAGCAAAAACTAACTTATTGTAAAAATTCATGATGTCTGTGAGCCCCGTCTTACACTGATCTAAAGCATAAGTCGAAAGTGCAAGGCACAATGGATTTAATTTATTCAAGGAGTGTCCAAATCCACACTTGCGCCAGCGCACAGCGGTATCCTGCCCTGTCCCGCCCTTTAAGCCAGCAGCACATGGTAGGATACACCTACCAGCTGTGCCTAAGTGCTGTGATTAATTTATTCTGTTCAATCAGAAAGTGAGTTCTCATCACCTTTAAGAAGAAGATGCGCCAGGAGTACAAGCGTTGACAGCATAACAGCAGATATACCAGGGGGAAACAAAGAGAAAAGATTTTCAAAAGAAGTGACAGATCTCTTGGTTTGAGAAGTGGTATCTGGAGAGGGCAGGGCACCTCCAAAGCAGCTTCATGTGTAAATAGTTTATTTTGCATTAATTCCTGCAAAAAGTAACACAATACATTAACCATAAAAGTTTAAATTGTGTTGTATTTTATAATTCATTATTATCATTGTAATTATTGTGCAGGTCCACTTGTTGAGGAGTTGGAGAGAGAGAGACGGTGCAGTCAAGATGAGAGGCAAACAAATCAATAAACTGAATTTTAATCCAGCTGAAAATCCACCCGAGCCGGATTGAGGTGCAGCTTTGCGGCCGCCTATTCTCCACCTCCTTCCTCTCCTCTTTTTCCTTATCCTCATCTCCTCCTCCCATCCTTGCTCCTCTGTCCCACTAACACTATTGTGGGTGGAGGAAACAGAGTCAGAAAATGTTTCTAAAATTTGATAACCTGTGTGCAAAATTACGCACAGGTTATCCAGCTGTTATATCTAAGCAGCATCAGGCTCTGACAGAAGCACGCATACCTTCTCTCCGGGTCGGTCTGGTTTCATGCTGAGATATAATGTGTTATATGTTACAGATCATAATTGTTTAATCTGTGTTTTTCTGCACAGACACAAACACTCTATCTGCTCAAGCTGTCATGCTGACTGTTCTGTTAAAAACAATCTGACAGCAGAGCGCTTGGATAGCTCAGTCGGTAGAGCGGGTGCTGCGAGTCCTCTGCAGTGGCTGTAGGTTCGACTACAGCCCATGGCCCTTTGCTGCGTGTCATTCCCCCACTCTCCTGTCACATCTTCAGCTGTCCTGTCATAAAATGCCCCCAAAAATATTTTAAAAAAACAATCTGACAGCTGTGATCATGTTCTGTGCGCACTTTACAGGCCTGTTAAGATTTATAAGGTTTTCTAATAATAATAATAGTTCCTTACTTGTTATTAATGTGAATAATTTTCGACACAGCCACGCTGTTTAAAATAAAAAGTGTTTTGTGATTGTGGAGAAGGGTGTGCACACCTCAGCCAAGCGCGACACACACACACACATGCTGTGAACTTCAATTTTTGCACTTTATTACTGATAAAAAAAATATGTTGAAAGGACACTTTGTTAATCTACTCTCTCTCTCTCTCTTGTAAGACTGAAGGAGATTAGCCCTGAAGTAAGCTGAACAAGAACAGGCTAATGTTGTACCTTAACAATGTTGGATCTGGTGTGATCTCTTTCAGAAGCAATCTAAAACAGTCGTTGCTTCTGTTAGCGTGTTGTTAGCCATCCACTGGCAAACCTGCATTCCTGACTTGTGAACCGGTCATAGGCTGTGCTCTTGGCTTTTTGGCCAATCAGAGGCTGTGTTCCCAACTTGTTTATTAATAGATCCATGCACTAATCTCAGACACATTTCACAATACAACAACATGAGTTTGACCCTTCAAAATAAAATTTGTGGTGATGACAATAATGAGCTCAAGCCCATGGCAGGCATCACATGATTATTGTCGCAGTCCTAAACTCACCAACTATTAATGGACCATTGTGTAGGATTTAGAGACATCTAGGAGTGGGCTTGCAGATTGCAAACACCTTGTATCACTCTCCCCTTCCTAGCATGTATGGTGGCCACAACAGTTGTGCAAAATGCACAAGGTCCTATCTAGAGTCAGTGTTTGGTTTGTCTGTTCTGGGCTACTGTAGCAACATGACAGCGCAACTTGGTTGCCTCCATGGATATATCAGCACTTGTGTCTGGGATATTTTGGCTTCAGTTTTGTGCAGAGGGAGGAAGTGGAGCCAGAGCATCCATCTTTATTTACAAGCAATAAAGCAGCCTCACAGAGCTGCTAACATGGCTGCAGCCTCTCACATGCAGAAGCATCATGCCGCATGTGTGCCTGACTACTCTCACACATAACACTGCAAACACTCTCCCACCCTCTGAGTAAAATGGGCCATCATCATCATTAATGCAAAACGCATTACCAACACTCAGGCTTGAGTAAATTGTAAAATCATTAATTATTAAATCTAGCTCTAAAACTACACAT
The DNA here is from genome assembly GCF_056507025.1 of Lutjanus erythropterus. Taxonomy (NCBI): domain Eukaryota; kingdom Metazoa; phylum Chordata; class Actinopteri; order Lutjaniformes; family Lutjanidae; genus Lutjanus; species Lutjanus erythropterus. Next base: position 25,270,325 of record NC_139324.1, read on the forward strand.
AGGTCAACCAAGCTTTCTGTATGAGTAATGCAAATTTAGGAGCAAACTTGTACAATGTAAAAAAGTCATTCTGTTTGCCTGTTATTCTGTTTTTGATGCTTCAGAAATACACTGAAAAGAGAATTACTGATTATGAATTTGCATGTACCACTGCAAAATAAAACAAAAGAAAAAATACAGTATTGTGTGAGAGGTTAGTAATGAACCGAACCAAACTCATGTTTATTAAAACACAGACAGACAAAAATTATTTGAGAGAAGACTTTTTTTTTTAAGTTTTAATCTTTTTAATGATGTTGACAAAAAATAACAAGAAAGTACTCAGTGTTCATGTGTTAAGTTAAATTAAGGTGAATCTAGCAAATGAAAAAGTCATAATGCGTTACTTTTATTTGATTATGTCTTGTCCTGTGCAATGATTTGTCTTGAGCTGTATATAGTGTATGCATTTCTCCAACATAATAGATATTTTTACAATTTATAAACAAGGTACTAATAAGGTTGTAATAATCTACATGTTATGCCCCTAATATAACCAATAAATCATTAAAATAATCCCTATTATGTAATATTAGATAATATACTTGAGAGGAGGGTTGTATGCTTCTTCATAGAGGCCTTAATATAATCTATTTAAAACTTTAATGATTCATATAATTTTATTTTTACTTTACATAATAAAATATTGTATACACAAGGCAAGTTTTTTTCTTTCACAGCAGTTCACATTGGTTGTTTAAACCCATGTCTCTCATGTATGGCTTTAAAATCAATAATCAGGACAAAATAACAACAGTTTATTTGTTGAGCAGTGTTTTCAGTGAGTGAGTTAGTGCGTTTATAATAGCGGACATGGTGGCAGAGTGATGTGTCAATGCATTCACACTTTGGTCACTGGGGGAACTTCCAGAAGCCGCCTCTGCAGCTTTCAGCAGACACACGTAGTTCATGACGACCTCGTCAACCTTGGCCACCACCTCACGCCGCTCACTCTCGCTGCTCAGGCCCTCCACGAGTGACATGCAGGCCTGAGTCAGGCAGCAGAGGGTGTGGAAACTGTGCGTCAGAGTGAGCAGCAGCTCCTCCGGGCTGCCGTACTCCTCCGCCATCTGACTGCAGGCGCTGTTCAGCACTTTGGCCTGCATGAAAAGAAGCTGGGAGAACGTATCCATGTCGGCCACATCCACCTCAGGCCTCTCATCTCTGTTGCGTGAGTGGCCCACGCTGGAACGCAACACGCCAACCATCTCTAAGGCATCCTTCCGTGCAAGTGCGAACCCTGTGTGAAGGCTGTAGGTTTTTCCCTTCATGGAGTTTACATGAGCCAGTCTCGCTTTCAGGCTCATGTCAGTCATAGCTGAGGGCATGTTCTCCCTACGACTGAAAGAAACTGAGCTGACAGAGAACAGAGCGCGTGAGGGCAATTCTCCGTCTTCATCATCACCATCAGCGTTTGTCTTTCTCCGCAGGAAGCAGTGACTGAACGGCCCACGGCACCTCCACGTACCCGCATCCAGCCTTGGTGCCGGTGACTCTGGCAGCAAAAGCGAGGCTCCTCTTAGCAGCCGTCTCCCGGACGAATTGGACACGACTGAACCCTGGGACGAGCTCTTGGGCAAGGTTTTGGCAGAGAATATTCTCTGGACTTTAGGGGGATCTTGAGATGGTAAATTGTGACCACAACTTTTCCCTGTAAGTGTGGCTTTGGTCTTGTCTAAGAGTGCTTCTATGCTCCTGGACCCTGGCATTAAGGTGCTCCAGCTCCTCCTGAGCATCCGGACCCTGCGTGGCTTCCTGAGGCTGCCTGTCATCGGGTCACGTGAAGTTCCGCTTGAGGGGAAAGCCGGGGCGTGTGGGTCGGGCTCGGGGCTGGCCTGTGTTAGCCCGCTGGGCTCTGTGCTACTTGTTAATGATGACGGTGACATGGTTGTGGTGGTGGTACTGGTCTCATTATAGAGAGCTAAAGATGACTCTTCCCCAACCTTCTGCAGCTGTGTGCAAGCTACACTAGGGGTAGCAGGAAAACAAAGAGAACTGTTAAGCATCTCTCTTACAGCTCATATATCATCTGAAACAAACTGTTTCATACAGTTTACCTACATGTATACAGAAATCTGAGATGATGATATGCATCTTTTTCTGAGTTTGCAAATATATTTAAATTCCATTAAAAAAAATAATTTTATTTTGGGTTTGTCCCAAAATCAAAAATACATATTTCCCTCTTAACTGTAGTGCTATTTATCCATATAGATTGTTTTGGTGTGAGTCGTTAAGTTTTGGAGGTAACAGCCATAGAGATGTCTGCCTTCTCTTCAGTATAATGGAACTAGATGGCACTGGTGGTGCTCAGAGAGCCAAAAATACATTTGATACACTCAACAGCAATGTCTCTCTCCAGAAATCATGACACGGTAAGGCCCTGACCATACAGAGCACAGTTTTGGCAGTGAGAGGCGTCTTTTTTCACTTGTTTTATTATAAGCAGTGAGCGTTTTGCACGTTACTAATGCGCCGCGGGTGCTCAGAGTGCCTCACGTTTTTTGCAGGAGTGCTCTGAACGCTCTGAATGCCTCGGGTTGAAAAAGCTTAAACTCAAAGCAGAAAAGCGCCTGACATCATTTGCGTTTTCTCTCGTTGTCCAATTGGATAATTGATCGAGGGATGAGCCTTTTGTAATGGTGAGGGCAGAGTTTACAGAGGCTTGGAAATAACAGTCATGTGGGACAAACTAGAGGTAGCTGTTGCTGGATATACGGAGCTATAGTTATGATAATTTGAATAGAAAACAGCAGCCTGGAGGCAGGTATCTGAGACATGGTTTAAGTTGTTTCATTTATTTGAACTATGCTGTTAACAAGCAGTTCATGGTTTGTGTTAAGCTAATAGTAGCTCACTGTCAGCATCTCCCTGCTCAAGTTGCCTGTAATTTCTCATCTTTTTCACATGGATCTCTGTTTCCTTGTGTTCGGACTGGTATTTGGAAACAGCCTCTCACCCTTAATCAGAGTCTGTCTTGTCCGCCTGACAATTTTTTATACATATGTTCAAGTAGATAACTGCTAACTGCAAAATTAACCACTTCTAGGTAACAAAAATATAACGGTACCAATCTGAGTTTAGTTTATTTAACAGCAAAACCACTATTAAGCCAAGCTGATTATTTGGTTGCCTCGCAACGTAAAAAAACACTATGCTGCTCTTTAAAAAAAAGTGCACCTTGCATTTTGTAACCTGCCAGATGCGCTCTGTCTGATTGAGGCCTTACTCAAGATAATGAGCCGTTTCATGTGGGAACTATCTTCTTTTTAACGTCCACCACCTGTATCATGATGCAGAAGGAAGCGTGCATCTACTCACAGACGAAAGGCTTGTTCTTGTGACAGCGTGGGATATAAACATTAATGTCATCCACCTCGGTTGAGCTGTAACCTTTTGGCCATGAGAAGTTGCACAAGAAAGACGTATTTTTAGGTGCTTTTAGCACCATCCTCTTACGGTTGAGAGAAGGCAGACATCTGTATGGCCGATATCTCCAGAACTCTGCAGCTCACATCAAAACAATCTAAATGGCTAAACTGCACTACAGGTATGTAGTGTAAAGATATGTTTTTTTTATTTTGGAGGTGGTGAACTTTTTAAGATTTAACTTAATTCATAAAGGTTGAAATGGATGAAGAAAAAAAACAAAAGAGACATTTTAATAAATCTCCTAAATGCAGGCAAATAAGGGTAGGAATATATTTTGAAGATGTGATTCCCAACATCCTGAGCATCGAGTTGAAAACATTGTTTTAGAAGGTCAAAAATCCATACGATGCTGGTGAATGAAACTGTAAGTAATAATAGTACTACTGCTACTACAACTACTAATGATAATGATAATAAAAGTAATACATCTAATACACCGGGAACATCAGTTTGATTAGTCCACCACTTCAATTCAGACTTAGATGTTCATTGCAATTGTCCATGACTTTTCCTGTAGCGCCACCTGCAGGTCTACATTGTATTTTGTCCAATATTTTGGCTAATAACCAAATACCATTTTGACATTCCCATTACTCTGTCTCGTCACACTGTCTCCCTATTGGCTGTCCTGCCCTGCTGTTGGGCTTAGATGCTTGTCTGAGTGCTGTGACAAGAGGACCACTGAGTTTCCGCTTTTCCATGCCAAGTTTAGTTTCGAGTTATTGCCCGTGTGTTTGTCTACAAAAAGAACTGCTAGTGGAACACCGCCGAAAAGCGGTGACAGATCAAGCAGAGGTAGCTGGCTGAGTGACGAACATCGGAGCTGAGAGGAAAACAGGTGGGCTCACACACTTTACCTTTAGCCTTGCAGCCAAATGCTCAATTATCTTGTTGTTTTATATATGCACAGGTGGCCAAGCTGTGGAAGCCCTAAATGAATGTCCCAGGGTTGTGTTGCTGTGACAAGCCTCAGCTATAGCTAATGTTAGCATGTTAACATGCTAAACATTACACTTGTTAACATCAACATGTTATTGTCATTGTGAGTATGTTAGCATCCTGGTGTTAGCCGTAAAGATATAATAAATAGTAGGTAGAGGGTCACCCATAAGTCTTTGAAGCGGCATCATGAAGCTGAAGTGCGGTGGCTCTGGCAATAACCATCTCAGCAGTCCCTGATTTGGCTAATTCCTGGCTAATCCAAAATTGGGCAAAGAGGAGGACTGGGTGGAGCTGAGGTGGCCGAATGAAGCGGCTACCCAGCTGCTAGCCATCTGTGACAGTACCCGCCTGTCACTCAAAGCAGACATGCCCAGGATTATGCATTACTTTGTGCTTTTATATAATTTAAACAGGTAAGATGTATAAAAAAACACCTCCTGAATAGTTATCATGAATGGGGATCAAAGATATAGAGACCAAAGCCATTTTTTGTACCAGGCTGTAAACATGTTTCATATTTCTGCTGTTTAGTCTAACATTTTAATATGGGGGGTTTGTAGGGATGGTCTTGCTTTTGGAGTCTCAGGAAGCCATTTGAGGAACTGCAGTTTTGGCACTTCAGCATTAGCACCATTTCTCAGACCTGCTAATAATAACACACTGCGTTAAGCCTGTGTTAGCGTTTAGCTGAAACCACTGCTACGCCAAAGTGCAGCCTCAGACAGCTGCTACCATGACCAGACTCTTAGGCTTGTTTCTCGGTATAAAGTACGGCCACAGTTTGGTCAGTAAACTGGATGCACGGACATTTCGGAGCTACTGAGATGTAAATAACAGAGTAGATTACTTTGAATATTTAATTCAAACTGACATCAGGATGTATAAGCCAGAAAAGTTCAGGAAAACATGTGGAAGCTGCTAAAGCTCACTGAGAAGGACTTGATCAACAGGAAAGGGCGGGACATTTAGTGGTGAAAATCTGACTTCCTCCTCTTAGACTAACGACTGGACAATTTTGGCCCCTATTTCCTGTTCAAATAACACCAAAACTATCTGAATACCATGACCTAGATGTGAAAATGTGTTTTTGCGATTTTTGTGAACTGACCATTTAAAATATATTCCCTGTCCTTATTTGCCTGTAGTGACGTCCATTTATTTCCTTTCATGCATTTACACAGACATAGAGAAGACAGAGCACCTTCCTGTTTAGTTTTACCTGTGGTTTCTTTAATCTTGGGCATTCTGTGACTGCCGTCCCGTGTGATCGTGAACCCGGGCTCAGCACTGGTAGCTGCGTGGATCTTCCTCAGCAAGGTGGGGTCCATGGGATGACCAACCTTCCCCTGACCTGGGGGCCCATAAGCTCCCTGCTCAGCGGTTATATAACTCAGTCCCTTGAGCGAGGACTCCGACAGTACGTGCATATTGTCTGTGGCACAGAGGGGAGAATCCATGGGAGTGACGCAGCTGCTGCTGCCTGTGCTACAACCGGCATCTATAGAGGAACACTGTGAGCTCTGAAGGGAATGAACGCCTTCACTCTGTATGGACGACATGCGCTTGCTCACGTGGTACTCATATAACCGTGTGACGTCTTGCTCGGATGGGGGAATCTTAATTTGCTGCTGCTCATTATTTTGTGAGCTGACGTCTCCCTCTGCAGAGACGGGCCCTTTGGACGGGGAGCGGAGATGGGCATTTAAGTGTTGGCTTCTTTCATCTGAGTCCTGTTTCTCTCCCTTTACTGTCAACCTGTCTGCGTGGGAAGCCTGTGACTCATTCACACATTCTGGAGGGAGATTTTCTGCCATTTTGTTTCCAGGCGCTCTCTGCTGCTGCCATTTTTGATGCCTGTCTTTAAAGTGCGTTCGCCCCAGATCGAGCTGATTCATGTAATAAGAATCTCTCACAGTGAAAGCGTTGTACTTCCCAACAAGATGAGGCGGCTCCTCTTTAGCCGAGTCTTGAGACATCATGTGAGACCTATCGGAGGCTTCACAGGTCTCTCTGCTCTCTGCCTCCCTCTGTTTCCCTCTCTGCCTGCTCATTACTGAGCCCATGTGCATCTTTATGAAGTATTCACTCACTGATTTTATTTCCATTGTCTCCGGCTCCATCTCCCCGCCATCCGAGGGGAAAATCTGGGAGGAGGCGACAGCGGATGATTTCGCCTCCTCCTCCTGATGCTCCTGGGGGTTGTACTGCATAGCTGCCGTGCCACCATCAATGGGTGCGGTGACCTCTGTCTTCTCCTCATTCACGGCGTGGTACCCTTCTGTCAGGGCGACATGCATCCTCAGGTGGCTCTCTGAGTGTCTCTGAGCTGTGGCCAGCTCGGAGCTCTCTGTCATCTCAGAGGAGTTTGTCTCGTTGCCAGAATCTGAGGACTCGGGACTAAATGCTCGTGATATTTCTACACCTGTGTACCACAGAAAGACAAACACGTTGTTAACAACCTCATCTGAGGCACATGGAAAATATCACAGATCAGGAAATGAGTAGGGATGTAACAACATATCAAATATCGCAAAAAGAAATGCCTTGATACTGGCCTGTGACGATATCTACCGTGATATTACATGTTTAGTTAATTTTATTTTGTTTTATAGGACTGCTACCAACTGCTGCTTAGTTTTTGTTTTAATAATTCAAGCATTTATCGCCAAAGACAATTCGTGCCAAAAATCTGCACATGCTTAGGTCTTGGCTGGCTACTTTTATTTTGTTTTAGTAAAGAAAGAAAGCTGAAGCATTATAAGTTAAGTGGAAAAATAAATTTTATATGCACAAAAAATGCTGTGCACATCAGATGTATACTCAATTGAAATATAAATGCAACATTGTTGTTTTTGGTCCCATTTTTCATGAATTCAAGTGTAAGCTCTAAAATCCTCTTTTATGCACACAAAAGGTTTATTTCTCTCAAATTTTATTAACAAATTTGTTAAAATCTGTTCTGTTCTGAGCATTTCCACCAGATGTAAACAGGTTTTCCCTGAGAACTAAAGCGGGTGTGTCATATTCTACAGGTTGGTGTGCGTAGTGCAGATGACATCCTTGATTACAGTGGCTCTGCTCAAAACTGGTAGAAAGGCGGGCTGGTGCTAAATAACACCAAGGATCTTGAACTGAAACGGTTCGAGAACCACAGCTATTTTGGTAGAAGAGGGCCCAGTGCGGGCCTGGTCAGACGTGTGAATTAAGGGGCGCAAATTTGCGTCCATTCTTTGCATCAAGTTTAACACTGTTGACTGTGGAGGGGGTGGAGTCACAGCCTCAACCAATCTCCACCACAGCTGTGTATGTGTGACCTGGCCTATGTGAGTACTTCTTCGCCTCTGATTCAGTAGTACTTGTTGCCTCCGTTGGTTGGGATTAGATTTAGACATGAAGAGTGATTGGTTAGGGTTATCCTAAGAATATCAGGGCCGGCCAATCAGAGGCAGGACAGGGTGGGTCATGACTTCGCCTTCCTAGGAAAAATAATTGGTACATTAAGCTTTATGTGAAATAGACATAGTTCAGTGCCTTATAAATTACTTTTTGTGACCAGTCCAAAGCACACCTGTGCAATTAACATGCTGTATAAAGGAGAAGTGTTCACTAACATGGATTTAAACTAATTGTGAACAGAATTTGACAGGAATAAACCTTTTGTGTGCAGAGAAGATTATTTTTCTTCAACTCAAACAAAAATCTGTGCAGAAAACAGAAGTGTTACCTTAATATTTTAAGTGCATTTTTTAAAGTTGTCATTTATCTTTGTTATTGAGTATTGCAAAAATATTGTATCTGTAGAAACAGTATGTCCCTGCAACATTGCAATTGTGACATGGTAACAAAATAACTGCAACATTACAGTTACAACATTACTATTAGTTATATTGCTGCTACGTTGTTGCAACATGAACATGTCTGTTCAACATCCACAGCATCCTGTAATTTATATAATGACGTTGCTGCAATGTCACTAAAACATCACAACATCACCAAAAAGTAGTGGAAATGTTGACACAGAATTTCATTACAACTATGTTCTCGCAATGACTGTGTGTGTGTAAAAACTGCATTATTTATTGTGGTATTATCTGCTGCTGAGTTTTTAGTGTTGTTACATCCCTAGAAATGAGTCAAGTTCAGGGTAATGGCAGGATAATTCAGCAGGTAGGGGAGAAAAGGAGAAAATGATTAATTTCGAAGAACACTGATGAAAATAAATATAAAGTACTTATAACACAACTCTTTAAAAGGATCTGTTTTCATTGTTTCTACATTAGCAACTAACATCTGACATAATGCAGTGTGCAGTTAAGAAAACCAACAGAAATGATTCACAAAACAACAATAAATGATGACAAAATGAACTGATGCTGAAATGAATGAAGAAATACTCACACCAATGGAAACATAGAACAAAATGGGCTTTATTGAAAAAAGAAATCAACAACAACAAATGAAAAGTGAATGGCTGGAACATGCGTGGTGTTAATGGATGAACGTTACAATAGTGTAAGGAGAACCTGTGCTACTCTCGGACTGTGCTGGACTCTGCTCCTCAGACGCTGCGAGGGCCTCGAGCGCCTGTAAGGTGGACACCACTGCGTCATTCAGTGGCTCCCCGTGGCCCTCTGCTCTGTGGGTGGGCACTGAATCTATGAGAGACACCGGGATATCATTGCAGGCCCCCTGAGCCCGAGTCCCGGCCCCCTGCTGCTGCTGCTGCTCCTCCTCGTCGGAGCTGTCCCTGAAGCCAGGAGGAGGAGCGGCAATGGCCAGGTTAAGAGAGTGCAGCAGTACATCATTGTCCTCCTCGTCGTTACCCTCTGGCGGGGGAGGGAGGGAGGTCAAGTCGATGATGTCATCGCTGGACCCTGAGAGCGAGAGCAACATCGGCTTGTCAATGTCACTCATCACTATGTCCTCTTCGCAGCTGATGTCATCCTCGTCCTCCGCGTCATCTGTCGTCTCCGCGTAGCAGATGTCGTGCAGCAGCGGCTCCTCGATGCACTCAGTAGGACCAAAGATTTTGGTGGCGTACTGATACCCGTCCCCGTCTTCTATGGCATCCATCATCTTATAGTCGTCCTCCAGACGTCTGTACATGGGGCTGTGATTGTCGTGACTCTCTGGGCCCTCGTCCATCAGTCTCTGGTAGCCCAGATTTTGGGGATTTACACTGTCTAAGGGAGGATCTCCAAATATGAAGGAGACCTTAGCGCTCCTGGAGGAGTCTTGGGGTTTCGGCCGTGGGATGTTGAGGTAAGTTTGGGAGCAGGGGACTCTGCAGCACTCCACTCTCTCCGCCATGTGCATCGAGTGCTGCGGTTGGTGGATCTCGGTGATGTAGACCGGCTGGCCTTCACACCTCCCATGGTCGAGGTATTCGCACTCCTGGTCAGAATATTCCTGGATGCTCTTCTGGTTGTTTCTCTCCTCACATGCTTTATGAGGCGTGCTGTATGTGCACTCGATGGGCTGGTAGTTCTGTTTTACTCTCGCCACGTGGCCTGCAAAGAGGAAACAAAACTGAAACAGGTCTATTTAAAAGACAAGACTTTCTGATGAGTCATCTGGTGATGATTTCAAATGTATGTGTTAACATACCGTCTGTGTTTTTGGCCACGTTGAAGATGGAGCGGCGAGAGTCCACCAGTAATCTGTAGTAGCCAGCAGTCAAACAGGCCAGATTCATTGCATCAACAGATTCCATTAAGAGAGTGATGGGCTGTGAAAGAGGCAGATAAGCAGATGACAATGAGTGCAAAATAAATGGGAGGGCATGGCTGCAGAATGAGGTTATAATGACTGCTGGACAGAATTAGTGTTGTTGGGGAAAACCAGAGAAAATGTACCACTGACTCTTGAGAATAGGGACACAACCCTACAACCCTAAATATATCTTTTATTATATATAATAAATGATCAAACGTGGGTTTTACAACTTGTAACAGCTTTCAATTGATTAAATTTTTTATTAAACAGCATTTTTTGTGGCAGAGGCTTGCATTTTGTCAACTCCATCACACACAGTCATATTATAATATAAAACATGTATAAAAAAATGAGGATTTTTGTTGCATTAAATACAAGATACTTTAATAAGCTGTAAACTAAAAAAGTTTGATGTGTTTTTTTCAGGAAATAAATATTATAATGTTGCCCACTTTCTGTTGATAATGTAATCTGTCTTTGCAATAAACAACAAATGCAATATAATTTATAACACAAAGAACACATGATATTTTTTTAGGTGAAATCATCTTATACATCCTAAAGAGCATATATTTAATGAATATTGCAGAAAAAACTTATTTTCAGACTTTTTGACTTGGGGGGGACTAAGTGGGGACTGATTTACATTTAATTAATTAATTAAATTTAATTTTTTAAATTAAATTTTAAAAAGTACTAATTTCAAACATTGAGTCATTTTTTGGTAGGAAATTATTTGTCCCAATTCTAAAGAATGGTTGAACCAGTCAGCACATGCTTACTTGCTGTATATTTTAAAAAGCAGGAGGTTTATTAACCTTTACGTCCAGAACATGCAGCTCCACTCTGACCCTGTTCTCGTCCTCTGTGTACATCTCAATGCGGTTGACATGGCTGAAGTCAGCCAGAAGAGCCACGAGGTTTGTTTTGGTGTTGATAACATGGCTGATGCCATATTTAGGCCCCACCAGCAGCGTCACCTCTGTGTGCTTCTCGCCTTGCTGTAAAAGAGAAGAGAGAGTCAGTACATATAGCAGCATGTCATCTGGTTAGGGCTACACTGAATAGCTTGAAGTTTGATTCATGATGTTGAGATTCAAATTCTAAATTGACATATGAATGATGCACATTTTTTTGTTTGTCTGTTTTTTGTTTTGCACGTCTTTATATTCTGTTTAAACCAGGTATTGTCAGTTGCAGATAAAGATTTAGCTATGCTAATATTTTTAGTATTGTAGTGGAAACTATATGGATCAAAAAGCTTTGGACAGAATCATTTCTATACAAATTCTGTTTAGATAATTCTCTCATAGTAATCAAGTCTGCTTAACCGTGTTCATTTTAGGTCCTCTTACGCATTGACAACAAATAAATAAAAAAAAGGCTGAACTAATGCAATATTTTTTTTTTTACTTTACTCCCATGATACTTTGTCTTGTGGTAATCTGCTGGCTACCTGAGGCAGGTGGAGGGTGCACATTGAAAACATGATAGGAAAAGAAAGCTATTTACCCTACATGAAAAAGTCTAGTCTCCTCGAAGCGTAAGGTAAAGTGCAAAAACTGAGCTGCAGATGCAACATATTTTATATTCAGTACTATAGCTACTGTATTATAGTGCATTTAAACCACTTTAGTTAACAGATGGTGCACTCAAATCATACACAGTACAATGATTTAATCTGTATAGTATTTTGAAAAGCTTTGAAACAGCAGTAAAATTCAGTAAATAGCAAAGCTGTCAGTGACTTTTTTCATTTAATAAATACACAGATATCAATTAGATGCTTATCTGCATGAGAAATAAAGAGAAAGATTTTTAAAAATTCATTATAATTATCATCTGTTTATAGTGATGAATTTGACCTGGACAGATGGGATCAATATAAAACTGTATAGTATTTGTAGAAGTAGATTCCAGTGGTGGCTGTGTAGGATTGTTTCCAGTCTGATCCAAACATTTCCAATAAATCCAGAGTGTCGTTAAGTCCAAAAGTCTAAATTTATTGAAAAATAGGCATGTAATCATTTGCAAAATTCACATGGTTTTATCTAAAGATATATTCAGTTTCAATCCATGTTTGTTGGTATTAAGCCTTTCAAAAATAAAATTTTCACTGCCATCAAAAACTATTTGCTCTCTTGCATGCTGCATACAAATGAAGGCACGTACCTTTATTAATGGGACATTCTAGCAGCAGTCTAACAGCGCCATAAATTATTATTAATAAAATATACATTATCCATTAAAGAAGGTTGATTCAGAGTGTCGACCTGTCAGTTTAAAAAGTTAGTTAAATGTAAGATTTTTTTTATTTTTCAACTGTTTAATTAAATTTAAAGTCACTGCAAGAATATTTTAACTGATGTCTCTGTATGATTAATGTAAGAAAACACAACCATCTGCAGGAAGATTGTTTATTTCTATATAGTTATTCTTAATGCCTGCCGCCAGGTTGGATTCTCCTTGAAATCAGATGAAATGAGTTTACATTTTCACAGCCAAAGTTACAGTGAGAGGTACATAAGCTAGTTAAAAAGAAAGCAGGAGGAGATTTTTATTTAGATAATTTTATTTTTGACGTTATATTTTGTGGTTATGGTGGTGGAAACACCACCGCTTTTTTGCCCATAGCAATGTCTTAAATAACATAAAATTAAAGTTCCTTGTAGCAGCTTTAAGGCCAATTTTTCAACAAAACTATACATCAAATGTGAAAATATAGGCATACTCTTCTGAGTAAATGCATATATTGGCAGTTCAAAATTACAAGTAGTGCAAAATGACAGTATGTTTAAAGCACAAATCTCCCTTCAATCCGATGAATCACTTAATTCAGTTAACATTTTTTTCATCAAAGTTTGATTCTAACACCTCAAAAGAAGCTTTTAATGTTAAAAAATTGTAATAAATAAACATTTGGTACTTTTCTGCCATATACTGGCTGCATATAATGTGAAGCAGCAGGATGGTTTCACTCACAATTAGTGTGGATTTAAACACACGTCCTCCATACAGCCTCAAGTCACTGAGGTACTTCAGATAATGAACCTTTGCCTGCAGGGCGGTCAGCTGGAGAGGAGAGGAAAAAAGAGACACAAGATAAGATACAGACTGGAATTATTAAAATGAGGTATTCACAGCAGAATGTGTTAAGAAAAAGGTGTAACATTATCAGTCCAGCATCCGCACAGTTCTACAGCCACATTATTTTTAAACTTAACACTCCACTAGGTGGTGGTAAAGAGTCTTTTCAGCTGGGTAAACAGAGCGAGATGAAGAGAGAAACAGGAGGAGGTAGCACACTGTACCTTTTTACCAGGCGGCACCAGGTTCTGGTTGGTTTTTAGGATGTGAGTGAGGGCTTTTTTGATGTTCTTCTCTTTCATGCTCGACAGCACAGCAGGGGGCAGGAACAAGGCTAGACCCCACTCCTTCCTGCAGACGCGCAATTGATAAAGATTAAAGAAGGTCATTCCATCGCTATGACAAACAGTCAAGTCATCATTCTTCACCCACAGGTGGCGCATTGATTAACTGACAGGGTACAATCAGAGTCGTTAGCTAACCAGCAGGGATGGATCCTCTGGCACTGCAGCAGAACAACACTGTGAGAACGTTACGGGTTTCACTGTGTAACAGCACTCTGGACATATTAGTATTCACTACAATCTGAGGAAAGAGGGTTCCAAAAGGGTTCAACCTGAAGGGCTGGGGTTCTACTCAGAAGCACTTGCTCCTGAAGAGGAAAGGGTTCGTCAAGAGTCCTTTGTAATGTAATGATAATATAATAAGTCATGAGAAACAACAAAAGAGTTCCGGCGTGTTACAGTGTGAAATCCAGTCTACTTACTCGATATACTTGAGGGAAACTTTCTGGGACTGCTTGGTGTTGATGGTTAGAATGTACATTTGCAGGGCAGCAAGATGGAGCGCTGTGTCGTATTTCAGCTCTGACCCAAATCTCTCCAATACCACGTCATTACAGCTCTGAAGAAGCCGGAGAGGGAGAGGAGGGGAGGAGGAGGAGGTTACACTTCAGTTACTCTTCTTATCATGAAATACAAGACAACAACACACCTACAGCAGCCATGTGTTTGCCAAGGCCTCTATTATAGACTAAAGATGAGACAAGGTCCTCGTGGTGGGATGTTTAAGATTAACATCTTTACAAACTTTCACCATTAACTACACTGTATGTATTAAAGGGACAGTTCAGATTATTTGAAGTCAGTTTGCATGAGGTACTTATCCACAGTGTGTATATGGTGTATTATGTGCAGTAGATGCCGTCATTTTGGAGAAGCAGCAGGAGTACTGGTGTAGGAAACTAAGCAGTGTACCGCTGTGGACAAAAAAGTTTCGCCAAAAATTATTCATATCAGTTTAAGTGTACACAATATTTAGAATATTTCAGTGCTTTATTTTGCTGTCAGGCTGCCTATTCTGGTGGGAAACGGCTGTTATGTAATCCATATAGTCCACTAGCGAAATCATCAACTTTACCTCGTAGACCACAAGAGCCGCTGGTCTACCGCTGTTTCAGTCTGTTGGTTAGTTTGTGTTATTGCATGATTTTGATGCTTTGAAAGACTAGTAAGGATTCACCAAAGTCTCACAATAACACAAAAAAATGAAGGTAGTCCAGCAGCTCCTGAGTTCTGCAAGGTAAAATAACTAATTTCACCCATGGAGTTTGGTTAGTTTGGAAAGAAAGAGCGATTATTGCCTTGTATAACAGCAGTTTCCCATCTGTCTGCTGCTGTTTTCTCTCTGACAGCACAGTAAAGCAGTGGTTGTTCTAATTATGGCATACACTTAAACTGATATTGATTTTTTTAGGTGGAGATTTTATCAATCCAAACTGTGCAATATCAATATCTCAGTCGGGTGTATTATCATTTTGACTGTGCAGTGTCAGTATTTCTTATTTCCAGTGGTGTAAACTGTTCTTTATATTGTACTTTACAACCTATTTTAGTTCCTATATTAGTTCCTCGTGTTTAAAAATATCCCCATTGTGGGACTAAAAAAGGAAAGTCACTAAAATGCCTTCTGTTGCTGACTCTGTCCACAGCAGTACTCCTCTCTGCTCCTAACTGGGGCGTTCTGACAGCCATATAATGTTGTTGATATATTTACTATCATTAAGTTCCTCATACAACCCCACTTTAAATAATCCAGACTATCCCTTTAAACTATACTGTATGTGTTAAGTGTTATCTGCATCTTCTGATACTCACCTGAACATAGAGGTACTCAAATGCTACTGCGTCTCTCCTCAGCAGGTCCACAGGATCCTTTGGGACAAAAGTGATGCGAAAAAAGCACTTCATCTTGTGTGACCCTGGCCTCTGTGTCACCTGGAGCACCGGTCAGAAGATAAGGAGGGACTCATTAGTCAAGCTTTTGCCTCCGAAAAAAAAAAACAGTGCGTTTAATTACTTGCAACATGTGAGATGAACTAAGATCACAGAGTCTGTCAGAATGAATATACAGTTTTGACAGCGATTCAAGGAGAAATTTGAATTATTGCGAAATAAGCTCATTGCTTTCTTCATAGCTGAGATTAGATGAGGTGTGTGTTTATGTAAGCCAGAAGCAACCAATGTCAGCCATTTACATCATGACATCCATCGAGCCATCAATCAAACACACAGAGCCAATATTCATTAGCTAGCTAGTTAGCAACAGCATGTTACATCAGTGTTTGCCATTCGTAGTTAACTGCTAACAGTAGTGCTGTTAGCTCAGTTAGCAAATCAGCTAAATTAGCTGAATTTGTATTGTATTCCCTGTTGTCAAACCTCCATCTGCCTCAGAGGTTATGTTCAGTTAGCGGACCACTGTAGCTGCATGGCAGTGGGGCGTAACACACATTCAGTGCTACTGGCTACTGTAAAAGCCAATCAATATCTGCTGCTAGTTTCTCTCTAACTGCCTGCTTTTACAAGAAATGCATAAATATGCAAAGCAGATAGAGAGCCGAAGTCAGTTCCCTTTTGGTTTGTCTCATTGGACCTTACATCAGACAAAATAGGAAGTTTAGGAAGTTACGGAAAGAGACAAATCATTCTTTGATCCTGTTAGAATTGTGCCATAAATTAGTCAGACGATATTTGTCAGTTTAAAGAGTTTGGGGTAGGTTTGTTGTAGGTTAGTTTAGTCTTGTGTGAAAGCGCCCAGTGAATTACATATCTCATCTCGCACCACATACATCACTAACATCTCTGTCTACTGTAACGTATCTTACCTGAAGTGTTTTATCTAGTGACTCCTGGTCCTTTTATCAGCCAGGAACCAAAACAACAAGCAAGACCTGTTGCTCGTGTGACTATATCCCAGTACAAAAACACACAGGCAATGTAGCTTCAGCAGCTAATATTAGTTTTTGGAGGTAGAAAGTCATGACATCACTTACGTGATTTCTGGCTGTGTAGTCTTTCTCACTGCGTATCTTCACAGTGTTATACATCAACAGTTTTACGACTAACGCCGACTTTATCAACTTGTAAAATTATCTTTTCAGTTGACAAACATATGTGTAGTTCATGGCACAGTTCAAACGTGATCAAAAAAATATCTGTCGTTCATATTTTTGTGAAGCAAGGTCCCATGGTGGTCCATCAGAGGGGGAGAGACTTTGCCTCGCCATAGCACTCTGCTCTCTGTTTCATGTGGACTTTAACTATAAAAACAAGAAGATGTGATTTTCTTGAAGGTCTATTTCAGAGACGTATTGATCTTGACTAGCTCTTGGCAAGACAGTGAATATTTCACAGAAGGTCAAACTAGCCTTTAAACCTTAACCTAAACCTTTAACATTCTTCACGTATAACCAGTCAAACTGATAAAGAGCCTGCTGTTTCACTCCTGTTTTACAACAGCATGAATACAAAAATCCCTTACCCATCTGTTTTGCCTTCAAGTGTATTATTTAAGTGCCTGTGTCCTGTTTAGAAGCACTCATGAGAGCCGTCTCACCTGAGTTAGCATCTCCTGCTCATGCAGGAGCATGAGTTTGCTGGCAGATCCCTCCGCTCTCTGCTCCAGCATCAGAGAGAAGTGCTCGATGCTCTTAATGGATAGCTTCTCTTGCAGGGTCAAGATAACATCCTTTCACACAGACAAAGTCATGGTTAATGCAAAATGAGAGCCGTGCAGATGCAGCAGCCTGCTCGTGCTCAGCTCAGTGCCATGACCATAAATCATTTTCACGGTTGAACGCACAGACAAAAAGTAACGTGACCACCGCTGAACATACAATCAGAATTTCAGCTAACGAAGGAAATGTGAGTTGCTGACTGAGTACTCCACAGTTTCACAGTTAATTACTTTCAAATGCTTTTTGTTTGAATCATAATTCAAGTTCAGATAAGGTTCTGAAGGCCATAATGAAAGGAGTTTGAGCTTTATCATGTGCAGAGCATCTGTGCATAACATTCAATATTTAAACTGAACATAACTTTACACAACTGCATTTCTTTACGGCACCTACCTTAATGGATGTGTTGCTGTCAAATTTAAATGATTTAGTCTGCCCGTTCTCCAGGTACACCTTCAGAACATTTGGCATAAAAAGAAGGGAGTTGTCCTTCACCGTTTCCTGAGGATGGATTAAGAATCATTTGATCAACAAATCTCACTTTTCACTTTTGAGAGTTGTTTATATGCTGTAGTTAAAGTGCATGGGAGTTCAGTTTGAAAATTCTTCAATTAGAGCATGATTGCACATTCAAGAGCTCAGTATGAAAGTGACTCGGGGGATTAAAGGAAAATTAAGCGAATAGTGCCACATGTTGGGAAAGACACTTATTTGCTTTCCTGCTAAGATGAGAGAACTGATAGCACTCTCACTCTCACCACACTCTGTATGGTAATTATGAAGCTGCAGCCAGGAGATGCTTAGCTTAACACAGAGACTTGCAGAGCGACTCATTTCTACACAATAAACAAACATTATAATGTATAACATGTTAATTAGTGAGCTTTTCAAGGTCCAGCGGGAATTATCTGCAAATATGGCAGAAATTACATGTTTTAGTATATAAATACATCAAAAATAAGAACTGTTGTGTTTTTGTTTCCTTCTATATCTTTACATCTACAGAGGGTGCAGGTCCTCTTCCATGGAGACCACCATGTTTCTACAGTAGCCCAGGATGGACATACCAAACATGGGCTCTAGATAATCAGCATTATGGTTGCCCTCTGAGGGGCGGTTGTAAATGTAAGATTATATAGATTATCTACTTGTTATCATATTTCATAACTGCCTCTGCACTTGATCGTTATCGGTTTTAGTAATACCATAAAAACTAATTTACTTTATAAATAAGAATTTGTTCTTAATAACTTGCCTGGTTCAATAAAGGGAAAATAAATAAATAAAATAAAATAAACCTACTCTGAAAGCAGAAGTCGGAACTATTACAATTTATTTACAAAAATGTGGTCAGGGCATATTTTTATACACTGCTTCAAAACTGCACTAAAAACACTTTCTATTTCTATTTCTCCGACAATAAAGCTGGATTTCATTGCTGCATCACTTTTTTCTGCAACTGTTCTGTTGAAAACACAGGTTGCCTATTAATTCTTGGATTTTTTGATGCTTTTCTCGGCGGCTAACATTAGTTAATTGGCTCCATGTTTCATCTCAAAGTGTCGCTGTATACATTTTATTCCTTTGGCACTGTCTCTGCCTCGTTACAAAGAAGACATACTGGCTTGTCTTTATTAAGCGCAAACGTGTATTTGCTTTCCCATCTCTCATTAAACTGCCATCCCTCTGAGTCAACATTTCTTTTCCTGGACACTTTGTAACGTTACTACCTACAGCCACTCATTGGAGTGCTACAGCTGGAACTGACTGCATGATATTCACGTGGTATATTGTGTATACTGACATCTAGCACCTAAACACCTTCAGTATTCAGATGACAAAATCTGGGTGCATTCTGGGACGCATAATCCGCACGGCTAAACAATAAGGAATGCCTGCTTGCCCGGTGAAAGTAAAATGTCATGTCAGGCTAGTAAATCTGCCAACTGACTTGCCCAATCTATTTTGATAATCATTTAACGGTTAAAGTTTCATGCAAAATGGCAAAAAACGGTTTTCAGACTCAAATATGGAGATTTCCGTCTTTTCTCTATTTATTATCATACTAAACTGAATGTCTTTGTTTTAGAATGACAAATTGAGACATTTAAAGACATCACCTTGGACTCTGAAAAACTGGGAAGGACATTTATACAATAATTCTCTAGTCTTTGTTGTTATTTGATAATCGCTAATAAATAAAACAGTTTCTGTAGAGGCAAGTAAAAAATTACTTTGGGCAAGTAAATTTCTAACTCACTTGTCCAAATGGAAAAGTGACAAAAAATTTAAACAAAACATAAATGTTGAACCTTGCATCCAAAACATGGAATATAATTGTATTGCACAAATTCTGTTCTTTGCAAGCTCTTGTGGGCCACATGAAATCAGATGCTGAGCTGGATTCAGTTCCGCTGGGCTTTACTTTCAAACATGGGCCCTGCACGCTTGGAAGGGGAGAGTCAGGGGAGAGTTTTTACCTCTGGACACATCCTGCTGCTTCCCGTCTTAATGGTAAGCTACGTTTTCCAGACTCTAGCTTCATCTTTAACAGACACTGAAACAGTGCGAGAGTGGTATTGATTTTCTCATCTGTCTCTCAGTAATAAAGCAAAATAGTGTATTTCCCAAAATGTCAAACTATTTCTTTAAACTTTTAAGTGACCTATTGCGATCCTTTGTCGCATTTCATTTCATTTGCAATGCAGTGAAAGCAAAACAAAGGATCAAGACAGTTCATCTTCTTCGATAATCGCTGTCTGCTTTTATTCCTGATGCTATCATTTGTGCTCAGAGGATATGGCTCCCTGATAGTCTTCTGACTTTGTGGATGTTCTCAAAAAAAAAAAACAAAAAAAAAAACACCTCTCTGTGTGACACATCTGACAAATCAGGGAAGCTCTCTGTGAAAGAGAGCGTCCCTTTTTTTTCTGTCAATCATACCTACATGCTGTTTCATCCCCGCTATGGTGGTGTGATGAAAAGAAATAGGAGCAGGGGGTGTATTTCTTGCTCATGCGTGTCTTCATTTTACAGTTAGTGATTTCTAATATTTTGGGTCTGTGCTCTGCCAGCGTTTAGAGTTCGAGTCTGCTGCTGTCGTCTCCTGTTCAAAGTCCCGATGTGTACAGAATGAATCAGTGTCCAGTGTGACTTACGGGGACCTGGCCATTGATGATGACCTCCTCGGCGAAGCGGACTTTAACAGGATTAGTCTTTAACTTGGCCTTTTTGGCTGCGCTGATGAATGCCGATTTGGGCGACTTTTGGAGGGAAAGAAGAGAGAAAAAGAGAGAAAGAAATGAGACCTAAAGGACAATCGGTTAGTCTGGAGATGAGTCATGTATTTTTTTTCAGCTGCACACAATTCAAGGACATGCTCCCTTCTTACAACATGACAACCTCCCATTTCTCCACTCAGTGCTGATGCAATTAAGGTGGCTCTGTGTAAGGGCATGAGAGGGAGGACACCCTCACTGCTGGTGTGCCATCGAGGCTGCAAAGAAACGGCTGGTAAACGGAAGCAATTACAGGCCGGATTATTAGAGCTGCTTGGTCCTCTGGGTATTGTGGAATACTACACCGATGTTTTTCTGCAAATTAAAGCCACTTTTTTAGGTGGCTGTTAAAATACTCAACATTTATCATGCTAAGCCTCTCTAAACAACAGGATTAGCTGAAATGCATGATGAGTAGTTGTATTACTTTTTAATCAATTTAGACAGCAAATTTTTAGATTTAGTTTTATTCATATTTTAGTCATCTGAATTGTTTTAGTTTTAGCCTAGTTTAATTGACAGAGTATCATGAGATCTACTATAGATATCTACTACTGAGATCAGGTGTGATTAAAGTTTAATGTGTTATTTAAATTTTTCTCTAGACATTCCAAACTCATTATATACTCCGCTGGAAACATCTATTAACCTCTCAATAACATTAACTTTAACATTAAGTATAGTACTTTACTTAAAATAGGCTATACAATCAGTGTTGGACACGTTACTGAAATTTAGTAATTAGTTACAGTTATTAGTTACTACTCTCAAAAGTTATTGAATTACTGCAGTATGAAAGTAATTAGTTACTTTTCTATGTCTGCTTCAATTCTCTTATTAATGCGCACATGCGCTATCGCTGTAGTGTATTATCACTGTATTTTGGTGACAACAATTATTTATTTATTTCTCATTGTGCCCTTTATCGCTGAATTGGGGAATTTTAATACTCCTGACCAACAGGTGGCAGTACTGAGCTTACATTCCTCCATGTAAGCTACACCTTTAACGCCTTTGTTTTAGGCCGTAGGGTTTGGTAGAAGAAGAAAACAGATGGTTCTAAACATTTTATATGAAACTATGATGAAAAACAGGCTGACATCACTTGAAGTGATGATACATAATAGAGAGCAGAATTGCCTGTTTGTCTGCTACATCTGTTATCCTCTGCAGTTGTCTGCTGTTTTCAGATAATACAAAAGTAACAAGTGAAATTTATCCATACGTCTGTTCTGTTCTGCTCTTTCTCCCACATGCTGACATCTCTTTTTTAATTTTGTTTTGGGCTTTTATGCCTTTAACTGACAGGACAGCTGAAGATATGACAGGAAATGGAGAGAGAGAGTAGGGGAGTGACATGCAGCAAAGGGCCTCGGGCGGGAGACGAACCCATGACTGCTGCAGTGGACTCACAGCCTCCGTACATGGGACGCACACTAACCACACCAACTGAGCTACCCAGGCGCCCCATGTTGACATTTCTATACACTTCATGACATATGAAGCGCTTGCTGGTGACTCCTTGGGTGGCTCAGTATTATCTGTTGTGTACATGTAATAGGAGTGAGAAAAAAAAAATTCTCTTGAGTATCGTAATTCTTTTTTTTTTTTATGATTCCTGAATCTACTTTTTTACAGCTGAATTGATTTTTAACTAGCGCTTGGCCCATTAGCTGGATGCTAACACATAATAGGAATTCCCATTGGTGCGTTAATGTAATTAGCATTGCAATGGCAGTAACATCTTAACAAACAAATCCATTTCGCTTCACATGCTTGACAAAAACGACGTGCGCTCAGACTTTAAGGTGTATTTTTCCTGTGATATGTGGGAACAAACTAATAGCTGCTGACTTCACATTGCAAACTCAGTTAATTACTCTGGCTTCAACACTTCAGGCTTACCAGCAACAGCAACCTTAAAAGGTCAAAACTCAAACTCAAAATACAGCTACTACTTGAAAGAGATATTGTGTGCTAGGAGATGGCAGCACATATTTATATTTAATATCTTATGTATTGGTCACTACTTGATGAGTGATGATTTACATTTCATTTGCCACTTTTATATGCAGTCAAGTTCGGGGGTTTGAAAGGACGGTTTTAAAGCTCAATTTCACGTGAAGAATTGTAAAATTCTAATGTTGTGTTGTGTGCAGCTTTTAGGAGCTCCATTCATTTTGACCTTAAACATCTTATGGCACCAGCTTGATGAGCAGGAACAGCTAAAGTCTTTTTCAAAAACTATTTAATTTATTACTTTTATATCCAGTAAAGCAATGATGCTGCTTAAGTAAAACTCAAAGACTGAAAATGAAATCTGTCTCTCAAAGTGTATGACTGAACTTTTTCCTCTGGTCTAGTGTTAAAAAAGCAAACAAAAATTGCAATAAATCATGATATCGAATCATAGTATCGAATCAGCAGATATCGTCCCAGCCATAGCATGTAACCTCCCCACCACACAAAATGATTGGCTCTCTCCCTGACTCATCCCTCCCAAACATTTTTGTCTCATTTTCATTAATTGATAAAAGTATATTGTGCAATAGTTATTGTTATCATAGATTTCACTTTTTATGTAGTTATCGTCTTGTTTTCAGCATTAATAAAATATTATTGATGAATGATATAAAGGCATAATTTGTCTCACAGAAGATAGAGAATTATCAGATTTCATCTCAAGAAACAGCATATATGTTATTTTCTGTGAGCAGAAACTTGATGATTCGTATTTTTGGAGGAAATTCAAGAATAATTCCAGTGACTTATCATGTGAACTGTAAACAAAGGCCGAATATATGCTCATGGCACTGTGTTCACCACCATCTGGTGCTCTGTGAGCGGTGGTAAGTGTTGATGTGGCAGGTTCATCTGAGGTCTGTCTTGCGAGGATCTGACGCCACAACATGAGAAGACTTGGAAAAGACTGCAGCAATTGGACTCCCTTTGAGTTAGCGGGGCTCTAACACTCAGCTAAGGCATTACTGATCGTCTGATACGGTGCCAGCACAAACATATGGTATGATTAATGAATAGCTTTCATAGAGTCAACAAAAAATCAGCTCCACAAACAGCCTATTGGAATGCACTTGATTTCATTCATAGAAGATGGAGAAACTCACTGGGTACGGCTGAACGACGGTCAACAATATGGACTCCTTGCAGCTCCTGAAAGACACAAAATATATTTATAATGAAAGATTTATTTTTAAATAAAAATAAATCTTAAATAACCATAATAGTGTAGTTAAGGCAAATCAGGGAATATTTCAGTTGTTATTTTTGAGGCATCATGGTGGATGGTAGCAGCAGGAACACTGTGTCCCAGTGATGCTCCTGGCAGCGCTGTCTTGCCTCCATAGTGCAGACTTTTACTGCAGAGACTGAGCTCATTCAAGGCCACAGGAGCTGTGAAGGAGTGGCCACATGGGCAGTTTTCCCTGTGCTAATGTACTGTTTACAGACTGCCGCACAGGTCATACGAGGACCAAACGCTCACAGCCAGCCACTCAGCTGTGTCAGTGATATTAATCTAATGAGACGCATGAAGAAACATCAACACCAGCAAGCAGCTAAGTCACGGTGAATGGAGCAGGTGGCTGCAAAAATGTCCAGCTGAAATAGCTGGTTTTATAACAACAAAATGAAAAATATTTATTACAAAACAAATTTATAGGAACAAAATGACAAAAATAATTATAGTCATGGACTAATTGCAGTGCTAAAAGTATTCACCTCCTTTTTCATGTTTTATTGTTTTGCAACATCAAATCATAGGGGAAGTAAGATGCCTTTTTGACACTGACATTTTCTTGTATCCATCCCAACTTATGCTTTTCAATCCCATTTTTTTCAGTCATGTGTAGCATGGAGTGATCCTTTGTTGTCACTGTGTGTGTTATTGTACTTTTTGAAGTAAATCATTTAATTTTTAGTGTATATTTAATATATGCTAATGCCACTTTCGAAATAATTCACACATAACCCCTTCCCAATAAACCTGCTCAGTAGTCTGAACCACATACGTCAATTTCCTTTGTTGACCAGGCCGATCAATATGTGTTGTGTGTGTCTGTGGCAAACACTTCATTACAGGTTAGTTAATGGTGTTACTGACTAAATTACACGTGAACCGATTGTGCCTGTAGATCGAAGTGAATCAGGAAAGACTGATGGTCTAACTGAAATTTTCGCTATCAAAAAATATGGTCCCACCATAAAACACTGTTTTTAAAATGGAGTTTGGTTTAACAGTGTGTCCACTTCAAAAAACGCTGGGAGCTGACTTCCATTCTAATAATGAACTTTTTAAGCAACATAGGAAATTGGGCTACAACCGACCCGTTTTCTATGTCTCTCAGCTTGTAGTGAAAGGCCACATAAAAAGCACAAATGGCAATAAAAATAGAGATAGCGGTTTGCACCCCCTTTGCCACTAACCCCAACTTGTAATGAGATCTGTGACGTTGAGGTACAAACAGAGCAAAGGATGTATATGAGACAGACACAGTATTTATCAAAACCCACAAGGAGGAAATTGTGAATTGGTCCATTTACTGTAATGAAGGAGTGTTTCCAAGTTCTTGGAAACCTGCAGTAATTACACCAGTGTTCAAATAAAGTGAACACACATGGTCATTACCACTTACAGACCGGTCACTATCCTTCTGGCAGTTGCTTCTCGAAAATATTAAGATCAGACTGGACAAGGTGGAGTGATGGGGGCTTTCTTACTTCATTTAAAGAAATTACCAAGTTATCAAAGTTAAATTTTTCACTTGATGTAATTAAATTAAAACCATACCTCAAACAGAAAACAATGTGTTCATGTGGGTCATATGACCTCACACATGACTGATTATGTTGGTGTACCTCGAGGTGCAACTCCCTCTGTTGTTTCATTTTCATACTAATGAATTACCTGAAGTTTGTCCTCCTACTGTAATTTGTCAGATACTGATTGGGATGTAACAATAGCAAAAACAATTTTCCTTTGATCTTAAAATGCTTCTGCTTTTCTTTTTTAATAGAATAAAATAAAAGCAGCCAGCCATGACCTAAGCATGTGCAAAAAATTAGAATAAATCATCTTTGGGCAATGAATTCTGTTTGTACAATTGCAAAACAAAAACAACGCAGCAGTCAGAAAACAGAACTTTTATAAAATAAAATAAAAAATAATAAAATAAAATAATTAACAATTTAATATTACGGTAGATATTGTCACACAATCACTGATATGGTATTGAAACTGTTTTTATTATGATATTGCATTATTCAACATATTGTTACATCCCTATACACTGATGATGCAGTCATATATCTACATGCTTAAAGCTACTGTTTACTATTTGTGATTTTGTATGTTTTCTCTTAATGTGTTTTATATATATGACAATATGAAGATGAAAATTAGCCTGTATGGCTAAATCTGGCACATTTACACAATACAGTCAAGTGCTAATGTGCATTGTCCATTTTTAAGTAAAATAAACATAAATATAGATGTATTCATACTACAGAGCTCTTTATTACACAGAGGTGATCTTGATTCAACTAATTATGCCACTTCAAAAACTAAATGCCTGCACTGGTGATGATTTGTCCTATTAAATGTGGTGAAAACATACAAGCACTGATTTTGATTTTTTTTTTTATTTGTAATTAAGATGTTCACAGTCTTCCTCTGTTGATAAGTGTCAAAAAAAGCCACATTTAATCGACTTTTATTCAACACTGTAAAACAATAAAACATGAAAACTTCAAACAGGGTGAATACGTTTTATAGGCACTGCAGCATTATCGACAGCAGGTTTGACAGCAGGCAAATGGCATCTCACCTTAGTGTGTTGTCATACCTGACAAGGTCAATAACCCTCTCCCTGGGTGCTGAACTGACTGGCTCATCATTAATCATGATGATCTCGTCCCCTGGGATCAGCTTGCCTTCTGATGGACCCCCTGCCAAAACAAGAGTTAAGTGGTACAAACGGTGCGCAGTCACGCCATTTTTCCTCATTCTCCTGGTGTCCTGACTTGTGGATCAAGGCTCTAATGAATGCTTACTCATTGAGTGCTGCTAAAATCAATGAATCATCAACGTAAACTACAGCCCAAGTGGGTTTTCCTCTCTCCTATCTGGCCACATTTTAGATGGATTTCATTTCTTTCAGTGAATGTGTTGATAATGGCCATGGATCGAATGAGTCACTGTTGTATTAGAGATCACCGCACTTTACCTGGCGTGACGGAGCGGACCACCACAGGTTTCTCACTGCCTGCCACAAATCCAAAGCCAAGCACTGGGTCACGTCTCATTTCCACCTTCCGGGGCGCTGGTGGCACAAACTTGTCTCCGTCCAGACGAACCTCCTCCAGGGAGCTGCTCTGGGAGACGTGGCTGTGAGAAGAAAAAAAGAAAAAAAAGAAGATATTTCTTGTTTTAATTGTCATTACTGGCCACTTTTTCGTTTGTATGGAGTATTGTGCAACCACTGTTTATGTATCAAGAAAAAAAGAATTGTCACATTTTACTTTCTCATAAATCTAAATATCATAAGAATTTGACAATGGAAATGTATTTACTGATTACACCTGGCAAGTGATAGATTTAATTTTGAATACCGGTACAAGTAGACATCTGGGGACATATAACAAGGCATCTGTTGGTCCTTAAAAAGTACTAAGTATTAAAATCCACTAATCTGAATTTTAGACTT
Source organism: Lutjanus erythropterus (assembly GCF_056507025.1). NCBI lineage: Eukaryota > Metazoa > Chordata > Actinopteri > Lutjaniformes > Lutjanidae > Lutjanus > Lutjanus erythropterus. Next base: position 25,297,558 of record NC_139324.1, read on the forward strand.
TGGGTATTTGACAAGTTAGGAATGAGAACAGACTGGATTAAATAGATAGAGTCATACCTTACAGACAGAAAACAATGTGTTTGTGTGGATCAATGAACTTCAAAAATCAGACCAAAAACTCACCACAACAAAAAGCCCACAACATGATAATCACCACAATATTCAAAAGAAGAATGTCTTTTATTAAATAATAACTGATATGTACGGCATTTTTTTGTATGTATATATTTTTTTCTTTTAAGTTAAAGAGTTTCTGATTTCCTTCTTAAGCTCCCTTAAATTGTCTTGAAATGTCTCAAATACATTTAGACAGGTCTTAAGTGACTGGATTATGAAGTTAATGTTAACTTTTACCAAGCTGCATTAACTTCAGTCCCATTTCTAAATGTGCTTTGTGTTTTATATCTTTGTAAATTAAATATCTTGAGGTTTGTGTGCTGTTCATCAGACAAATCAGGTCACTTGAAGACATCGCCCTGAGCTCTGGTAAGAGATATGATGAGATGTACCTTTATTGATCCCCCATAGGGGAAATCCAATTTGACACAGCAGCACAAGGGGAAAAAGCAGCATTGCATGGGGAGTAAAAAATAAAATGTGTTTCTCAGATATACAGTATATATACTCATAAACAATCTGTTGATGGTGGTGACATTTTAACTGTGAGTGGTGTGTGGTTTACAGTCTCAGTCAGTGGAGTCAGAGGTACTGGGTGCTGTGGAGTTGTGGCTGATGGCCCAAAAAGAGCCGCACAAGCGCTTGAGGATTGAATAATTACTCGATTAAGCTAGAAAAAAATGGCAGATTAATCAATAATGAAAATAATCATTAGTTGCAGTTCAAATATTTCACTCCGTTGTATTATCATCTCATTTCAACTGTGCAAAATCAATATTTCCTATGTGCAATTGTATAAATGCAACTGTTGAGTCTGTTGTTTGTCTATATTGAGCCTTTTTCTATTTTTCTTCGTCATTATATTGATAATTTTTTAAACATTTCCTCTTGTTTATATTGCTTGTTTACTTATTCATTATTTATGTTTTTTCTATTTTATGTGTCTTTCTATTTTGCCGCAGCAAATTTCCTCAATGTGGAACTAATAAGGATCATCTTGTCTTATTGTATCTTATCTTATCATATCTTATCTTGGATTTCAAAGTATGCAGGTCACATGATCACATTCAATGAACAATGATAACTGCAACTCAGACTGGAGAAAGCTGTTCAGAAATGTCTGCAGTAACTGTAACTGCAAACTGTATAAAATGGTTGTTTATTTTGTGTCTAAATCCCTGAAATGTTTAAAGACAAGATGCCAGATATTGTTTTGAAATATGAAGCAATGCTGCAAAAATAGAACATGTGGGCGATGGTAATCAAGCTCCAATGTTTGTACTCTCACATTGCAGATATCCACTGTGTGTTTTACCAAGAGGCAGTTACAGTTTTCTGTAGTACTCACAGTGTTATGTGTCACAGAATAAGATTTCACCTTGTCTCGCTAATAAAGATGCAGGACAGGTATGACGTGGAGTGTCATGCTGCTGGAAGCTCCTGACTGCCTGAGTCTGAGATTTGTTATTTCGATCACTGCAAGAATCCAGTTCTCACGAGCTGCAAACAAATACTGTACAGTTTCAACCTTATTTACTCCAATCAATGCATTTTTCTTCCGTCCTTGAAACACAGTTATTATTCCTTCAGCCTCTTGAGCTCAGACGTTTTGCACAAACTGTATGTAGCTTTCACATATTCTGTGATTAGAGTTTTTTTTTGCAGTGTTTCTCCACTCTGCCTGGCTGCAAAGCAGCAGCAGCTCCGTATGGTGCCAGCAATGTTGGTTAATTAAAGCCGTGGGCAGACAGTGTGTAATTCACAGTTATTCTTGACACATGTACTATTCACCACTAAATACTAACAATTAATCTTTCACAGCACAAAGACACAGTGAGATCTGTCAATCGCAATCCCAATACTCTGAAAAAAGCGCAGCAAGATGTTCAAAGCAAAGTGATTGTCAACTGATATTTTGAAGGATTCAACATTCCTTTCTCACAGCTGTTAACCAGAAAAAAAACTGAATATGTGATCTGTTGTTCGGATGTAAAATGGAGCTGCTGAGCAGATAACAAAAGACAACTGGAGGTGGAAACACCAGTTTTTCCAACCTTTATTTTTTGTGGTAATACCAGACCGGAACTAAAATTGAAACTCTTCTCTCTGTGATGCTCTCACATTCACTTTTACAGACTTGAAATAGAGATTTTTATATGTATAAATCAAATGCTCAACCCTTAAATGACCCAAATCCAAAAGAAAAGAATACAAGACAAAGTAAGAAAAATATTACCAGACTTTTCTAGTCCATTCTAGTAAAATGGGGCCCCTTAATGCTTGGAGGTGGGTTAGAAGGTCTGTAGTTGGTAAGAGACTTTGCTAAGCCTTAAAATTAACCTTTACATTTTATTCTACAACTACAGCACAAAAATCCTCTACATTAATACATTTTTTTTAGTTCCAGACAAAATGCTTTTTATCTAAGCTGAACAAAACGCCAATGTTTGAAGCTGTTGTAAAAGGAGCTTCAGTAATCTACAGAAGATAAAACACCAAAGTGTTCTGCCGTCTCCTTTCAGCTGAAGGTACAAACATTTTCAGGGTTGGTGTTCACTTTAGTTAAAGGAAATATTACTGTACCACCTTTTTAAAAAGATTTCTCAAAATTAAGACATTTTATACAAATTCTCATCACGAGCACAATGTTCTTATTCCTCCTCCCACGTCTTGTTTTGCTCTGTATGCTGGTGTCATGACAAAGGAAGGAAGAATGAGTAAAAGACCTTCGCAACAGTAACAAATTTTCTAATTTTCTTATTTAAAAAGTAGCAAGTACATGAATATTTCTTTGTGTTATAAAAGAATCCAGCAGATATTGTGGAAAAATCTGACCCACTGGCAGGGGCCACCAATCTTATTTTTTATGGTAATTAAATAAATGCCTCAAAAGTAATGTGCAAGGCTACTGATTCAATTTAAATGATAATACAGCTAATACATTATGTACTGCATTAATAATATGCAGAGGCCACAATAATACATGTATTTGCAATTAAGATATTATCCTCTTTGTTTCAATTAAAAATTAAATCCCTGCAAGTCTTCAATTGGTGAGTTTGGTAACACATTTGCATTAAGGTATAATCAAAAGATAAAGATTTCCTGCAAACAACACATGTTGTTGAAGTGGTATACAGTGAAGCTGTTTTTTGCCCTCTATGTTTGGCTTTGAAATGCATATACTGGTTTTTCTTCAGAACCAAATTCTCAGATTAAAAAATCAAAACAAATGAACATGATTCATATGATGATACTCAACATATTTAGTTTGTTTTTTATTCTACATAAATAAGTGGTGCTAAAGGTAAAACACATATAAAGGGACAGATTATTTGAAGTGGGGTTGTATGAGGCACTTATCAGTGGTCAGTGAGTGTATTACCTACAGTAGATGCTGGTCGACACCGGAGAGGCAGAACAAAAGAGTTGTTATATCAGCAAAATATCTTTTTCTCTCACTCAATCAAACTCCATAGGCAAAATCAGCAATTTTACATTCAGAACACAGGAGTTGCTAATCTATCACTGCCTCTATCTGTTAGTTTGTTTGTGTTATTGTGTTGCTTAAGTGAATCCGTACTAACCATTTAAAGCACCAAAGTCACATGATAACACAGACAAACTGACCTGTTGAGGCAACAGTAGACCAGCAACTCCTTTTTTCTGTGAGGAAAAATTATTGATTTTGCCAATGGAGTCTGGTTGAGTGACAGAGAACAATATTTGTTTTATATAACTACGGTTTCTTGTCTGATGGCAAAGTAAAGCTGCCAAATATTCTAAATATAGCTTACACTTAAACTGATATTTTTTTTTTAGATTGGCATTTTTTAAGTGGCTAAAATACATTTTGTTGCTGACCCTGTCCACAGCACTACATTGCTTCGTGTCTGTACTCCTCTCTGCTTCTCCAAACTGTGGGCGTGATGACCAGCATCTACTCTAGGAGACATCTACATTGACTATTGATAAGAACCTCATACAACCCAACTTCAAATAATCTTAACTATCCTTTTAATCTTATAACTAGATTTTTTGAAGTGTTTTGATTACTGGATCTACAATGACGTAAAATACCCAATAACTTACTCTATTCTCGTCACACCAACACATGCTGATTGATTTAAACACATTATTTGAAAAAAATGCATTGATTAATTGGTCAAACAAACACAGAAGTCTCCTCCACAGCAGTGTGATACAGTGGTACAAGCAAGCATGGAGACTGTAAATGGTATGTACAAAGCCTGTGGTAACAAGACTGAAAAGGTGGAGGTGGAAACAGGAGTAATGAGCTGAGTCCCTGTACTCTATGTACCTGAGGTGATCTAAGGAGAAACACTCAATCCATCATCTTAAAATAAATAGTAATGTTTCATAATGTTTGTGTCAAATAAGTTTAGTTTCCTTTGGTGGTTTTCAATTCCATTTCTATGAGCATAAATAACAATTAGCTCTGAAATATTTTATTATATTTCTCTGTCATGAAAACAGCAATGTATATGCTTCTGCTGTATCACAGGGATGAGTGTGATTAGTTAGTTAAATGATTAGTCATTGCAACCCTCGCCAGTCTGCACTGGAAATACTGGTAGTTTAATTAATTACTATATTATTAATGTACAAAGCCGGCAAACTTTTGCCTTTGAGACGTTACGCAGCCTCCCGTCAGTAGCCTGGGCTGCAACTGGAGCAAAGCATAACCACATTCAGCACAAGGACGTGGACGTTAAGCTGCAAGGAGTGCAGGCTGTTGGTGCTAGCACTGCTCACATTAGCAACACTAACGTTAGCTGCTGGGGTAGAGTCATATATGACATTGTTTACCCAGAGATGCCGTGGTCATGCTCAGTCTGAAAAGATAACCTATTTAGTAGGCTGTGGTCATGTTTTGTAGGATAATGTTCAGCTACATTTGAAGTTAAAGTTAGTGTAGTTATTAAAGACTGTGATTAACAGCTTTAAATGGCTCTTAATACACTCAGTATTTTTTCTGACAACGTTCAAGCTCACTGATTAATAAATTATGCTCAATTCTGACTGTTTTAAGTCAGAATGTCTTTTCTTATTTTTATAATAGTCAACTAGTCTAAAATAAATTCTCCACTTAATAATGGAGAAATTAGTCACCAGGAGCATCCCTACTGTACAGTATAATATTATTTTGTCTTTGGTGTTTATTATATTTGACTTTATGACATTTTTCTCTTATGATGTCAGTAAACTATTATAGGGACTTTCAAGATAATGTAAGAGGGTAGGCAGAACCCAGGATTTCCATCCTCAGGCTGGAAATATGGGACTGCATAAACAGGACAACACACAGTGGTGTGTTACTGCTTATTCGATATATCTGGCAGAATGTCAAACAGATTACTGAGTGTTCCTTGTAGTAACCACTTTTGCAAATGTTTTTTTTAGTTGTATCATTTAAATGCAGCAAGAATTTGAATCAACCGAAGTGTTTTCTAAAGGTTTTCGCTAAATATCTGATTAAAATTAACCAGCAAGTCCATAATTATTTCAGTGGCACACACAAGTCCCCATACGAAAGAATCAGAAAGTGTTATTCTTTTCCCTTGAATTTCTTTAAATATCATGTAATTTCTTCTAATGTCTCTATAGTGACACATTTTCCTCTCAACCTCATCAACCCAACATTAAAAGAAGGAATTGTTTCACTCTATTATACAAAAACTCATAACAAGAATTACTACACAGTGAACTCTTTCACTTTACATTACTGAGGGTCCCTCGAAGACACATTTACTTTGAATTTGTGCATCAGTTTTATCTTTCAAATGACAAACTCAACAGATTGTGCACAAATCCAAACCATATGGACCTGTGCATTCAGGAAGAGCACTGTCTCCTCCCCTCCAAGGCCACCTGCTAAACATGGCTGGATTCCCATTGTGCAGACAGCCATGCATCTAATGGTGCCTAATCATACTCATTAGCTGCTAGTGTAGCTCCACAACACTCAATACAGCAATCAGAAAGGCCACACTGTGAGCTATACGGTTAACAAGATGAACGAAAATGAGCAGAAAGAATTGTTGGCCTAACTGTCACTGTGCAAAGACTATTTTCATTCTTGTTTTCATAAAAGCATATTTTGGGCAAAGTGGCATACGCTCATTACCAAAACCAATATCCTGTTACTCTTGTTCTGAGCGGCTGCTTTGACACGGCTCGCAAATTGTTGGTGCTGAGGCGGGTATATTTGTTCTGCCTGGAACAACCTTTTTTTAAATTATGCAATCACAGCCAGTTTGTTTTGGCACAATTTTTATTTATTTTTGCCCTGTGTGACTCCTCCTTTTATAGGGGACTGACTTCTGTGAATTTTCTAAACTTCCCCAATGGAAATCTAGTTTTGTCTCTTAAATGTGGTGAATGTTTTGATGAGGACAACATAGGACATGATGGAACCACTTTTCATTTTATTTTGACATATTTGAGTATAGAGCCCGATTGATATATCACTTGCCTGATTTTATCTGCCCCATGTTGACCTATTACAGCTATATCTGTCTATATCTGTATCTGTTGGCTGATATGCACCTATTTTACGGCTGTTTTCCTTAACGTTAGTTGAAAATGTTCACAATTAATTAGTTGATTAATAATTAGAGGAGAAATGTGTAATATATTTACTGTAATAAGCAGTTATAGCATCAGCCCAACCCTATCCTATGCTATATAGGATAGGGTTGGGCTGATGGCTGATGGCTGATTTGAGGTGGCGTGTCCCTTCAGAGTTGCCACAAGGCAGAAGTTTTTGCCAAAGTTCAGTCTTTGTCATGTGAGTGAGAAAATAAAAAGTAGCTGTTGCTGTCTCCATGTCCATTTACTGTTTTATTATTAAACCTGCCAAATTAGGCGAAACCCAAGACACCCAGTTACATTGGTGGCAGAGGTATTTCTTCTCTCAGTAGTCCCGATGTTTCACTGTGGACATCGCCATATGCCAGTTCAGTAGAAATTGCCTAACCCTTGTGTAGTATTCCTCGTTGCTTGTTACTTATAAATTACAATTTTGCACTCATCTTGCACTCCTGCAGCATTCCTACAGCCTGCCTGAGCTTCCTTGAGTCTGGGGAGAAGGATACACAGGGAAACAGCTTGCTTTAACCATAGATCATGGCTATATTAAAAAGGGATTCAATTGGGATCCTTTAATAATAAATATATATGAATAAATACACCTTTTATTCTTATTTTTATTTCTCCCCCATTTTTTCCTTTATTTAATCTCACTGAAACATGTTTTCTTATTCCACAAATGCGTCAACCAGACAAAACAATGTCAAAAGATGTGCAATTACCATCATTCCTAGACTCTCGATTAATTACTGATTAAAACATTTTTAACTGGTCAAATTATTAATGACAATTAATTGATTAAAGTCATTGACATCCCTTGAAAACCTCTTTTAATATAATGCAGATTGTTTTTATTTATTAGCTTTACAGGAGTGTATATTTGATCCCTTTTTCTCCATTCATGTCTAATATATACAGATATTTAGCTCAATTTATTATTATTTTTTAAATGAATTTATAGTTATTTATGATTATTAAAAATACCAGTGAAAGTTTACTGTTTCAGTGCACTGACATTATTTAGGAGAATAACGTTTATTGTTAACTGTAAAATAATTACATATTATTGTCATATGTGAACCAATTTTGAGGGATTGTTGCAAAATTATGTGTTTATGTTTATTTGTTATTTACTCCCTAATATTGCTATCAGCATCTGTCCAAAAATCCAGTATCTGTCGCACCCTATTTGTGTGCTGTGAAAAGAAATTTGCCATCTCATGCCCTGTCTCAATAAGAAGTCTCTGTTAAATCTGTCATTTTTCTGATGATATTGATCTATTCTGCCGAACAATCCTACAGAATATAGTCCCAGCAGCCTCTATACTACATTAATACATCCTAAATACTGTGAGTCACACTGTAAATATTAAATAGCTACTGCTTTATTCATGTGCCCCTGTCACGCAGACTAGACATGTGTTCCACTGAGAGATACAACAATTTGGTATCGGCACCCTGCAGCTTTGACAAACTCAAGATGGCCACAGACAATCACAGACACAGACATTCGATTATTCATGAGTCTTCCACAAATTTAGAAAAGCTAAAGCTGGAACCAGAACAGCCTCCATGATCTGCCTCATCCAGGCACACTCTGCATCCAGCACTTTCACTGCTCCTTACTTCTTATATAACTCCTCTGACATCACGCTTCTCATGCTATAACCCATGTGTGACAAGTGCTCACCTCCTAGTCCATATACCACGCAAATACACAGATTTCTTTCACATTACAGAGATGAATCTAGGACACAAAAACTACAGTGCACATTGTTCTATTATAGTAAATATTAAATGAGAAGAAGAAACAATTTTGTGAACAAATTAAAGAAACAAAAAAATTGCAATAAGAGTCACAAGGGTTCATAAATGCAGCAATATTTTTAGATCTAGTATGAATGCATGTTGCATGTCTCCTGTGTGCAAAATACAAGGAAAGATCAGCTGAATCAACAGTACAAATGAGACAAACACTCACTTGTTACACTGGAATTTGCACACACACACACACACACACACATAAAGAGCCAGCAGAGTTTCTTTTTACCTGCCTGCGCAGATATCCAGAAGTGCCAATTACGAAGGATCAATTACACTGATATCACTATAACCCTGCATCCTCTGAGGAACGTGCAGACTGTCAGATCAAAACAAAGTCCCTGCGTGCACAGGTGAATTTCTTCATCAGTGGCAGGCAGCGTGCAAACACACTCTCAAAAAGCCTTCTCCTTGCATTTGGGAGACGGCACGAGGAGTATTGTGGGTGTGTGAGAGTGTGTGAGTGTGAGAGAGAGTGAGAGGAGGCAGGCAGGGGCAGAGTATGCGCAGCAGCGGAGGGAACAGAGAATCAGTATGCTGAATGCACAGATGGAGACAGTGTGGAGGCAGTGACGTGGCTGGAATAATCACAGGTTGGCAAAGCATCTGAAACATCTGGGACAGAGAGAGCTCCCCCTCTGTTTCTTTAAACACAGGGCACTTACTTGATGTAGCAGTCACGCCCCTCTCTATTGGTGCCCATGTCCCATCCATTGGGGGGTCCCTGCGAAGCGCTCCAGGTCCCTGACGGGGGCGGCCAGCCGGAGGATTTGGTCCTGTGGCTGCAGAGTAAGAAAGGGAAAAGAAATTAAATATTAACCTTTATATCATAATCACAGGCGCCTGAGCAATGGAGCAAACAGAGCAGCTGCACTGCCACTATTAGACTTTTAGACGGAAACAAATGCGTCCTTTTGCCTCCCACCTTTGATCATACAATTTTGCTATTTTTGAAGATTTGACCTACACCATGACAAAATCTTTGCTGCCACAAAAACAACAAAACAAAACAAAACAAAACAAAACAAAAAATCCAATAAAATGAAACAAAACATTCTGCAATCAATCATTGGTACACATACACAATAGACAGTTAATTAATATGTAGTAACTGTGTATCCAAAAATGAGTACTGCAGTCCAAATAGTGAGTTAGAGCCATAGATTGTATATTAAAGAGATTAAAATCCTATTTAATATACAGTCTATGGTTGAAGTGAGTTGTTTCCCCCCCCAACCCCTGTCAATGTAAAGTTAAGCCTGTTATCCTGAAAACAAAAGCCAACTGCTCTGAAAATACACACTCTGGAGTTTGAGTTCAGTGAGCTCTCTACCTGCCAGAGTCCATTAACAAATTGCTCAGTTTAACTGCTATAAACATCAACTCCTTCTAAAAGATAATTAATGATTTTTGATGATTCAAGCATTTGGTGAACATTCAGCATTAATTTTAAGTCTAATTAACATGAAACGAGCAAACAAAAACGGTAATTTCGGCCTGGACTCCACGGCTGCAGCGTTGATCTCAGAGAAGCCAGTATTTCAACTTGACATGTTTCCTTTGTCTCTGATGAAGCATCACCGTCATTTTATGATTCATTACAGTAAATATATTACAGATTTCTCCTGTATTTGTGAAACAATTCACCTCTTATTCCCCATGGTCTTCTCCCACTAAAACAGCACAGCTAAACACAGGACTTGGCTTTATCTTTATCTTTATAAATCTTAATGAAATATATTGATGCCAAACTGGCAAGAACATCGACATATGACCCGTAATATTTTGTGTTTTGAGAGTTGAAGAGTGCTTTTATGGGCACAAAGGAACTGTTAAGATTCAAAGGGAGAGCACAGTGAGCATAGTTCAATTTCAAGCTGCTAATATTTATATATTTTTTTATCATTTTGTCACAACTGCAGAAACACTAACTGCTAAAAGATGACAAGTTGTCTGATGTTGACTGCTGTTAGTTACTGGTTTGATTAATGGCTTAATAGTGCCAGTGACACTGACAGTGGCTGATCAGGCCAATTACGAACTAGTTGTACTCATTTGTGTTCATTAATCTGCCACTCACTTCTGAAAGTACAGAACACATGACAAACTGATATCTGTATGTAACAGTGCAATACAAACTGAGCTTCATAAGAGCAGCTTCACTGATAATGACTGGAGACTCTATAATACAATAAGGAAAAGAAAATTTTCCTGCAGGTACCCATGATTATAATGTGCGGTTTCATTAAAATCTACTTGCGTAACACCTGTAGTATCAATCTCAATGAAACAATTAATCTATCTCCAAAAGAAAATATCGAAACACTATTTGTCATAGAGATATTTAAAGCATAATAGAAATAAACGAGTCATGGGATAATAAGAAACGATACAGCCCTAGTGATAAGAGCATGTCTGATTCCAGCGTGATAAACAATGTTCCACAGCCACAGTTCACCGAGTGAATACAAATCAAATTAATTACGTAAGCTAGACACACAGGCGGAGTTGTCATGCCTCACTCTTGTGCTTTGAGAGGCATGAAATTGGTTTTATTTCTAGATGTCAGCACATTCTTTTTAAAAGAAGCCCAGAAGAATTTTCTTATAAAGTGGTTATTCGATTTGCATAATGCCGAAAAGATTTGATAAAGTTTATCAGAGAATACAACCAGCTATGACCATCTTTTTCACAAAACAATTAATTGTAGTCTATTGTGTGGAAGGCAGTCCCTGTCTAAATCTCAGTTCCAGCTGATTTTCTGATTTTCCCAACAAAACACAATTCTGCAAGTAGCCTTTTCCCTGCATGCCACAAGTTGGCAGCGTGCAGGTATTCCGAAGAATTGTAATTGGTTAAAAATGTTTTCATCTGTCTTTTTGTCTGCAGTCCCTCTTCCCCTTCTTCCCCTTTATCTCTGTCTTTGTGTCTGCACACTGGTGATGCTATGAAAGCAGTGGCAGTAAGTTATGTCACTTCAAAGGCTTGTCTGCTGTGTAACAGGGCTCTATTCACATTCATTATTCAAAGCTCTTCTTTCTTTCCCTCTAAATGTTTCCCCAGTTACTGTACCGGCGATAATAAATTGTATGCAGTGTGCTTGTATCTGTGTGGGTGTGTCTATCTGTATGGACGCACGTGCCCATCTCATGAGATATGAATAATATATTGTCAACACAATGTATACTCGACAAAAATATAAACGCAACACTTTTGTTTTTTTCTCCCATTTCTCATGAGCTGAAATAAAAAAATGATATCAGACTTCTTCTGTGCACACAAAAGTTTTATTTCTCACAAATTTTCTTCACAGATGTGTTAAAATCCATGTTAGTGAGCACTTCTCCCTTGCAAAGATAATCCATCCACCTGACAGAGGAGGTTGATTAACCAGCATGATTATTGCACAGCTGTGCCTTGGACTGTTCACAATAAAAGGCCACTCTAAAATGTGCAGATTTATCTTGAAAAAGACATTTATTAGGCACTGAGCTATGGCCATAGAGAGGCACATCACTATCCCTTGTAACGCTATCTTAGTTGAAGTGTTTTATCCAACGACTTTAAGTCCTTTCATCAGCTGGGAAGTGAAAGAACGGGCATCGTAAGCAAACATTAGCTTTTGGAGGGAGGAAGTCATGACGTGACTCGCGCAACTTCTCAGTGTGTAGTCAGATGGTTTTTTTTCATTCGCACTTCTCACGCAACAGAAACGCTTTCACTTTTATTAGTGCCAGCTGCGTCTGACGGGCGTGAGCGCAGCCAAGGGCGCTATATCAGGAACATTCACATACTGAAAGAAAACTGCAGACTGCACAGAAAGTTTGGCTGCTCATTTGCTGTCGGACGCTTGTGTGAGCGTAATGTCGACATGACGTTTGTGGTCTAGACGAGGGGTTATACTACTATACGACATTTTACAACAAATGGCAAATTTGTGGCATAATTCAAATTGGATCAAAAAATTTCAAGTGATTACCATTCATATTTTTGGAGGTCCACCAGAAGGGGAGGGACTTTGCCTCTCTATTTCACAAGAGGCCACACGTTCCATTTCTTTTCTGCTCTGAATCAAATATTTTACGGTCCCGGTTCACCTTGTAGTTGGTTGGCTTGGTTCCAGGCTTAACACTCTTTATGGAAAGAATTTTTGACAATTGAGTGAATGAACGAGAAATTGAAAAACTGGGCGGTCACTGTCGAGCTTTACAGCCATAGTTCAGTGCCTGATAAAACTGCAAATTTTAGAGGAGCCGTTTATCGTGACCAGTCTAAGTCACACCTGTGCAATAATCAGGTTTAATCAGCATCTCCACACATCACACATGTCAGGTGGACATTTTTTTGTGTGCATTGAAAAAGTCTTAGACATTTTACTTCACCTTGTGAGAAATGGGAGCAAAAACAAAAGTGTTTATATTTTTGTTGAGTGTATAGGCTGAGAGAAAGAAAATAATGTAAAGCTATTCAGTGCAGGAGTTTCAACTAATTAACAAAACACACCTACTACTACTCGCCGCATGAAATCATAATTAATTCATAAAAGAACATTTAGTGTAGCCGAACATGGTGTTTTTCTTTTGTGCACTAAATTAGGAGTCAGCCTCTTTCTTTCCCAATACAGTGCTGCTGTGTTTGGGGCATGTTAGTGTTTCCACATGGATATGGATTTATCTGACCCACAGTACATTAGCTGGGAGCAGGCCTCGATGGTGTATATTTAGAACACATTTCCTGCAGCTCAAATGATGTGTGTGGACACGACTGGATACTGTCTGACACTGTTGGAGCCATGTTCACTTCATTGACGAGTCCTACTTGTTACCCTCCATTTCAGCTTCTGGGATAAAACTAACAGCCATGTTAACATGAGCGGTGTTTGATATTGCAGAAATACACATTTTAGTCAAGAGATGTCACATATAAAAGGTCAAAGAATTGTTGCATATGAATAGTATTTTATAATGGCAGTAATGTTTGCAGGATTACACCTTTAGTGATGTTACGTTTGACATTTCTCCAAAGGTCTACAACATAATAAAGCATATTGTACTTACAGTTTCAGATGCTGTGCCTTCAAAATGTGTTTCTGAGCTGACAAATTGTTCCACAAAATCCATTTTCTGTCTCTCGGCCACAATGTCTCTGTATTAACAGCACAGTCATAGATACTGTGATCTTTGATTTCTTTTGTCTGCAGGCGGGAGGTGCATTATGCCACTGAGTCGCAGCACTCCGGCTCGCAGCGAGGCTGAAAAGGTTCAGCCGCTGGTGGACAGTGAAACTGATCTTCCTCAGCCAGCATTAATAAATGATGGCTGCACAGTCACATCGGACTAAGTAATCGAGCGCCAAGTGGGCAAGCCATGCTGCACAATTTATGAACAGGTTACCCAAGAGTCAGAGGGAGGACAATTAGAACAAGAAGCCGAAAGCGAATGTATGTTCCCAAAGGAATCCACTCGTGACAAACTGCACTAAAACTACATAATGCACAGTGACTTTATAGTGTTTCTCCTTGGATTGTGCTTATTTTATTCAACAGTAAGCAAAAGAAATACTGTAACAAATTTCCCTGTGAATTACAGTCAGCTTCTGACAGCATGGGTTTCCATTATCATACTGTTATTTCTATGGTTTCACTACTGTAATTTACATTCATATTTTATTACTGTAAAATTTATTACAGTATTGTAAAGTAGAATGGGGTTTATAGTGTAATACTATAGCCAGTAATACACTATTTATACAGTTTTGCTGTTGTAAAATAAAATGACAGTTTCTACCTGTCTTCCCGTTCTACTGTACGTATTATGGTAAACTGATGAAAAGTTTTCTTCATATTAATTTAACAACTGTAAATTGTTGACATTCTGTAAATAACAAAGTGCCTTTACAGTATTTCTGTGTATTTAGGAAGAACGTTACACTATTGTTAGAATTTGGCTGTATTTATTATTCAATTTATTTTGTTTACAATTATTATTAATCATTATGTTTAAAGAATACTGGACACTATATTGATACCGGAAGCTTTTTACTCCTTAATATCATTATCATGACCGGCCCTAAAATTACAGCATCGACCGAGCTCTAATTTCTAAATAGAATAATTGAAATATCTATGAATTTCTTGAATCCTGTGCATAATGTGGATCTTAAATCACCCCAGTTCCACTGTTATTACCAAGCAGCAACCAACCTAACCCTAACCTCCAGGGATGAAAATTGAAGCCACCACGGAAGTGGCAAATCTGCAGCTCCATGAGTGCACACTTGAGGCTGCCTCCACAAGCAAGTCAGTGTATATTAAGTCTATATTAAAATGCTCAGTTTTACAGCAGATACAAATTTGATTTCTGCCTGGTACAATAAAGGGTTTGATTATCGCTCATTTCCCTGTGCATGACAGCTGCATGGGAGGTTCATTTTTGTGTAAATCAAATTAGTTATGCATAACTTATGCATAAAGTTGTGCCAACTTTGAGAAACAGTTTGGTTCTGTCACAGATGGCTTGCTGCTCTTTAGCCGCTTCATTCTGCCACCTCAGGTCCAAATGACAATTAGTCATTTGGTCTATAAAATGTCAGAAAATGGTTAAAGAAATTGATTATCAAAATAGTTGGTGATTCATTTAATAATAAATTAACAATCAATCAGCTGAATAACCGTTGCAACTCTGCAGTTAACTGCTGTATAATATTTAACAGACATTAACATCAAAGGAAAAATGACTCATAGTTCATAAAAATCAATTAAGTACAATGGAACTATGTTAAAGTCTTTTCCACCACAGTGACAAACATCAGGGTTTTATCATCTTAATTAGAAGTCTACAACACAGTTTAATTTAAAGACTGCTTTTTGTGCATCTGTCTTGATGTCTACCAAGATTAACAGTGGCAACAGTCAACAGAATTTATCATTTATAATTTGGAGGATATTAGTGTAATTGTGCTGTCTGAGAGATGGGGGTAAGATCACTTTTCAGTCCCTCATAAAACTTGCATGAACAATGTGATCCTTGCTTTATCACAGTAGTTCACTTTCGCTTTCATCTCTCTGAATACAAGCCAGTTGTGAAGAAGCATTCTGATGCACTGTGAAGGCTGAAATCCTGTTAATGCGGGGACTAACTATGCATTATAGACAAGCCGCGGCTCCGAAGAGCACATTCCAACACAGACACTCAAGTTAGTTTGAATAATTTACACCAACAATCTCCGTGAGAGTTGGCCATATGAAACCACTCTCTGGACATGGCTGCCATTACGCATATTGAGAATTAAGGAAGTGTACCTTTTCAGAAAGTTATTTTCTCTTAAGTGTTTTCATATCACGGCTTATTTGTGTGCGAGAGAAACGTTTTTACTAACATGCACTGTATGGTACTGTACATGCTCGTTGCCAGAGGACCAAACTCTGCATTTCCATATTGGCTTTCCCAGCATGCACTGAGTGAGAGAAAAGGAGGCAGCCCAGAGAGGTCCGGAGAGGCATATTAATCTCAATTTTCCTTTACATATGCCATCAACAATTAAGCACCACACTGATCTCTTCCAGTGCAGCCAGTTTGGTGTGTGTGATTGAATAAAGGCATCCAGTCTCATAGGATCAACAAGCTATTTCCTTTTGTTCAGGCGACATTCAACAGCTTCTGCTGCATAAATACACACACAGACACACACTTAATACTGTACAATCACACTGTCACAGCTACATTACCAGCAGTTTTAAATAAGGATACACGATACAGATTTTTTTCAGCAGATAACTATTACCTGGTCTTCTCATGGCTGATACTTGGGCACCAACTAAGTTGTTTCCCTCCTGCCCCCTCATCCAGGTACACTGAACCTAAATGAGCACAATATTAGATTTTGACAATAACAAATGATAACAGCGAGTCCCATACTGTAAGTTGATCAGCTGCTTGTAACTGTCAATTGTCTGTCAATGTAAAGTTAAGCCTTTTATCCTGAAAACAAAAGCCCACTGCTCTGAAAATACACACTCAGGAGTTGGAGATCAGCGACTGCTTGCCTTACCGCCTGCCAGACTCCATTAACATATTGCTAAATGTAACCGTTACAAACATCTACTCCTTCTAATAGATTAATGATTTCTTATGACTCATAAATAGACACTTACTCATTCGGCAAACATACAGAATTAATTTGAACTCTAATAAACGTGAAAGGGGCGAACAAAAACAGAATAAAATTTCAAAGGTGGGTGAACATGCTGGCTTGAAGCATTGTTGTTATCAGAGAAGCCAGTATTTAAACTTAGCACATTTCCTTAATCTCTGATGACCAATTAAAAGTAATTTTATGATTTAGAACAGTAAATACATCACATATCTGTCCTTTAAATGCCTTAACATGATTTGTCAAATCAGAAAATATAGCCAATATTTATTGGCTTACATGTCATTATCCAAATAGCAAATTTAAATTTCCTTTTATTGGCCGATAATGTATCTGCCACAATATTTATCGTGCATGGACTAATTAAAATCTTTATGAATTTCTTGTGTATATGAAATCACCTCTACTTCTCTGCTATTACCACATGCCTCAGTCTTTTCAAAGTCAAATGAAAACAGAAGCTATTTCTTCACTCTCCTTGAGTGACAGTGGGTGAAGTGTGACTGAAGAAACATGGTGAAGAGGCAGTGACGCTGCTTTTCTCTGTGTTCTTGAATTAAACAGAGACACTTATGCAGAGCGAGACCGCTAATGTGATTCTGTTTGGATATGAAATCTGTGGAGAGACAGATGAGATGACCATCTCCTGGGAGGAGGCCCGGGGAGTGGAGCAGAGAAGTGGCTCAGACAGAGAGGAACCTCAGTGATTAAAGGCCTTTCTTGCTTTTTTCTTTTTCTCCAGACTGCTTCCATCATCCCGTTGAGGGCACAAACGAACTGCCTTTTTGTTTCACAAAACATCTGCCCTATGCTTGACTTCTCCAACCACCACCTTGGCTCTAATCATTCAGTCAATATGGCAGAGCAATAAAACATGTCTGCTATTTATCTCCTGCTGTTAGAGTAAAGGCTATCAGTGATTTTTTTTTAAAAATACTGCTGACCATGTAGTTACACATAATGGCTGGATTGCATGCTGCTGTTCTCGCCCACTGTGTGAAGTATAGATCACTGTTTTTTATCCACTTAAATTGACTGTATTTATATACTGGAGCACCTGTCATCAGTCACCCACTTAATATGAAGCAAAAAAATAAAGAAATGACATCAGCGAAACCAGATCAGACAGCCTGTGTGACTAGAATTGTGTAAATTATGCAGTAATATTAAAATTTCCTACACAATAACACTCTTTTCAGAATAAGAGTGTCTGTTTTCCCCTGCTATTCCAACTGAATATTGTATTTCTGTGTTTGTCTTTGGAAGCACTGATATTGTTGCCATGGGAAACCGCACTATCCTGAGCAGCTCTCTGGTGCCTCTATTTAGAAAAGGTTTTTGGTTAGTTAATCTCCTCTGGGTGGGAATAAAACTGCATCTGGGAAACAGCCCACCCACCATGAACCTCCTGCTATTTTTCTGTGAGTAAGTGAGCCCCTAGTTTACCTGTGAAACGGCAAAAACACCATCTGATCCTTCAAAAGGGCTTCTACTCAACCTGGAAAAACATCAACAACAAATCACACACACGCTTTTCTCATTAATTTCATCTCCAGCTGTAAAAAGATAGACACAAATATACAGACATCTGCTTTTATTATTATATTCCTAAAGGCATGCACTGCTCCACAGTGCTCTATGTAAAACATTCACCAAATATAGTGATGAACTTACCCCGTGGGCAACTCAGGCGCAGATTCTCTTGCACCTCATTGTGCTACTCTGTGCTGCTTTTATGCTAAAAGCTCTAAAGGACAGGACAAAATAAATGGTTGCCTAAGACCTCGTCCACCAGCCAGCTGGCTCCCATTTCTGACCCCGAGCCATTTCTGATCTGCTCTTCCCCGAGAGCTTCTGATGCGAACAGCAACGAATGACAGATCTTTTGGTCTTTGTGTACTCTGATGAACATTTAGGCTAATCAATTTGTGTCCAGACCAGTGATTTCCTGTGCAGAAAGTTTGCAGTCAAAACATGCCGAACAATAGCTCACATAATAGATTTTTTTAAGAAACACATGAAGTCACGCAGTCCCACTAAATTTGCTTTAACTGTGATTCCATGTTATTCATGTTGAGGGAAAATCTCGCCAACGCCACCCAGAGAAGCATTTCCACTCACACATTTAATGAATGCATGTATCTCTTATATAAGGCTGGCTAAAAATAGTTATTTTTTAAGTGCATACAATGCAAACATGCTCAGCAATTACTTACACATAAACACATTTTAGCAACCCTACTGAGTCAGGCAGTCACAGTGAATGAGTGATAATTGACACTTTCTACATTAATACAGGAGGTTCACGCTCATTATTTCCAGAGGGCTGTTTCCGACAAACCATTTATAACACCCACAGGATGTATTGAAAGTGTAATGGCATTGCCAGCTAGGATTTAGTCACATCTAGCGGTGAAATTGCAGGAGAAGCTGTAGGAGGAGCTACAGTGGCCACGAAAATGCGAAAGCCAAGATTTAGAGCCAGCGTTTAATCAGTTCTGGGTTTCTACAGAAGGATCCACTCACTATGTCCTGTGTCATATACTAAGTACTACATACACAAAAAGTGCACTACTGTTCAAATACTTTTGTGGAAATATACAGTAGTATGTATATTTTGAGACGCGCTGCTCAGCGCAAATGTAATGCGTATAACTCCTCCCCCTTCTGCAGGAGGGAAAACTGAAGCCTTGGACTGAGAACAATAATACAAAATTATGTGCAGTATCACTTTTTCAACATCATGTGCAAAATTATTTTCTAATATCATGGACAATATTATTTTTTATGTCATGTAAAAAAAATGTTGATCATGGATAATATTATGTCCATTATCATGTAAAATATTATGTTTAATATGTGGACTTATGTCTCAATATCACTGCCATTATTCCTTTTAAATGTAATTGCCAATACTACTTTTTCTATTTTAGCTTACTTTTGTACTTAACTTAGTAAGTCAAAAAACAGTGTCTATAGAATAATAATACAATTGTAGTTATTCTTTATACACTTTATTCATCACTTTATTTCACTTTTATGTTCTCTTTTCATATTTAATTATTTCATTGTTGTTATTCATATGTTACTGTAATTTTTTTTAAATGATTTGGCACAAGAATTTTCCTCAGGATTAATAAAACTATCTTATCTTATCTTATCTTATCTTATCTTATCTTATCTTACCTGTTATATTGTTGCTGTTATTATTGTCACTGCTGCATTGTATTGTGAGATATGTACGCCCGTGTAGTGTCCACACTGTAAAATTGAATGCTCCAAATTAATTAACTGTAATAAGTAGTGAAAGCTTAATATTTGTTTAGAAGTTCTGAAAACTTAAAAACATTGAGTTTACGTTGATAAACTTAACTTTTTAAATAACTTTTCTGAAGATGAAATGTGCTTTGAAAGGCTTTTATACTTAAAATTATTCAGTTCTATCGACTTATTGCAATGAGAGGTGATGCATCTTCAGAAAATATTTGGCTTAATCAATACTTTTAATGTAACAGGAATCAAAGAGTAAATGTAACATATTCTCCAAATGTTTAAGCTCTAATGACCTCCAACTTTTAAGCTTAATAGCGTATCGAATGCCAGTGTGGGATTTTGAATGCTGTCACAGTCTACGTAGATAAAGGTAATGAAAACACAACAGGCCTTATTTTCAGGCAATTATACCCTCACAAAAACATTTCTATGATCATTATATCCAATTTCTGCCAATAGATCCTCCTAAATGTTACACACTGTAACCTTTAAGCTTAAGTTCTACAACATAAAAAGATCAAAACTGAGAAGCTTAAACCGCTTCGGTCAAATGGCTCAAAGTTGCTGTTTGACTCAAGAAGACAAAACATGAGAGGTAGTTGTCTTACAATAAAAGAACATCAAACATGAGGAAACATTTGCTAGATTTAAACGCAACAAAGAAAGCAGAAAATGAAAGCAAGAGCATGCTTTTGTTCCTGCCAGCAGACACATCTGGGGGCGTTGCAAGGCAGGAGGAAGAGACAATGAGGGGGAAACGTTCCCTTTCTTTTAGTCATCTCTAAATGCAGTGGGTTTCTCTGTAAAATGTTCTATCGACCTTAGCAAAACAGCATCCTGCTGACTGAAATTCTTGCTGGCATCTGAGCGGGAGAAAACAAAAAAAAAAGCAAAAAAAGGGGGAAAAAAAAGAAACGCCAGTGTAGCAGTGTTAACTCATAATCAGGGATAGCATTGTGTGGCATTATTAACAGTGACAGGATGCAGTGACGTTGGTGGTCCACTGGGAGCTGCATCATAAGTGCTGCCATGGAGGGAGACTAACTGGAAAACAACGGTCGTATCATCATCTGATGGAAGATCCCCGCTACCTGCCTGCTTTACTGTAGGAATGTTAAAAACAGAAGCTGTGATTTGCATACAGAAAAAAACCTAAAAGCTGAGCTGCAATGTAATTTTATGCTTTAACGCCACAATAAACTGCTGCAGTTTCTTCTCTAACAGAATTATTCTGTCCATTTGAAAAAGAAAAGCTAATATAAAAAAGCCAGTGCAGTCTGTTGATGACTCATAAGTAAAATGAAATGCACTGAATTGCCACTCCTGTGACACATAACAGCTTCTGATTAAATATTTCACATTTATGATCAGCTGTTCCCACTTCTAGTGGTCTGTAGTGTTTCTGATGCAGCCAAATCCCCTAGGAGGATTACTGTCCACTGGGCCAGATCAACTCAATCTAGCAGACCCATGGGTGCATAAGGTGAGGTGTCAGCCCTGGCAATGAATGAATTCCTCGTGACTGCTGGTTTAATACTCCATATATCACATACTTGCCATCATTTCTTGCAAAACCAACAAACAAGCCCTATTTTCAGTTCTCCCTCGCTGAATGAGGAAAATAAGGGAACAAAAGAATAAGAATTAAACTACAATAGAGATGCAACAATTACAACTAAATTAATCACCAGCTACTTTGATTGATTGTCAAGAGTAATTTTTTTCATTACAAAACCGTCAAAATTCTCTGATTTCAGCTTCTCAAATGTGAATATTTCCTGGTTTCTTTCCTGCTATATGACAGCAAACTGAATATCTTTCTGTTGTGGACAAAACAAGACAGAGATTTGAGACATTTTGTGATATTTTATGCACCAAACAACTAACTGATTAATCAAGAAATCAATCGACATATCAATCCATAATGAAAATAAGTTAAGTAATATTAAGTAATAAGTTTCACTGTTAAACAGGCAAGATTTACCTGCTCTATATCATCTGTAAGTCATGCTTCTCTTCTGGCCATTATTATGTGAACTTGACCACTCTTACAGTATGAAATAACTGCTGATATTTAATGATTCTAATGACAAAAGACGGATCATGCAAAATTATTTATGCAAAGGAGATTAGAAGACCGCAAGAAAAGGAGATTATATTATATTACACTCCCCAAAATGACTTACAACTCCATAAATTGGAAGCTGTTACCCCTGGCCGTTTCATTGAAGTAATTTAAAATCTGTAACGAATACAGCTGATTTTCCAGAACATGTATGTTTTTATGACACCACAAAAAACACATAAAGCATTGAACCATAACCACCGTCAGCAGTCTAAGAAATTTACGAACTTAGATTCCACCAGTTTAGATCCATGAGCTGCATCAGCTCCTGCATCCACCCCCACTCCCATCCACCTCACTTGCTCATTCATTTCACATCATACATGACTGCACAACTTGCTCTCTTGAGCAATCAATAAGTCAGCATTTTTAATCACCTCCGGCCCACATGTGATTCCTGTGTCACCCTCTACATTGTGCCTACATGAACGTTCACGACACCACCTACGAGAGAACATACACAGATGGGCAAACACACACAGCAGCAGCAGCAGCAGCAGCAGCAGCATCCGTCGGACTCACCCTGACAGCTTTGGCATCTTCACAAAGCTGAACACATCCATGTGTGCTGCAGACTGCAGTCAAGGCTAAAAATTTACCATCTACTTCACTCTGGTTCCATTGTCCTGCACTGTCTTTGGCAGCGAGGAATAAATAATTCAGAAAAAAAAAGTGGAGCTTCCACAAGTCAGGTGGAGAGATTAGTCCTGTTGTCTGGGCTTCTGCATGGCTGAGTGATTGCTGTGTCCTCGCCTCAGCAGCGCAAATCCACAGCCCATGGAAAAGGATCTGGCAGAGCAGCTTCCCCCGGTTACATCCTTCAAAGCATGCCTGTGTTAGCTGCGTTAAGCCACCTTCATTTAATTTCCATCGCGGTGGAATGATGTGCGGGAGCCGCACAGTAACAACAGCTTTGGAGAGAGGCAGAGAGAGCCAGAGCCAGGGGCAGGGGGAGAGAGGGAGGGACAGGGGTGGCGGCGGCGGTGGTATTGGTGGGAGATGAGAGTGGAAGAGGAATGTGAGAGGATGTTGTGTGTGTGTGTGTGTGTGTGTGTGTGTGTGTGTGTGTGTGTGTGTGTGTGTATGGTAGCAAGGGCCACAAGAATTACTACTAAAGGATGCAGCCGGCTTCCAAGAATTCCCCAAAGGCAAGCCTCATCAATCCTCTGCCATGTGGTGTGTTTCCAGAGAGCAGGAACAGGTTGAAGAGGATGAGAGAGACGAAATGACAGGGACACACAACTGCATGATGTGAGTGTGAACGCCACAGAGGAGCGGTGAGAGCAGCTGGAGAGACAGGAGGACCTAATGTGTCCCCTCCCCAGCTGAGGTCTCTGCCTCACAGCTGCACATTAGGATGCCCATACTGTACACTGCATTTGTTTTGACCTTTCAAAACAGTTCAGCTGCTAAATGCTTCCTCTCAATGAGGCCATTCATTCACAAGAGGGCTGCCGAACATTTTAGCAATCCACCCCGACAACACAAACAAAAACACAGAGCTGATGCCTCAAACAGGGCTAGGCAATATATTGATTATATTTGTTAAATTTGAGCTTGAATTAATGCGTGATATAGCGGATGACCATATCACCATTTCCACTGGTTGCTGCTGAGGCTCAGTAACTTTACTTCAGTCAGCCATACAGTGTGTAGATCAGCTGTATAATAGTTACTGAAAGGCTATGTGTTGTGTTTGCTGCCACAGAAAAGGAATAAAAAAGTTCCTGTTTATGTAACAGAACTACAGTGTCTTCCTCTTCACAGCAGGGCTGTATATTGGCAAGAATCTGTCAGTACGATATGTATCCTGACATAAGGGTTACAATTCAATATATTGTGATATACTGAGATGCTGTAAGCTAAATGATTTTACTTTTTTTTTTTAAATTTTAGTCATAGTATAAAGAACAAACCACTATATGTATAACAATTAAGTTAAAAATGTTAACTTTTTCATACAGTCAGAACAGGGAAGATAGGTAACAGTGCTGCTGTCTAGCGGTCAAGGAACACTCAAACACAACTGAACCACTTCCACGAAGTATCACAATATCACGATACGGTGTTTTGAGAATCGACACAATATCACAAAATGTAATATTGTGATACTCGATATTTTCAATATTTTCTTACACCACTACTTCACAGCAGAGGTGGTCTGTGAAAGCTAACTTTAACTAGTTAGCAGCTACAAGTAATTGAGATTTTTTTTGCTGCGGTAGAAAAAAGATCACACAATCAATCATCCGATCACGTTTGCTACTCTACCCAAGGCTTCCAGTTCTGAACATATCTGGAGACGTCAATTTTTGGCCGTTTTAATCGTTTTCAACCTGATTCATAGCAGCTAACTAGTTGCTCACTTTCACAACAAACCCCTCTAGACCTCCATCATACTGGTTACCTACAAGACTTTAGTTAAAGGGGAAGGCTTGACTGGTAACACACAGCTACAGTGGGAGTATAATTCAAGTCCATTACTTAAGCAAAAGTACTAAAACCCCAAGTTGAAAATACTAATACTTTATGAAGGTAAAAGTATGTGAGTATTATAGCAAAATTTACTGAAAGTGTCAAAAGTGTAGTTTAGAATTACTAATTGTGCAGTAAAATGGTCCCTGTCAGTGTTTTACTATTATATCTGATGTTTAAATATTATTGCTGCATTAATGTGTATGATGCATTTTACTGCTGTAGGTATTTAATGTTGTGTAACAACTTTATATACTGTTGAGTAGTTTAATCTACATCAATGCTTTATGTTCTGTAAGGTCATCACATGTTTGCGTTTTTTGAGATTTTACAATTGTTTTAGGGAAAATGTGTATATCAAGATATATATATTAAATATTGTGGAACAGTCTAAAAATATATGAACCTTAGTCTTGAAAAAAGATCATGATTGTTAGCTGGCATGTGGAATGGAATTCCACAGGAGACAATAAGAAGTTTATATAAATGATTTTCATTGTATACATGTAATGTCCATCTTTATGCAGATGACACTGTCCTCTATGCTTTTACACATTGTATTCAGGTAATTGCTATTGTTTTTAAGTTTTAATAACTTTGTGTCATTGCTAATTCATGCACTTTTACCTGTTAACATTGTTCATTTTACCGTGTTTTAGCCATGTTTTCTTCTCCTTCATTTGAATTGTGCCACATATGACTCATATGATGTTTGTCAATTCAAAAGATAATTTTGCAAGTCGCAGTTCGTCTTAAAATCGTTTAAGTATACGACTGCCGCGTCTGTGATTTCATGACTTTTCCTCTCCTAAAGCTGATGTTAGCCACTGAAGCTACGATGCCTGTTTGTTGTTTACACTTCAGGTAAGATAGCAAAGATAAAAACTAAACTATGACAAATCTAAGACAAACTGAGACTCTGAGCTGACTTGATGATTTTAAATTATGTCCTTTACTTTGTATGTCTGTGCCTCGGCACCATTGTAAAAGAGGGTCCTCCCTAGACATGTTTTTTGAGGTTTTAAATAAATAAATGATGATGATTATGAAGAAGAAGAAGAAGAAGTGGGTTTGTGTGATTAATCAATGCCCAGAGGGGAGAGGACGAGGGTTGTTGTGATTCACGGTGCTTGAAGTAGTCGGCTGCATGTTAACAGATGCTTCGAGCATCTAATTTCCTCTGTGATATTTCTTTAGATCCAAATACATCTCCATAAATTTTCATATCTTGCTCCATCTCATTCAGGATGCAGGGCAATTTCAGCGTGTTTGGGACTTTCTTTCTATTTCATGTCAGGGTCCAAATGCTGATAAACTGATAAATGAGCAGGAGAGGCTTGGAATTTTAACACCAAATGTAATTCGGCAAAGGATAACATCACATTTCAGCCCCATCTCCAGATGAAGAATCGCCAAGTGTCTATTATCCCAAAGAGGAAGAATCACCCTTCATAAATCAAACAGCACAGACGAGGCACCTCTCTGTACCTCTGCTGAAAACCACCAAGAGCCAATTAGCCTTGTCTCTGATCCAAGGATTCTTCATGTGGCTCAGACAGTTTTGATAAAAAAGAAACTTCTCACAGTAATAAAGACAATTTACTCTCTTATGCCGATCTGTGATGAGGAACACACAGCTAGACAAAGATAATATCAAATATGTTATATAAAAAAAGCATCTGAGCCTCTTGTTAAAATGTGTGTGAACAGAGCTATTTGTTGCTATCAATAAATACAGCTCAACAAGAAAATAAACTGTGGAAACAAACGGAAAATTCTCTTCAGTTATACCTCAGTATTGTCAAAATTTACTGAAAAGAGTTAAAAGGAGATGTTCCTCTACATAATTATATTCAGTGTGAATCTCTGCCGGGACCCCTATCAGAATAATAAACACTACAATCGATAAAAATGTCAGGTAGTAATAGATAAATAAACACAAATACATAGAATGCAAATTCTAGCTGAGGAGTTTCAAGCTACAATTTGTCACTGCTTCCACAGTCAAGTAGCAACCATCCTATATTAAAATGCCACAACTTGTAAGGCTCTGCAGGGTGAGTCAATGTGCCTTTGCTGAGAGTGATACATGCAATAAAGAATGTTGTCACTTCCACTCAGGCTCAGATGTGTTTGCTGCCATAGAAAAGATGCAACTAGATGGGTAAAAAAAGATGAACCTGAGGATTGTCCTTGACAGATTTGGATTTATTTTTATCTAAATATCTCTCAATTTTTTAGGGAGTTGATTAAATTGCTTTTTTTTTTTAATGTTGGTTGCACCTTATTGTACAGCACACTAATAAGACATAACAAGCCATACTAAAAATATATTCTGATTCAGTTACTAATTACCTGCAGTTGGCCTGTCGTAAAAAGTTAGCAGTCTTACCTGTAAATGTTTGTTTAAATTAGATTGTTGAGACATGATAACGGCCTAATTAAAGTATCTTTTAAGGGATAATGAATTGTTAGAACTGTCAGATTAGCTGTTTTCACTGGGACCAGGGTGGTGTTGTTAGAGTGGTGAAGTAATGTGTGCGCACTGCACATGGTATATTCTTCTTTAATGTAAAATGTTGATTTGAAATTGTAATCCTGCTAATAATCCCTACTTTTACTAAATGTGTCTGATAACGTCTTATTTTTTTCGTAGTTACATTTTTTTTTTAAATCCTAATTAGATAATCCCGTTACATGAATCTGTTACTCCTCAAGCCTGTGTAAAGTGTATTGTTTCCTACTGTTAGACCCTTATTAAACTTTATTAAAGGGTAATTAGGAGCACATAACAACAGAACTGTACTGCAAACTAAAGTGAAATTACATATCTGCTACTTCCTCATTTAAAAGCGATATAAATGCCAAAATTATGGAGGTACAGGAATATCTTGACTATAGTTGACAGTGGGAAACAATACACTTAAGTTTACAATATAGTCCTGTTGTAATCTGTCCCCAGTTACCCTCTTGGAAAATCTAATAGGAGCCAAACAAAAGGGTCTAATACAGTTGCATAAAGAACATATCAAATCTACTTTTTGTCTAATCTTATTAGTGTTCTGTAAAATAAAGTGCAACCAAAAAGTGTATAATTATGTTAATCCCTTACTGAAACACAACAGTTTAGCTTCTGATACATATTTCTGGAAGGGAACAGGCTTTTTTTCTTTTCTTTTTTTTTTTTTTTGTCGAGTACACACAGGACATCAAGCATGCACTGATGATCGAGGAGAACATGTCTGACTGTTTGCTTCAAATGCAACTGCTGTGTCCTGTGGCAGGGGGGATTGAGAGACTCAGCGTATTCTGGACAGTCGTGTTTGTCCATTTGGGCTCACGGCCCAGGGGCCAACATGAGTGGCAGAGGATATTAGGGTCAGACAGAAGCGTGATCTAAGGAGACTATGGCTGAAGCTTTGACCGATAAAACCCCGCTGCTGCCCTGCTGATCCCTAACCCTCCTCCTCTCCGAGTCCCTTTTAAAACAGCTGATTTCAGTCATTCTGGCACACTTGGCCACTTTAAACCCAGCAGTGCTCAATGTTTTTTTTTTGCAAGTCCTGCCTTTGGATCACGTTGCTTGCCTTTAAAAAGCTAAAATAAGCAGAGCATAACCACTTTGCATAAATTGCTAAGCATGCTAGATAGCAAGGGCATTAACGTATACCCAATGCTAAAAAAAGCATCAGAACAGTAGATTTTATCAGGATATATCCACAGAATAGGACTGTGTTACACTGCAGATTGAGCAGCATTATAGCCTTCAGTGTGCCGTGCAGTGACGTGACTTTGTAGCTTTTATTGCCCTCTGATCCAGCATTAGTGGCCCTTGGACCTCAACCAGATGTGTGTCAGCAGCTACAACAGCAAGCTGCCCTCAGAGGCCACACTTCATCATCTCATCCGCAGTGTTTTTTTTTTGTTTGTTTGTGTGTTTGTCAATATGCATCTGCCTACGTGCCACCACGGTACCTCAAGTTTCCCAATCTGTTAGTGTGACGCAAATTATACCTGTGCCATGGCTGATTTATTCAGTGAATTAAACAGCTTTTAGGAGGAGAGATCTGAACACTGTTTTGCCATGAATATTCAGTGGTGTGACTAATTGGGATAAGAAGTGAAGTGTTACCTGGCTGAGTTACGCTACGCTTTGAAAAAGATTATGGATTTGGTTTGCCAGTTTCACTACACTGACTGATAAAGTTCAAAGTAATACTGAGAGGCTGTAGCCTATTCTGTGTGGAGTGAATAAAACAACGTAATGGGGGGATACTGCCAAGATGCTCGACACCAACATATACAGTGTGTGATTGGTTAAGGTTATTAAACATGAGGGTTATTGGGAGGTCATGCTCGGTATAACCATCCATCCACAGCGTTTCTGCAGGTTTCAACAAGTTATATTTAAGACTTATTAAGTCCTTTTTAAGACCCTTATGAATACAATCCAGGGTCAGAAATCCAACTGGGTCAGAAATCTACTTGCCTGAAGTCAATTTTTACTTGTCCCTGTGCAAATTATTTTATTTTTTAGCAGTTATCAAATAACAACAAAGACTAAAGTTCATTGTCATGTTTAATCCAGGGATACAACCTCTATAAAAATGTCAGAAAATCGTGGGAAATGTCCATCCCAGTTTCTCAAAGGCCAAGCTAAATCTTGTTTTATAAGTCCAACCAAAGATATTTGGTTTCATATGATAATAAACAGAAAAAAGAAGGACATTTCTATTTTCGAGAGGCTGAAAACAGCCCATTCTGCCATTTTTCCATAAAACATTACTTTAATGATTAATCAATTATATTGTATTTTAATAGTTAAATTCTTTTTACTTTCCCAGCCTGGCAAGTTAGTTGCTAGATTTACTAGCACAAGGTGACTTATTGTTGAGCCCAGAATTTTAGATCTATTTCATGTTAGAAATCCATAGTCCACAAATGGGCCCTTTTTTGATGAGGTGTCTTAATGAAAACTGCTGAGCCAAATCTTGTGACGTAAGCCGTCCTGTCTTTTATCCACGCTTCAAGGTTTTAGCCATGTCAGAATCTGGACAGATGGTCTGAAAACCGCTCACCCATGTCTTCTCTTCAGTGCTTTTATATTAGCTACCACATGTATAGTCCACAGGATCTCTAATGTTGGCATAGATCCAAACACTGTCCGGAGGTCATTTGCCAGAGCTACGGGAGTATGTTGTTAATGCAGAGTGGCTCACGCTACCATACACCGTGGACATTCGCCAGTCATTCAAAGCTTTACATACTGTTCTTATTCTGTTAAAATTCATATGAATATTGTTCTATTTACTGGTAACTTGCTAGATGTCTAAATGCAAACTCTATTATCCATTTAAGTATCCCAGCAAGCCAAAGCCAGTGAATGGGATTGCATAATAACTGGAACAATGAACTAACACATCTAAATGGAATGCATCCATCAACACGCCGCAGTTATTAATTACAGCTGTGCTTTTCCCACTATGACAGGCCAAAATGTAGCTGTGAAAAGGGCTTTTAACAAGTCTTTTTCATAGCAAGCAGAAATTGCCTCATCCCACTGAGCATCTTCAGTATAATCTATAATTTTGTAACCAGTCGACCAACTGTTCTGAGGCCTCCAGTTTGGCATTATGGAAATCACAATCTTGATTTTTTGCAACCAGAGCATGTGCAGTAGAGACAAGAGAATGAAGCTGGTTGGCGCCTTACTGCTACTTGGTTGGTGCTTGGTTTTTAGCTCGATCTTTCAACAGGAAATAACAGATAACAAATGTTCTTGTATTACAGCTAACTAAGTCAAGTTTTACAATTTGACTGGTGTTTCGAGTGACCCCGTTAGAAAATGGACACAAATTGACAGTCACCTCTTTCTTATATTATAGCTAAACAGTGCAATAAAATACTTTTCTACAAGCAATTTTGGAGATATGCAATGAAGCAACAGAATATTGATCCATATTTGATCAACACAACCTAGTTTTACAGTTTGATCAGAGTTTCAGGAGGTTTTTTGGAAACTGGACACAAAATTCGCACCTGGTCATGATACTTCTAGTATTACGCAAAATGGCACAATCAAATATGTTTCTGAAAACATATTAAACAAGAAATATGCAATGTAGAATCAGAGTCTTCATCAATATTTCATCAACACTGGTTCGTTTTACATTTTTTCGTTCAATCTGACCTCTTTTTGAAACCACTTGAGTTACCCCCTGCTGGTCATTAGAAAGAATGCAGGTTTAAGGCACTTTGCATTGACTTCACTTTTCAGACCAGAAAACTCTGTCTAGCCCTATTTAATATACAGTTTGTGCTTCCAACAGTAATATTTTAGTGGAAAACTCTGTATAGCCATAAATTGGTTTCGGCACTGTCAGTCAGGTGCAAAGATATAAAAGGAAGAGTTCTTTAGAAAGTTGTAAACACCAATTATTTTCAAGGTGGGCTGTGGATCTCAAAGGAAAACCTTGAGAACAAGAACATACAATACATCATTACTGCCATGAAGTGGTAAAAATTAGTTGGTTATCCACGACCTTCAGTCAGCAACGCAATCCAAACAAAATCAAACAGAATTTAATTGCGTCTATCATTAATTCTATCAAAAAGAGCGATGTAAGGCTGAAGTGAAAAGCTAAACTATCTCATGGTCTTGACAATCAAAACTCTTTGTACAGTAACGAGCAGCAGTGCACTCATCTTCAAGATACGGCCGCTGTGAGTAATCAGATCTGACTGAATTATAAAGTAAGCACAGAACACCAACACGCAGCTCACTACTCACTGAATGACAGTGAAGATGCCGAGTTCATTGTCGTCTGGGTCCATTGTTGATGACAAGTCTTTAATGCAGTGCTTGTTTCTGTTTTTTCCTGTCCAGGCCTTTCAGGCCTCCTTCACTGATGTGTGCTTCTCCCGTCCTCTTACCTCTTGACTCCAAAGTTTCTCCCTGCCTGATTTGGACTTTCCATAGGCAACTGAGCTCGTCTGACTAAGCCATTCAGTTATGATTACATACAGTGCCCCTGTCCAAGTGAGTGGCCGGTGCCCTGGGGGAGGAGACCGAGCTTGTCGCTTCTGCCTCAGTAATGAAATAGCATCACATTCCGGGCCAGTGCGTCAGAAAACACAGAGGGATCAATGCCGAACAGCTGGACTCCAATGAGTTGCTGTGCTGGTTGAGGCTGCCTCAGTGAGCAAGGCTCTCATGAAAAACATGTTCTGTTTTGGTGAAATTCACCTGTGGTGTTTTCATATTCCAACTTCATTCTACTGGTCATACAGCAGCAGGAGAGTTAAAACATATTTGAGTGTTTCCAGCAATTGAAGCAAACATCAAGTGTGTGTGGGTTTTTTTTATCTCAATGGTATTATTTACAACATTTCCACACAACCAAACTGCAGTATCTGAAATATTATTCTGATCCCTGTACGAGGCATTTGGAAATGGCATGTGTTTTATCATCCATGAGAGCTTAAAATTAAGCTTCAACCGTAATCCAAACTCTATCACTATCTGCCTGCCAACTGTCACCCTTAACAGAGCCAAACCTAAATCCTATATAAACCACAGAATTAGATCTTAACCTAAATGTTATAGAGAGGCATCAGGTATTATTTTTATTGCTTTTATATTCAATGTCTTTTACACATCTATTGTCAAATAAATTAATGCATCTTGTTATAATATATTTTAATGTAATAAATACGGTGTATATTTAATACATTTTCAATGTCTTTCACACATCTACTGTCAAAAAAATGCATCTTATCATACTATATTTTCATTCTAATGAATACGGTATATTTCAAAAGTAAATTTAAAAAATATATATCTTTTACACATTATTGTCATATAAATTAATTAATCTTGTCAAACTGGCCAAGTTGTAATAAATGCGGTAACATTAACAAAAAATTGTAATGTCTTTTGGAAATCTATTGTAAAATAATGAATCCTGTCATACTGTATTTTTAATACAGTAGCAAATACAGTATATTTAATATTTTTATCAAGGCCACATTTTGGGGGATTTTAGGGCATTCTCCCATAACGCCATGGCATTTTAACATCCTGATAGTTCACGCTGGATTATGCCATGCAGACTCTCTCATGCATGAATGGCATACACAGTCTTCCATTAGTTATGAACTGAGGCACGTGTCTTTGCCTCTGCAAGCAAATAGCACCGCTTGCATAAGACATCCCATGCCATGTACACACAGCAGCATGTAACAACTGAAAGTTCAGGCTCTGATATAACAACAACACAGTGCAACAAAAAGTATGACCGTGCTTTTTCATGAAAACATTTCTTGCTTTCAATGTGCAGCACCATGACTGTTTGAGTCATTTCTGCACAAATTGCACACAGTTTCTCTTCATGCATGTACAGTAGCTGTGCATGACCATATGGCCACAATGAAGCGCTGTGTGAGGTTGAAGCAGACAAAAGCAGACCTTTCTGTGAGATAAATGCTGCACATGAAACCATCCAATCATGTGGCCTAACACCCGCCCCTGGGCCACAGCGTGCTGCATCAGTGGCCTGTTTTTTTCCGTGACACACAGGCCGCGCCACTTAGAGTGAGCACAGGGGATGTTCAGAGTGCAATAACCCTACACAGTGCACACGACTGAGAATCACATTTAGCATGTTATCTGGGGGTCACAACAGTGATGATTTAGGATGGTGATGATAGGCAGTATGTGTTCTGAGACTCATCCGATTTAATGTGCTGTTCACTGCGCGTGGGATGGCTCATTTGTTTCCTTAGAACAATGTGGAGCTGCATGCTTCTTTGCAAATTGCTCTGACAGCTCAAATGACGGCAACACACAGCTCAGATTCTCTGATTAATTAGAAATACACTTAAGGGCACATGAAACAAAAACATCCCAGTGCTCTAAAATATCTAATAAATAATAGTGAAAACAAACATGCAGAAGCTGCAGTTACTTCCACATGCAGGAGATGCAAGTTCATTTTCAGTCCATCAAAGCAGATTTGTGCCTCACATAACAACAGCAAAGAAGTGACTTTTTCATTACTTTATGGAGCAGAACAAACAGAAGATGCAGTCATTTGCATAAAATGATGAGAGTCGCTCCATGCAGAACAGGAAAACTCATATTAATATAATAAGAGCTACTGCCTGGCCCTCGCTAAAGGTTACAGATGTATTTGCAAAAGCTGTATAGTCTGCATTCATTCCAATAATGTGATTTACTCTATTTGGCTACAAATCTGAATTGGGATAATTATCTTTTTTGCCATCACAGAAGAATGCCAAATAGGTCATTAATCATAATTAATTAAACAAGTTGGAAACCCATTAACAGAGTTGGACAAAGCTGCTGCTCTCATTAAATGTCTAAAAGGTGTTCTTGCAGTTTAAATCAAACATTAACATTAAAGTGCACTATTTAATGAAACTGTTTTCTCAGATTATTCCTCAAAATTATATTTTCTTAGACACAATCAAGCACACAATACGTAAGTTCAGCTGCTTGGGTTCTCTCTCACATTAAAACAACTAGTATTGTGTCAAAGTTTAAAACTCTGGTATTCTGATAATCCAACAATGTTTATGACAAAGAGACTAAACTATAACATAACTATAGCATTAAAGTGGGGACCAAAGGGTTAGGCTTTACATGCATAATCACATTGTGAACTATGAGGTTGTTGCAAATGAAAACACAATTATATTTTGTAAAGAAATGCAAGTTTTAATTTCTATATGTGCTGTGTAGGCAGCACCGACTGTAAGAAGCAGGAAACATGAATACTGAGCTGACTAGGTACTTTATTAGCATCCTAACACCAAACGGCAAATCAGAAATATACTTAAGCATTTTTACATCACATCATGTTTAAAAAGAAGCGCAAATCCCTTTTGCGCTTCTTTTTAAACATGATGTAAATGGCAGTGTTACAGTTTTTTTTTCTTATGGTATAGAGGTATCCGGTGAATGCCTTTTGTGCTCTGCCATCTAGCATCACTGCCATATTGCGGCGGCACATCGTAGTGTGTCACTCACAGCCTCTACTGGTCATGAACAGAACCCAAGTTTTGTAAACCTTACAAACTCAAGCATGATTTTCTCATGGTTTTGGTTAAAATGATCATTCTTCAAGATTGTTTGTACGTCTGGGGTTCTCTTCTATACACCATTGCTGGTGGAGCAGCCCAGAACTGCACAGGTTTTTTCTGATTTCACTGACATACTTATCAAAAGTAACAGTACATAAAAAGTAAAGTGTGAGTGTGAACGCACCATGGAGACTATGGAGGTACTTTCATGGATTCCTCTATATTTCTGGCAGATAAGACACTTTGTGTGGCACTGTGTAGTTTCAGGTGACAGGAGATATGGATTTCAAAATTAAATAAAAATAAAAGTAAAAAGTAAAACTGTTGATTAGCAATTTAACATTAAAAATTAAAAAAAAAACACGCACATGAAAAGGCTGGCCCCCTGAACATTTTTGGGGGCAAATTTGGACTGGAGGAATGTGCATTGGAGGAAACTGGTCTCCAATTATACTGGTAAGCCAGGATGACAAAAGATGTAGTTTGATTACATATGAAGTAGCATGGGATCATGGTAGTTGTTTTTTTTTTCAATTTCAAACAAACACCATCTGACATGACTCTGGCAGAAATCATGTTCACAAATTAGGTCATGTATTAAGTTTATTTACATTATATTTAGTCACATTTGCCATCTTCATTAGTTACTGACTGACAAATCCGACATATCACTTGTTTTCTCTGAACTTTTAGTAACGAGCAACTAGCTAGCGATGGTGAGCAGGAAACATACCATTACTTTGAATAAATTATGGATTTCTCTCCTTTTGAGGCTTGTTGGAAACATTTGGGTTGATACACAACCCAACAAGATATATAACACAGGTCTAGATACACATTTTTTTCTCTGGCCTGTACTTCTATTTGTCAATTTCGATTGTTTTGGTGTGAGTTGCCAGTTTTTGGGTATAGTTACCATAGAGACGCCTGCCATCCCTCCAATATAATGGAGGTAGATGGCACTCAACTTGTGGTGAGACCAGAATGTCGCTTCATGACCTGGTTACTCGAGATAATCCACAGACCTTGTTGTGAGCAGCGTTCTAACAGAAAGAAAGTAGTTCTGGAAAATTCTACCATAGAAAGAATGTAGTTCCTACATGAACTTGCTCACAACAAGGTCTGGGGATTATGTTGAATAACTGGGACACGATTTCTGGAAAGAAACATTTCTTTTGAGATTTTCAAAGGTATCTTCTGCTGCTTTGAGCACGACAAGCTGAGGGCTGTTTAATGATTTCTCTTTGATAGGGACAATGCAATTTAACCCACGCAGAGTATGAAACTGATGTGTTGCACAGAGCTAGCTTGTACGTGTAGGCCTACAGTGTTATTAAAGTATACAGCTTCAAACATCACAAAATCACAATACACTATAGAAATGGAGGGCACAATACACACACTTCAATACACCAATACACATACACCTCAGAGGTTTTGAGCACAATTAGCTAAGAGTGGGTACAACTTCGGTTTGCTTTTGGCCACCACTTGACCTTTGATGTGAAGGATATTATATCTGGAATCGATCTGATTTCAGTTGGTAATGTGTTCCAGAGCTGACTGTCCAAATTTAGATTTATGATGTGGTATTTTACAGTTGCCATTCACCCTGCTCCTAGTTACTCTCTTACTGTCTTGTCTTTGAATAAATCTGGAAAGAAGCTCTGGAGCTAGACTGTTGATACATTTGAAAACTAATTTCAGGAAACAAAAGTTGATGAAGCTGTCCCATTATATTGGAGAGAAGGCAGCCATCTGTGCAGCTGATATCTCCAAATCTCAGCAATGCACACCAAAACAATGGATGAATAGAACCACACGCCAGAGGAAAAATATGCATTTTTGATTTTTGGGGTGAACTGTGAACTGTTAGTAAAATAGAACACCAAAAACCCCATCAGGCAGAAAAACAACTCTCCTGATAAGCTGTTAAATATACTCATACCATAGACAGGAAGTACACAGAAGTCAATTGCAGTCAATGAGAAGCCAGGATATCACATTCCTCAAATCAGATAGTCGCTCTCGTGTCAACACACTACTGAAGCTCCTCCCTGCTGGCCTGGGAGGATAGGATTCGCAGCATCCAGCAATTATCTGTAATGTGGGAGAAAAATCAATGTGCCCATGGAAAGCTGCTAAGGTCACCAAACTGACGTTGTCACTTGAATCAGAAGCACTGCGTCGCTGCAGGCGGGGCTCCAAGCCTATCAGCCAGCATCTGTGAGAACACTCACATCATTTGTAATGCCATGGATTACGATCATTATTAGCCTGACGATATGGAAGATAATTGGTTTTTGCGTGTGTTCATGGTAGAATGGAAATTCGTCACAGATTTCAGGCATCCATCAGTGCAAAAAAACATGCTTACTCGATTAACTTGAATAAATTTAACACCACTGACCTAAAAAACTATATTCATGTATTATTTTATATAGTTATGACTAAGTTTTAGTTTATTTTATATATTTAAGTCCTGAACAAGCTGCATAAGTGTCTTTTCAATTGCATTTTTTAAAGCTGAAATAACATTTTTGAACTATAAGGCAGAATTCACGGTCCGCAATCTCTACCGATGCAGTTAAAGATTAGTTACACCAGCTCCCATGAGATATGACACAGATGGTGACAGTTGGGGGACATTTCTCAACTCTGTTGTAAATGACTCATCATTCTCTGTTGTCAATCATTCTGAAATTTGTGGAGATAAAAACAAGAAGTGAAACAGCTTCAGACTCACCTCTCCTGCTCTCGGTTTTTCTCCAAACTGCTGCTAACACAAATTTCATTTTCGCCCGTATTGTCAATTTCCATGTCTCCTCTCTCAGGTAGAAAACCTCAACTGAAGCTAATGGAGGGCAAGCTTCGAGTGTGCCCTCTTTGCGGGTGAGAAGATCCCAGCAGTATGCTGTAAGGGGAGGGGAGGCCTCCTTGAAACATTGACAGTCTGGTGTAAATTCTATTAACGGCAAGGAGATATTCAGAAGAATGAAAAATCAATACCTTGTGGCCAGTAATGTTTGAAGGATCAGGCTGAGTGGAAATGTGAGATGGCATGGCCTGGCCCTGACGCAGAGGCTGCTTCTGTAAGTGGTTAATCAAGTGCTTGTCTGACATCTAGATTGCATTTTCCTCTCACCATTACTCCCATTTTCCCCTTCACAGTAGAGAAGATGTGCTATCAGATGTAAGAGATGGTAATCGGAGTAATAATAGCAGTCACCAATCTGTTGAAGACGCACTCTACTAAAGGGTTTTGTCTTAACATCTCAGTTTTCATAAGACAAATGCATTGTTTTTTTCACTTCTGCGCTTGGGTAGCATACACACGAGACATACTCCTGGAAATGATGTCTGTGATGAGTTCAAATGTTTCATCTCTTTCATGCTGTGTTAAAGTTAATCCACCATGTTGTTGAGACCTTACATAAGAAAAGGAGGCATCAAGCAAAATGATGCAATCAATATGTATCTCCCGCCTACATAACAGGCATTTCTTTAAAAAAAAAATCCCCCTATACAG
The DNA here is from genome assembly GCF_056507025.1 of Lutjanus erythropterus. NCBI lineage: Eukaryota > Metazoa > Chordata > Actinopteri > Lutjaniformes > Lutjanidae > Lutjanus > Lutjanus erythropterus. The sequence continues at coordinate 25,335,765 of NC_139324.1, forward strand.
CTTAAATTCTAGATAGTACTGAGCCATTTATTTTTTTTAGCTTACTGTTGTTGCTCAATATCTGCACAATAATGGAAGAGAAATAGGTGCCATAAACAGAATGGCAAGCGCAACATTTCCGAAGGTGCCGTTTTGCTCTCTTTTGGTGGCCCACTAGGACAGATTCTCTCTTTAATGTGTATAATTAAAGGTTCATAACAGCGTGATGCTGAGGGCTGCTTCCACTCATGTGCTTGACGGCTCACCAGCACACACAAGTGACAGAAAGGAGGCATTGCATTTGTTTGGGGCTAAGTTAGGCTGTTAAAGCAGTGTTCCTTCATTTATATTTTATCCATAGTTTCATGATATTGGGGGAGACTGTGGGCAAGTGGGCAACTGTAACCCTTTAATTCTTCTAATCTGAAACAAGGTGATTAATCTGCAGATGCTTAGTAGGGATCTTTTTCTGCCTGTGAAAGTTTTCAACAAAGACTTTGTACAGTACTTTTCCTATGTTCTCTAAAGTTTAGACCTCTTCTCTCAACATGGTCACAAGATAATTTCAGGAAAATAACATAAATTATTGTGGCAAACAGCACAAATTGACAACCAGGAAACATCTCTCAGTGAAATCAGCCCTTTAAATTGCAGTAGGCTTGGAGTTTACATTTGCATTTGCATTTTGTAATATAAAATGCAAGGGCCACATTTTAGACTGGGGCAGCACAATCAACAGAGAACAACAAGGCACCAGCATTTCAAAGTGAACCCGTCAAGTTTTTGAAATATCATGCTGATTTTCTGTAATATTTTGTGGTAGTTGCGAACAACAATGTAATTTCTTGGGGTGAACATGAACAATCTATGCTAATACGGGTGTTGCTAGCTAGCACACAAAAAGAATTTGAACCATAAAAAAGAATAACATCTTAAATAGCATTATTAGATACTACAGCAGTAATATGATTAATATAACATTATTTTTTCAGTGATCCAATTACCTCAACAAGGGGGCAGTGTTAACACTCTGTCCTCTTGCATTAAATTCAATATTTTAGCCTTGTTATTATTAGTGAAAATATATCAATTGTATTATTAATTAGTGCACAAATGTATGTCTAAGTCCAAAGATGACTGGTGTATTTCAAGTAGTGACTGAAAATGTCAGGAGTTCATCATAAAATAACTTTCAGCAGAACTTGCTTAGGCATAGAAGCCATACATGAGTTTGAATTCACATGATAGCCTATAGTATTAATCAATTAACTTTTGAGGGGCACATTTACAGAATTGATCTATGATGTCATGTTGTACAGGTACTTTGGATTTCATGGAATTTAGCAGTCTAAAAGCCATCTAACAACACTGCAAACCAGGGCCTCAAACATGCATCGAAACAGTGCATCCATCGCAGTAAATATACTGAACACAAGTTAAGTCTCACAGAGGTAGAATTTGCTGCTATAGTGTTGGATTGCATTGGTCTGTACGGGAATTGTTTTCATTGTGTGTTAATCCTGTATCTGTGACAGAAGAGATCCACAGGGGCCCAGAAAGCAGGCTCACTGTGTGGCTATGAGTTAATGGCAATAAGAAAAGTGTAATTGTAATTTTGTTTGGGCATATGGGACTATCACCACTAAAGCACGATATCCGCTCACAGGAGAAGGGCCTAAGGTGGGTTCTGCTATATTACCTGATTCTGAGACCCTATTTCAAAATATTACATGCACTTCCATGGCATATATTACTAATCAAATTTCCCTTTAATCAAATTACCATGCAGCAAACCTGGGGCTGTAATATTCTTGCATAGAAATACTGTAGACAGTGCACAGGGAGAAAGGTTGAAATTGAGGTTAACAGGAGCCAAGCTACTAATTTTTGCTCCCAGGCTGCTTAATCAGGTCATGGCAACAAACCAGGTAAAATCTCCAAATCAGTCATTAGTGCAAACACGTCATCCAGCTTTGACTCAGTTGATGCTGAAGAAGCAATATGAGCGCACTACCACCATCTAGTGGCCTGTCTAGTGGTCTGTTCTTCACAAAGGGAGGATACTTTCTCTCAGCTAAAGCCATGCTGACTCATACAATCAAGGACAGCCTGTCGACTACACATAAAACCAGAGCCAGTTTCCCATTTAATGTCTTTCAGAAATGACCAACCTCTGGGTCCGAGCTCATCTGAGATGGACCGACAGAAAGTCAAAAAGTGTGCTGTGCCCTGACAAGTCCATGGATGTCGTGTCCTCCAGGATAAAGAGGAGAAGGACCATCCAGACCGTTACCAGCACTAACTTCAAAAACCAGTGATGGTATGGTGGTCTGTTAGTGCCCGTGGCATCATGGGTAACACGGGTCACATCTGTGAGGGCATCACTGATGCTGAAAGGTACATATAGGTTTTGGTTTTGAGTCCTCAGTTCCCAATGGAAGTGTTGTTAAAAAAAATGGTGATGCATTACAGGGGTAAACACGGTCCTGTTCCAACTTTTTTGGAATGTGTTGCAGGCATCAAATTCAGAATGAGTGTATATTTACAAAATACAATAAAATTTGAACATTAAATATCTTGTTTGTTTACTGTATTCATTGCTTATGGAAATATCGAATTTCTGAAACTGGGGTTGTAGACCATGATGCATTGCTGTCAGAACAGAAGGGCTCAGTGACATAGACAAAACAAACAAAACATCAGAATATTTTTGACCAAATACCTCGATATTGTGACAGTGTTTTAGGGATGACTTTTGATGTAACAGCTACAGATGAGGATGAAATTATTAGCCCTCCTATGAATTTTTTTTTAAAGAATTTTCCAAATGCTGTTAAACACAGCAAGGACTTTTTTAACACAGCTTTTCCAAACATCCTAGTTTTATTTTGGATGCTTACATTATTTTACTTTGCACACAACATTATTTCACGAAAAACAAAAACTACCACGGTCAAAATTATGAGTCCCCCTGACGCTAATAGTGTGAGGACGGTGTTCTTTGGGTTATACGCCTCTCTCTTCTTTCTCCAAACATAAGCAACGTCTCTAGTTTTGTCTCATCTGACCAAAGGACACACTTCCTTTATGCATAATCTTTCTCCAGGTTGTCCTTAGCATACTTCAGCCTGGCTTGAAGGTGTCTCTTCTGCAGAAGTGGAGTTAGTTGGTTCCTTGCAGTCCATTCCTGTGCAGGGCTCTAGTGATTGTCTTCTTTGAGAGTACAATTCCTGACCTGGCTAGGTCATTCACTAATGTCTTCGCGATTGTTCTGGGGTCTTTAGACACATCTCTCACTAGTTTTCTTTCCAGAGGCTTTGAAATCTTTTGCTTCCTGTCTCTGCCAGGCTTGTTCTGTACTGTGTGGCTCTCTTTGAATTTCTTGACGATACTTCTCACTCCAGTTCTTGACACTTGGAAATGCTGTGCTAACTTTGTATATCCTTCTCCTGCTTTGTGAGTATCAACAATTCTTTTTCTCAAGTCTAAACTGATTTGTTTTGTTTTTGGCATGGCGCTTTCTCAAGTGACAGCTCAAACCCTCACTGAAGTTTTTATACTGTATGTAAATTGGAAGATAACCCTCAGTTTTAACTTGATTTTACAAGCTTTTAGCTTAAAGGGCTAATAATATTGATCCTGGTATTTTTTGTTTTTTCTGAAATAATTCTGTTATTGTGTGCAAATAGAAATGCTTTCTAAAGAAAACTAGTATGTTTAGAAATGCTATGTTGAAAAGTCCTTGCTCTGTTAAAAAAGCACTTGGAAAGTTTTGAAAAAAAAAACCTTAAATTTCATAGGGGGGCTAATAATTTTGTCTTCAACTGTAAAACAGTCTGATAAGTTGAGAAAATTGCATCACTTTATTGTAGGGTGACCAGATGAGAATGGGTGAAATTAACAGGACATGGAGTTGGGGGTGAGCGTGTCATGTCAGAAGGATTAAAATGGATTAATTTAGAGCAGCATTATTATTATTAATATTTTGAAGATCATTTACAGATTCTGAGGATGATATGAAGCACAGTGTCCTGGCAGAGGTGACAGGTGTGTTACAGTGACTTTCAACGTTGTTTCAGATTGTCATTAAGCTGTTATTTATGATAGTTTAATCAGTGCAATAGACAAATGAAAACAAATCAATAATGAGTAGGTTACAAAAACAAATAGGACATTTTTAATAACTAAAAGCAGAAATGATCACCTGTAAGTGATTTGATCATAACGTTTTTATGAATCATGTGTTGTTCACATTATCTCTTACTATAATAGTTAATTTCAGGGACAAAATAGACAGGATTAAGGGCAACTAATGTACTTTTGGACTGCAGCCTTTAACACCAGGAGAAGACAACACTTGTGTCATATCATAAGATAACAATATCCAAAATCTAAGAAAATCACATGTCACAATATCAATATATTGTCCAGCCTTATTTTCACCTCTCTGTGGACAAACGCTGTGATCGTCATATCCTCATCACAGGTTTTAGCCTCACATAGAAAAATCTGTACAAGAGAATCTAAATGCTACAAAACAGCCCGGTTAGCTTTCACACAGCTTAACAGTCTTATGGCACTAGAGAATTGACCTAATAAATCAGTAGGAAAAATGATCTCCCACATATTCCCAGAAACCTGTGTGGTTCCAGTGAGACAGCGATCTTAACAGCATCCCTGCCAGGCAGCACATTATTCTCCTCATTATATTCCTATTGTATAACTCCACAATGTGCAGCAGAGTGCCTCTTAGAAAGCTGTTCAGCTGATGAAGAGAGCAATCATTGACTACATTTATTAATATGAAATACATTAATTTCACACCACATACATGACCCGTATGTGTGCCGACGGTTTATTCGGACATCCTTTACAAGAGTTACTGGACTTAAGCTCCCAGAGCTGCACTTATCCCACTGAGAAATGACATAACGGGAAGTCTGATGAGAATCTGCGAGGAGTCTTTCTCCAAACCTCGCCACCACCAAATAAGTGGATCAAACGCAAAGCCGGTCCCTTATCACCACTTCCCCTGTCTGTTTGGTGGGCTCTGGTATCTGATGAATCCTTATCGTGGCCATACAGTGCTGGTTCACATGTCATGTTATCACACAGGTCCCTTCCCCAGGGCTCCCACAGGAAGAGTCTGTTCCCAGGGCGCTACATGCCAACTATCTCAACTGCCTTAGGGCAAGGAGAAAATACAGAGTGGTCAAAGACGGACTGTGAATTTAGGCAACATCTGTCCAATGTTTCTGTCACAGTGAGGGTCTCAGAAGGATAAGTGAGAACCAAATCAGTAGTATTAAAAAGTTGATTTAGGTTTAATAAAAGTTTGTTTAATAAATTCTAGAAAATTCAGATGCTGTGAATCCCTACAAATCCATATACTACTTACAAAAGCTTAACATCCAGGGAGAGACGCTAATATGTTTAAGCAATAGCCCCATGAGACACCAAGCCCCTTAATTTGATAGTCATTTTTAAAGAAAAAATTCTCTAATTTCAGCTTCTCAAATGTGAATATTTTCTGGTTCCTTTACTCCTCTATGACAGTAAACTGAATATCTTTAGACTGTACACAAAACAAAACAAAGAAGATGTCGCCTTGGACTTTGAGAAAACAGTCTGTATATATATATATATATATATATATATATATATATATATATATATATATATATATATATATATATATATATATAAATGGTGTACAGGACAGGTGGTGCCGCACACTGTACAGAATGTAAAGCCTTTGACTTGACTACATCTAAAGTCTAGTTTTGTAATGGTTTGTTTTGTGTGTAAAACAATTAATGACGTTTAATTGGCTACATTCAAGTAGTCCAAAGTTTTTTTTGTTGTTTTTTTTTACTAGATGAGTCATATTTCCAAGCTTAAGTACCTTTGTGTTTACAATGATTCTTGTGCATTAATTCACCTTTTTAATTTAACAGCAGGAACTTAAGCAAACACAGACTGTGTCACACAGACATGCATAAATAAAGGACTTTTTGCCCTCATGCCTTGGTGTACTATGGCTTAATTGTTTGTTTTGTTGTTTGGGGGGAAATCCATTTTGAAGTGATTTTTTATCGTAACTAAAATGATGAGAGGAGGAAGTACTGAGTCAGACTATGAGGAAGGAGGAGGGGGTGACCAGGGACTCCAGGCGCGTATTTCATAATAGAGCAGTGAGCATGGTGACGCGCTGCCGGGGACCTGCTGCTGCTGCTGCTGCTGTGAAGCGGTGCTGCTCCTTCGCTCCGTCTGGACTTGAGCAGAGATATGAATCTCTTTCTACACATTTTTTAATCACAAATTGACCCACTGAAAGGAATTATGTCCGCTCAAGGATTGTTAAGCAGTGTTTTCTCATGCTCGCTGAGCCCCAAAACTATCTCCAAGCGGAGACTGAGACAGACGAGGAGCCTGGACCCGGCGATGATGAGACATTATGGTACCGAAGCCGAGGAGACATCTTATAATAAGGTCAGTGACCTGTTACAGCTTCATGTAGCAGATGATTGAAGGTGTTGGTCGAGTTGGTATAATCAGAAAGTACCCAGAAACCCACAGAGTTCCGAAGCAAGTCTGGGTGGCGTGCCCCTCTTTTGGTGTGGTGATATTAGTTCGGGTCGCAAGCAATGAATGACAAAATTATTATTATTATTTCTTGATTAAATTATTTTAATACTGATTATGATGACTGGAGATATGACAATACTGTTTTTCTTAAACTGTGGCGGTCACAAATGTCCAAAAACTTCGCTCACAACATCGTTACGCGTGTTACTTTTTTCTTATTGCAATCATTAGGAACTTACTATTTAAAGTTTGAGCCAGAACACAACTTGTACAAACACTGTATCCAAATTACGGAAGTGGTTGGAATTCCCTAAAGGATGAAGTAGCAGAGTACAGGGTTGTCGACTGCTTTGATCTTCAAAGAAAAGAAACTTTCTTTCTTTTTTTACTTTTGCTACTTTCTATCGGCATCATTACATATCCTAAAATGGAGAGGATCTCCAAGGGAAACTGTTGCAACATCGCCAAGTCTATGACAAATAGGACAAACAATTCCCTTAGTGTGTGATACACTATAGTTTTATAGCTGCGTCACCGGACACTAAAAATGATTCAACTCGCTGCTTTTCATGTGATGATGTCAGCAGAAGCGTTTGCTTGTGCGAACTTGCTGACGATTGAAGAGGTGTGACGGGAAAACTTTGTCACATTTGGCACTTTCTCTCATATCATAATACAGACTACAAAGGGACACTTCACAAAAGTAAACATGCACGTTTTTCCTCTTACCTGTGGTGCTGTTTATCCATCTAGATCCTGAGTTTTCAACAGGGGGCACGTGACCCTTATGGGGTCTTCAGAGCTACTGCTGTGGTGGCTGCCAAATTATTTTTGATTTTTTTTTTTTTTTTTTTTTTTGTTCCAGAAACTAAAATATGTCTGAAAATAAAAATTAACATAATTCCAACATACTATTAGCAAAGATGAATTGGCCCATTTGTGAAAAACCTTAAACATTTATTTTATACAACACCGACAAAATGCTACCCATGAATCTTCATGCGATCATGTAAGCTAGCTAACTTACTAAATCCCTGTGTCACACTAATCCATTAACAAATAACTAGTTAGCTACACATTACTAAACATATTGGCCATTACCTGTATCATTATTCCAAGCGTACAGACACTCTTGTGAGCCACAGTCAAAGACTAATACACCTAATACATCTAATGCTAGCCATGCAATAACTGCTGCTAACTTCACAGCTACAGGTAAGCACAAAAGAGAGAAGACCCAGAAATGTTCAATGCAATATATAGTTTCTAGAAGGGTGTGGGGAGCTTCATCCCTCTCTCAACTTAGGAGCCCATAGCCTAAAAAACTAAGAACTCTGACCTAGATTGTTTTGATGTGAGTTGCCATGATTTAGAGATCATGGGTGTGAGATGTCAGCCTTCTCTCGAATGTAGTGGAACAGGATTTCGCTTGGCTTGTGCTTGAGCGCCACAAGCCGGTTGCAATTTTTTTTACCAGTTCTGATTTTTTAAAAGTCAGATTTTCGTCTAAAACTATAAATGACAGCATACACAACCTTTTTTGTAATTTCTCTTTAATGGATAATAAAATTCTATGTTCATAATAAAACAGTGACTATTAAATAACTTTTACATGTTTTGCAAAAGTGCTCCAGGTCACTGCCACGCCTTGTGCTCTTTTCCTCTTTTCTTTCTCCCTCTTCACCTTTTCATTTTTCCAAATTTTTTCCTCCTGTCACATTTTTTTGCTCTCTCTCCTGTTTATCCCTCTCTGCTTTAACGCTGAAGACATGCTAGCATCTGCACGTGTGGCGGCAAGCGCCACTGAGTGTGTGGTGCTGCTGGAGGGCACTGGAACAACGCTCCACCACTTTCTTTCTTTCTTTTCTGAGGTAATACAGTATTCCCAGTTTGCATAATTGGTTTTTAAGAGAGAGGGTGCTCATGTGGATGAACTGCTGCATAATATTCTCAAAATGATGAAACTATTTGTTAAGTCACTCTAATATCTGATCACGTGGTCAGTTAGAGTTGACACAAATTGTTACAACGTGTGTCACACGATGTGTCCAGTCATCAGTTTATCAATCGGTGCATCTTTACTTTCTATTTAACTATACCTGCCAACCATATCACCATGCAGAAGGAAGCATGCATCTAGGCTACTAATGGACGTGAGGTCAGAGAAATGACATTAATGTTAACATCCCGTACTGTCATGAGCCTCTTGTACATGAGGAGATGCAGTTGACAGATGATAGAAAGAAAACTGTTCCTACATGAAACTTCTCATAACAAGGTCTGTGGATTATCTTGAATAACGGGTATGACTTCTGGAAAAAGATATTGCTATTTGAGTTTTTCAAATTTATGTTATTTGGTGTTTTGAGCACCACAAGCCGAGTCATATCTAATCATACATCTCTACAGCAGATATTTCCAAAACTCTGCAACTCAAACAATCTGGAGAGATGAATAGCACTACAGGGAAGAGGAAAAACATGTATTTTTGATTTTGGGATGAAGTGTCCCTTTAAGGTGGAGCTCTGGAAAAAGGGTGGAAGAGGCTGTGATGGGTGTCGATTTAATAATTTCCTGTGCAGTAAAGCTTCCAGCCTGACAACAGTATAAACATGGCAAACAGCAATGTGATAAAAGTATTAAAAATGATCAAATGTGTGCATTGTGAATCTGTGCATGCTCCTTTGAAGAGACATGTTTGCCTCACTACTCCTAATGAGCCTGAAAACCCAATTTTTCATGGTCAGTCCACCTTGGTAAAAACAATTTTCTCTTCAATTTAGTTTCCATTTGAAGGTAGGCTTTTACTTGTGTTTTGCTGTTTAGAAATGCAAAAAGCAAAGACACTCTGGATTCGTGGATGTTATTATTCATTAGTAGACCCAGAGATGAATGTATGACCACCACACCACAAAAAGCAGCAGTAGCAGTGTGGTAAAAGCACATGTAAAAGCAATGACATTTCTGTTATAATAGCCTTTATATATCACCAAAGGAAACAAATCACCTCAGTTATTGCTGCATATCAGTGCCTGGACACATGGAGAGAGATTACTGTCCATGGCTTCACCTTTGTGAGGAGGTGCCTTCCTATGCCGCGTAAATAGCATTAAGACGAGGGAAGGTAGAGACAAAAGCCAAGTAAAGACAAGCCTATTACAGTGTCCATTTGCATCTCTTCTATTGTTACAGATCAGTTTATTTTGGATTGTTCATAATTTGAGCCAATCTGTGCTGCTGTGCTTCAGCTGGTCTGCATGGTAACACTGTTTGTTTTGTATAATGGAACATGCATTGCAAACATGACATTATAATAGGCTTGTAATGAATGCCAGGTATCTGGTCTCTCTTACACTCATCAACAATAACCTATCCTACAGCCAGACCTCTTAGAAATGTAATCACAGTAAATCTGAACGAAGCTGATTAATATTGGAGACAGGTCTGTGTCAGAGAGGATATTTAATGTGATTTATGACTTTGGGGAGTGCTTGTGTGCTGGCAACACCATTATGCTCACAGAGCAGCCCCAGTCTAGGTTTCCCCAAGCATTGTAAAGTGAAAATGTAGTTAGTAATAGACATTAGATAGTCTCAATAATTTGTGATGATGTTTACCACTACTAGGCCTAATTTAAGGGGTTTTAGTGTATCTGTAGACAGTACAGCTCTACTACTGTATTTGTGCCACTGAGAAGAACTCCAGCCAGTTGAGCTGAGGTCTGTGGTGTTAGATCCTTACTAGAGACTCACATGACCACGCTGTCGGCTTAAACTGACAGTAAGTAAGTGCCTTAGTGTATGCAAACCTCACTCCAAGTCCGTAATGAAAGTCACATTTTCTGGGTGTGCAAACTAACCAGCCAGCGGTTCATCCAGGGACAATAGTATCTAAGATACTGTTGCAACAACATTAGTGAAGTCAGGCTGACAATGTTTCTCCCTTTGCACAAAACACTGCGGCACCTCCACCCCATAATAGCCCCAGCACTACAAGACTCCTGTTTTATGAGATCTACCATGTCTTGTAACTCAGGCTGTCCAGACCTCTTGTAAAAATAAAAACTTACTGTATTTAGTTTCTTGAATGCCATCCAGTGTATATTTATTGTGCTTAGCAAAGAGTAAATCACACAGACAAGCATATTTTGCACATGATATACCTGGTGCTTGGAAATCCATCATTGCAATGTGTTTAGTATCCTAACTAAGGTCTTTTGTCTAGTGTAGGGTATCCCCTGTTATATGTCTGTGATTTATATGATTCATAATTCTTATTGTAGCATAATCCTGGCATAAAAAACACATAATTTCCCTTGATTGACCTTGTATTTTCCATAGGTTGAACATCATGTGCTCTGTTCAAGGTGTACTCACTCAGGGTGTCAGTAGGCCGAGCTGAGATGGAAAGCAGGGACATCTGGTTTACATGAAGAAAGCCTCAACTTTTATTTCCCACAGTACAGCAGCATGACCTGATCCTTGGCTAAAGTCCCTCAGGCACATATTTCTTCCCATGGGAGACTGTCCATTTGCATGGCATGGAACTAAACCTGCAGGCCTGAAAGTGCTGCACCACAGCATCCAGTTTGTGTCTGATAAGAGGAAGAATAAACAGTGGGTTAGATGTAAACACAGGTGGCAAATCACTGTTTCACATCAGCTCAACTGAGTCTCCCTTTCAAGAAACTTTGTATGAGTCCATAGCTGACTATATGATCGTGTAAGTCAAAGTGTATTCCCAGCCTCAATAGCTAGATACCTGCATTCAAGAGCCACATTCAGTTCAGTCTTTCTATGAGAATATAGTAGAGCAGCAGCAATTAGTTAATTAATCGATTAGTCAATCAAAAGAAAATCAGTTGCATAATATTTTATTAATCATTTAATAATTTCAGTAATTTTTTAAAGGAAAAACAACCAAACATTTGCTGGTTCAAGCTTCTTAAATGTGAGCATTTATGGCCTTTTGGTTTTAGAGTTTTGGTTGGACAAAAGAAGCAATTTCATGACCTCACATTGGGCTCTGGGAAATTGTGATGAGCATATTTTTTTTTTGAGCATTTAACAATCGCCTTCAATAACCATGAAAATAACCGTAGGATTAATCGAAAATAATCCTTAGTTACAGCCCTAGAATACAGTAGACACACATGAGTGTGTCTACACTCAAGTCAGAAAGTGTTTGCATAATATGTTGTAAAAAATAGTTAGTTGGGCTGTTGAAGATGCCCGTTAAACTGATAGGCATTTGAACAGTCTCAGGGTTTAGGCTAGTTACTGTATTGGCAAATAGTGTTTTTCCATATTCTATCATTCAAAATAATATCAGTATTGTTAGAGGCTCTATGGTGGAGGGGTTAGCAACTTCAGTAAGTGTACAAGCGGTTTGGTTACAAAAGATCAGATAAATAAACCACAGTAAAATGTCAAAGTACTAAAAGACTGTAACAACAAAAAAGGGGCTTAGACCAAATGTATTTCACCATCTCAAGCAGAAGCACCTGGTGGAGTACAAGGTGAGCCACTAATCCCACGAGGAGGAGCTCAACAGCTATTGTGAGTTCCAAACCAAAAATATTTCTCAGTATTTTGTCATATCATCAAGAAAAGTGTTATCGCTGAATACTCTGAAATACTGTGATATTATATTTATATTATATTAGACTAAATCTCCCACTCCTATTGGGAAAGTGCCTATCTGTACTCTTCCCCAATTCTCCTTGATGTATCACACTCAACGGTGCAACTTTATATCAAATAAGATCAAGACTGTATGTTTACTGAAGAGCATTGTTTCCAAAATGCAGTGGATGAACTTAATTGTCTGAGTTGGAAGAGGAAATAGACATACAGGCTTCAAATGGGCTTTTATGCAGCATTCACAATCTGTACATTAAAGTTAAATTGGGGCAACTCCCTACAATAGCTTTTGATCTGCACTACAGAAACTAAAGTGTTTTGGATGCCTTTGACTATCATAACAGTATGAATGACTGCCCCGCTGAAAGTGAATTACTGTTTAATATGATATGGTGGATCCCTCCACTGATCCACATAAGTGCTCAGCACTGGTCACGGTCATGTTTAGGATTCATTTAAACTGATTCTGCATTTCATTTTGGGTTGTTATTGGACTAGCTTCTGGATATGAATACCTTGAGAGATATTGGAAGATACTGCTTTTTGGTTAAACCCTTTATGTAAAAACTTATTAACTCTCATTCAATGTCGTCATCTACAGTACATTCTCTTTTAATAGTGTTTACATGAAACTTTGTCTGTTGAAGATAGTGATTTTGAAAGAACCACAGGCAGCATGGGATGTAATATTCATTTATTTGATATAATGCAATGCTTTGACCGAAATACCTTTCTAAATCACTCTAAACAGTCGGATCAGATATGCCACAGTATATGTCCATTCACTCAGGTATCTCTGAGAAAGCCAGTAAATTGCAGAAACTTGCAAAGCCTTTAGAGGGAGCCATTCATCATCCTCTAATAGTAATGTAGTGACCAAATGAGGACATTAATCACTGGGACAAAGATTAAGGGTTGACAGTATCTGAAAATGTGTGTTTTGGGCAATTATAAAAATCTACAATTATTCAAATTGTAAGCTTCATAAGCTATATGTGACCATTTCTGTTGCTGTTATTTATTCTAGCACTGCTGTTTTAATATAAAATATGTCATATTACCTCAGCATCAGGTTTTTCTATGTTTTTTCACATACTATCTTAGACTTATTCTCATTTTCTTCACGGAATGATTGTGGTGTATTTTTTTTACATGTAGGACCACTATAATAGCATTTCTCTGAGCATCAGATTCTGTCTTCCTCAGTCCCCTCAGATGTTATCTCAGTTAAACTGAGCAATATGTTAATGGAGTCTGGCAGGCAGTCACTGAACTCAAACTCCAGTGTGTATTCTCAGAGCAGTGGGCTTTTGTGTTCAGGATAACAGGCTTAACTCTAAATTGACAGACAATTGACAGTTATAAACAGCTGATCAGCTTACAGTGTAGGACTGGTCATTGCTTGTTATTGTCAGAATAAACTGTTGCATTCATCCTGCAAGCCTGCAGATTGCCTGAGCCTCCTCGACTCTGAGGAGGAGGTGGCAGGAGAAACAGCTAATACATAGACAGTATATTAAATAGAATTTCAACCTATGTAGTATACTGTCTATGGCTCCAACTCGCTATTTGGACTGCTGTACTCATTTTTGGACACACAATTGTTTCATATTGCTCTGTTAATTCTGAAATAGAAATATCCGCCATATTGTATTTCAAAACTAAAGCTCAATGATGTGTCGTAACACACATCTAAGTGTCCCGTGGCTCCTTCAACATGTTGGTGGAATAATGTGATGATGCAGAGGAAGAAAAGTTTGAGAGGACTGTGCTGTTGGAGTGTTTAGATGGAATGTCATCTGCATTCCTCTGTGCACCGTGGAGGAGAGACGGCCTGAGGGAGAAAGAGCTCGGAGGAAACTGAAAACTTCTCTCTGTTACAAAGCCACTTGAGTCTCAAGGAAATGAACTTTTCTTACATGCAAGAAAAAATATATTCCAATTAAAATCCAACTTCTTTTCAGAAAATGTTATCAAATCTAGCAGTGTTTTGTATTTTACTATCCTACTATCAACAAACAACAATAAAGCCGGAAAAGCTAAAAAGCAACAACAGTTTTGCAAGTAAGGCTTCATTTAGAGGTTTATAAAGACAGATACCAGTATAAATATATTTGCCTCTAAAAAGGCACTAAACGTTTCAATTGAAACCCATTCAGTGAACATATTGATGCTACTGGGGCAGTATAAGGAATGTCCCAAAAATACTGTCCACGTTAAATTTGACTGCTGTTTGACTACCTCTGTGAAGCAGCAAGTTAGAGGACTCTCACATTGTAGCTGAACCAAAGTGGAAAACTGATATTATTGGTCTAATTGTAGTTGACAGACTGGATATTTAATCCCATCTGCAGGCTGATGCAGCTGTTACTCTGCTCACAATATGATATAATATGACAATATGATATTAAGACCCAGGCAGCACCTGCCTCAGCTGCTCTGCAACAGGGTTCAATATGTTCTCGTGATATTTATGCCAACTAATATAATAACCTAAAATGATAACTAGTATCTGTTGTATCTGTTTGATTTATCTTGTCTTGATCTGTATCTATGTGTATGAAGACCATATGAACTTTGTTCACCATGTCAAATAAACAGACTGGACTTTGATATTAAACTGAGAGCAGGACAGTGATCGATTGGTAAAATTCTTTACGACTGTTTTTGAGACTTTATTGTTGGCTTTTATTGTTTTAATGATACTGTGATACACTCTAAAGTAGAGCTACAATGATAAATCGATTAGTTGTCAATTATTAAATTACTTGCCAACTGTTTTCATCATCAATTCTCTGAGAGACTCTCTGATTCCAGCTTATTAAATGTGAATTATTTCTTGTTTCTTTACTCTTCTATTACAGTAAACTGAATATCTTCAGGTTGTGGACAAAATAAGACATTTGAGGACATCATCTTTGGGCTTTAGGAAACACTGATTGACATTTTCCACCATTTTCTGACATTTCATAGCGCAACAACTCATCGATTAATCAAGAAAGATTAGTCTAAAGAGTAAATGAGGATGTTTGTTAAATGGCTTGTTTCTGCCTGACACGCTGCTTCCTGTTTATTGTCCCCCTGCATGGCATTAACATGATTCCAGCACTCCAAAAAAGCCACTCATAGCTCCACCAGAATGGAAAAAAATGTCCAACCAGTATTGTACAGTTGTCTTCAGTTTCATCTCACATGTAATTTCATCACAAAAACATCAATGAAACAATCATTTGATTTTGTTCAAGTAATAAACTACAACTCAAAATGCTTTTTTTAAGCATCAACCAGAGGGAGACAACTCATATACGTAATATTATATTTCTGGATTTCCTGTGTAGGCCACATATCAATCAGTTACTGCTGTCTGATTATTAAAGATCTTACAAGTCCACCTACACAGGTGTTTTCACTTATTTTCCTGATTAGACCTATCCTCTCAGGACTGTGTGGGTGGTAAACAGTGCTTAATTGATATATCACCATCACTGTCATGTTGCACCTGTCAGTGCAGCCACAACAGTGAGCCAACATGGGACTGAAGCAGCAAAATGGAATTTAGCAATCATTCATTTTTCATGTCGTCTGTGAAAAAGGCCTATTACCAATTACCACAAAGTACCAATAAGCCTTTTTCACTGAAAACATTTTGACATGTCAGAATAGTATTGTGCATACTGGCTTGTTCTTACACTGTCAAGGCTCACTGGGACAATAGAAAACAACATAGCCATTGTTAAGAGCACCTGTGCTTTTTATTATGACAAGTCAAAATATCTGCTGTGAAAAGGCCCAGCTTCAACCTGAACAGAGGTCTAATCAGTCCAAATCACTGAAACACAACTCAAACTATATTTTTTAGAGCTCAACCGTCACTGGATTTTTGGCATCAATATTTGAGAGTATGTTTTGATAAGAATTTTTGTAAGGAATTGTGACCCTGCTAGGCCTACTGAGCAGGACATTTTATGTCATTTTAACTCTGCTAGCTGTGCTGCCAAGACTGCGGAACCATATTCACATTTTAAAAACCCCAAATAATTTTTAACAGACATATAAAGACTAGGATATCCATAAAAAGTTGCCTGACTAACAGCAGAACCTTTCCAGGGAGCCAACAATATGCACAATAGCAGCACCCTGACTCTGTTTGACCTGAATGGAACAGAATCTTAATTAGTATCATTAAGTGTTTACTCTACTGTGCAAAATGGCAAAATGGCTGACTTAAAAAGGTCTGTTATAAGTTACCTGCCATCAGTTTCTTTCTATAGTCAGCTGTCTGTGTTAAGGGTGACTGCATCACCCTGTCTGGGTTTATTTCACCATAATGATCTGCTCATTGCACATTAGCGCGCTTATTAGCCTTCACGGCCACTTGCTCCCTTTTATTTTATTAATTTGAAAGTCACTTTAATGCTCCACTCCCAAGTCCTCCAAAATCTATGATCAGAACTATGTCCATAGTAATGGACTGTTATTCATAGCAGTGATCCCAAACGGAGAGCAGTAAGAACGTCTGAGCCTCCAGAGAACAGTAATTGTTGCTGCTGGTGCAGAGCTCACGTTACCTTGACTTCAGTCATAACCTTACAGTACAGCAGCATCAGACTGTTGTCTCTGACTAAATCTCAGCATAGCTCAGATCAACAATTGTCTACTGACAGGTTTTGTTATTTACAGACAACATTAAGCCTAACGATACCTCATAATTAAATATTATAGGAGTATTGGCTCATTAATCTACTTAGAAAGGGGAAGACTGAAGGAGCACAGAGGCTGACTGATCAACATTCATTTCTGAGGATACTGTGAACGCTCAGGTTCAAACAAGGTCACAGAATAATTCTTAGACATCTCTGTAAAACAAAGGTTTCGAGTCGACATGAATTCATACAAACTTGGCAAAAATGTAATGCAAGAACGTGTAAAACTGCACTGTTGTCAAAGAGATCCCCAGTTTTCTATCCCCCAAAAGGGTTTGCGGCCTTTTTTGGTTTTATATTAGCAAGCCAGTTCCACCACATTACTCAACCAAACGTTTTCTCACTTAAGTTACATATACTGGTGTCTATTAATGCAGATAGTTATGTTTTTATCCACCACCCCATAATAGATGAGGCCTGTGCAGAGAAGTCAACTTAGTTAGCTAAACGTGACGCTCAACATCTGAAATACAGTCGACAACTTAAAGGGATAGTTCACCCAAAAATGAAAAAGAGGAAAACAGCATTGCAGAATTCAAATGGAAAAAAAAAAAAAACTCAAATGCCTCCATACTTAATGTCTGATGTAATCTAAGTTTCCTAAAGTTCTGACATGCCAAGTTGACTTGACAGAAGCCATTTAAGTTACAACATTTTGATAGCCCAAGTCTTCACTGTAGATCCTTAGGTTGGAGCCACATTCACGTGTCGGGGCTTTAGGAGACTTGGATTACAGGTCACCATTCACTTCAGTTGTTTGGAATATTCTGCAATGCTGTTTTCCTGTTAAAATCCAGCGCTGTTTTGTGAACTAAAAAAAGACTAAACCAGACCTTCAATCCGCATGAGGGTGAGTAGAAAATGACTGGATTTTCATTTTTGGGAGGCACCGTTAATGTGTTCACTTTTATTTTGATTTCTTGGTCATATATGGATGAATTTCAGAATTGTGGTCAGTTTGTTTATTTCGCCGTTGCATCACTGTTGCAATTCGCGCCTTTGTCCTGGTCTCCACAGCAACAGTGGCTGAGGCTCATGGGTATTGTAGTACTTAGAATGATGTGGACTTCCAACTGACAAAAATGTTGTGCAGCCTAGCTAGCTAGTTGAACGACCCTTTAAACATGCTAATCAGTAATTAAACACTCTGAAAACACTGCGCTGCTAACATATTGTACTTCTCCCAGTCAAGAAACAAGCTAGATTTTTGCATGACTGAACTCTAACTCTACGTGTATGCGACGTGTAGGTAACCGTTACCTTGCTAACCTTCAGGTAGGTTAAGGGGCTCTTGTCTTTCCCTCCTCAAATGGCTTAATGGCGTCAACTTATGACCTTAAACTGAGAGCACACCGAGAGCACTGACCCCTCCCAATCCATTTATCAGTGGTAATGTTCTGCACAGGGCTCGCGTCCCTCACCCTGATGTACTGCGGCTAAATCACTCGCTGAACTTGTTCCACTTTTGAGTGCACGTTGAGTGAGACACAGGTCCAGGCTTTAGCTGCGAGCAGCATGTGGACTGTATTTATGTGGGGCATTTCTACCTCTGGAGTCAAATGGCGTCGGTTCAGCGGTGGTCTGCAACTTTGAGGGGCGACTTCTCATCTCGAGTCGGTGTACTGGGGCATCCCCTTCACCAGCGAGGAATCACCCATCTTGTGAGTAGCTGCTGTTGCTGTAGGTTTGTTTCAGTAACTTTGAGTGTGAACAATGAACCTGTCAGCTTTCTGAAGGCTCAGCAGTGTCATGAATTGTTTACAAAAGTGGAAGAAATAATAATAGAGAGACTGAAACGCAGTGACGTTACCACATGACATGTATGTTACGTAATGCTAGCTTTGATAAGTACTTAAACGTCCTAAAAGAAGTGAAACACTTAAACGCAACACAAGAATAATGTGTTGTGTCAGCTCTTGAGAATGTACTATAATGAGTTTTAGTCATCTTTATTTTAAATTCAGAGTAAATACAGTATCAAGTTGGCAGCAACAGTACAAACAGTATAAAACTGAGCACAAATCAATAAAAGAACAGAAAAAATAAATTAAAGGGACAGAAGTCTGTTAGAAATGGGTAAATAGTCAAGGCTTGTTTGGTTTGTGTGTTAAAATTAATTAACTCAATAATGAAGACCTAAGAATGGTGGTCTGGCATGAAATAATCTTTGTGTAGCCTATAGATTGTTTAGATCATTTACCTTTTTTTTAATCCTCTATAATACTTACAAATGTAATTATCATTATACTCTAATTAAGGCAAAGGACAGTCCATATCAGATATCCATCTTTGAAACAGTTTCCCAAAAAGATTTAGTATAATTATAAGCAGAGAACATGTTTTAAAGTTTAAACACGAGAATCATGAAACATACAATTTGGATACAGATCAACTTTATTATCCCACACTGATATTCATTTAGTCCAATGTAGGGCTGCAGCGAACAATTATTTTCATTGTCGATCAATCTGTTGAAATTTTTCTATTAATTGATTGGTTGTTTGGTCTATAAAATGTCATCACATGTTAAAAATGTCAATAAGTGTTTCCCAAAGCCCAGTTGCTTGTTTTGCCCACATCCCAAAGATATTCAGTTAACTGTCATAAAAAGGTGAAGGCCCATAAAATATTCATATGTAAGAACTTTGAATCAGAGAATTAAGTTAAAATTCATTCTCAGTTGTTTTCATCCATGTTGAATCTTTCAGAAACTCATTACAAGGTTAGATATCATTTTTCATTTTAAAATGATTTTCCTGTTTCTAATTTCGATTATAATCTCTTCAGGGTAATCTCTAAGTAGATTTTTCCTTTCAAGAGGAAAAGGGAAAATAAGGAGAAAATAAGGAAATACAAGTAGTAGGCAGGGCTGTCACCACACACTTCTAGTGAGTCATAATTGATGATTGAAAGGCATTATGTTTATATGATTTATACATGTTTTATGGAAAATGTTGCATATTGTTCCTTTAAAATCAAGATCATCTACATAAAGTGAGGCCATCTGCGGTACTAACCTTTCATAAGACATCATTCCTTTCACCATATTTACCATTATTTGTAGGATTGCCTTGATAAGAACTGAATATTGTGTTTTTGTACACTTTATTGAACACTGCACTCAGTTGTTCTGTGTTTCCCACTTATGCTTTTTATTAGCCCAGTCATCCAAGAACCTTTTGTTAGTAATAGAGATTTTCTATTTGTTGTATGACTTTACCTTGAAAGTAAAGGACAAAAATAGTGAATATCTACTCCTGTGGACGTCTGAATGGACTCTCGAGAGCACTTTTATGCATTTATTTATTTTAAGAATAGCAGGATGTGAGTAATTGAATGACTTTTTGTGTTAGTGCTGGTTGTTTCCAAGTTTTAATGGATGTTCCAATGTTATTTTGGTTTTGTCAACACTGTTACACATATACTTGTAAAATACAACAAAACTAAGGGTGAATACCTGCAATTGAAGACAGTTTCTAAAAGCACTAATGCAGAATTTAATCCTAAAAAAACACAATGTGGACAGAGTGTAGGAACTCTTGTGGAAAACTTCCCACAATGTCCCATTTAAGTGCTTCCTGAGCACTGAAGAATATTCATCACCTCACTGGATTTAGTTCAAGTGGGGTTGATTGGTGTAATCTGAGTTTCCAATCTTGCTATTTTGTATGAACTACCTTGCGCGCTTCCTCTCTTTGTATTCCAAGGGAGCTGCGAACAAAAGCTTTGTGTTTCACCAAGGCTTTGAATTAAAGTGAATTTCTGCGCAGCCAAGGAAAGTACAACCTTCACTGAAACAGAAGAGAGTTGGGATAAATTGGATCAGTTGATGTATTTCAATAGGTATGGTTGCTTTATTGCTGGCTTTGTTGTCACAGTATAGAAATAGATGGATGAAAATGAAAAAAGAACCTGTTAAAGCCTGATCAGTGTAACAAAATCGTTTTTTTCTTTTCTTTTTTTTTTAGCTTGTTGTTCGTCCAAAGACCCTTTGTTAATAATAGCGATTTTCTATTTGTTGGGTAGTGATGGTGTCAAACACTGTTAGGATTCTTTCTGTTAAGTCAGATGGCCAATGTTTATATAGAGAAGAAGCTGAGACAAATCTGTAAGTTTATTATTAATTGATAAATATGTAGCTTAACAATTGCACATCCAAAAATGAGTGCGGTTGTCCATATAGCGAGTTGGAGCCATAGACGGTATATTAGATGGGTTGAAGTCCTATTTAATATACAATCTGTGGTTGAAGCGAGTTGTTTGCCTCTTCTCCTTCCTCCCCAAACTCAAGGAGGCTCAGGCAGGCTGCAGGAACACTGCAAGAGTGCAAGACAAGTGTAAATTTGAAAATAAAAAGCTATATGTTATAACCGTCAGTTTTCTGTCAATGTAAAGCTAAGCCCATTATCCTGATAAAAAAAAAAAAAAAAAAGCCCACTGCTCTGAAAATGCACACTCGTGAGTTGAGTGACTGCCTGCCAGACTCCGTTAACATATTTCTCAGTTTAACTGTTATGAACATCTACTCCATCTAAAAGATTATTAATGATTTTTTTAATGACTCATAAACAGACACTCACTCATTCACTATTACAAGTTGCACACTGAAAAGGGGGATGCCATGGCTGTAGCATTGTTGTCAGGGGGAGCACAAATCTCAGTGTAAGCCTTAATCCCTGATGACATGTAAAGGTATTTTTATGATTTATGACAGCAAATGTGTTTCAGATTACTCTTTTAAGATTCTAAAGCACTGGCTTCAGCAGTGCCTGCTGAAATCATGAGGTTAGTGTGATAAGAACTGACTTCATCCAGCTTTGACAATGACTGCTTCTGTAACAAGTCAGAGCAGCTGTAATGGTCTGACCTTCCATTGAGATAAATTTGAAAAAAAAAATCTAGTTATATAAAAATTAAAGTTATATAGTTTTTTATTAATTTATCCATCTTCTGACAATTACAGTAAGAAGAAATAGTGGTTAAGTGAGTTTCATTAGTTTCCACGTCATGTCTGGACATGATGGACTATAATAACTAAGGGGGTGGTGCATTAAATGCTGCACACAGTACTTTGAATTCCAAAGTAATTATTTTTGGTGTGAGGACGTCACTTCACTGACATAACAAAACTGTGGGAACTCAGCTGATCCTCTCATCAGATAGAGAGGGCGTTTACACTACTATATAATCACACAAGAAGAATGTCTGAACAAAATGGGTAGTGAACAGCATATGTGACTATAGTTTTCTGTCACACTTGTTTGTCCTGTCCATCCATGCTTAAATGATGTAACTGAGGCAAAAAATAAGTGTCATTTATGGTCACTATTTCAGTTAATTAAAAGACAACTGAAAAGCCTGGTAAAATACAGAATAGTCAATAAATGTGGATGCAAGCTACAAACCAGAGTGCTGATTGGACCAGCTAAACACGTCACAGTAATATAGGCAGCTAACAGTCATCTTCAATAAATATAGACTATTAGTCACAGTACTATCAAAATGTGAGAGCTGAAAAGGATGAAAAAAAATGATATAAAATGCAGGAAAATTATCAGCCCATCAATCAGTCAGGCTTTATTTGTGTTGCACTTTTTATACCAACACATAGGCCTAGTTACAGTGAAAGCAAATCACAAAATGTCCACAATATAATCACATCATGATTTGAAATGCTTTCAGTAGTCTCCAGTATTGATACTGTGCTTTCTTGCTTCTCTCTGATAGCGAGTTGACACACACTCGCTTTTCTTATTTGCATCAGTTGAATATGGTGTCGTCATATTTATCTTTTAAAAAAAAACTCAAAAATGTTATTCCTTCAATGTTGTGTCAGTTTTTCCCTGTCAAAAAATCAAGAATGGTATTGAACATCAATATTTTTCAAGGTATGATATCAAAGTTACAGTATCGTGACAACACTAGTACCTAATAAGGCCCGTCTGACCAAAATATTCTTATATGTCATTTACAAGTGATAAAACGTCAAATAAAGATCATTAACAATTATATGTAGATATATTCTGATACTATTTTTTCCTCTCCAATACCAATTCTGATCATTATTATCATTCCTTATCAAACCTTATTCTATGGTCTGGCTCAGGATGAACCCCTTGCATGACTTCACCATCCTGGGGCCAAAAATGATATATGGGATGCAGCTGGAAAGTAATAGGTTCCTGTTTTGGGATTTTTTATGTTACATGGTATCAGATTGGTGCGCAGATTCGCTTACCAATACCAGTGCTGCCTTTTTCAGCAGTATTGGAGGCATTTTCTGATTAGGGCTGCAACTAACGATTATTTTCATTGTCTGTGTTATTAATCTGTTGATTCATTTATTGGTTTATTGATTGGTTCTTTGGTTTGTAAAATGTTATAAAAAGTTGAAAAATATTGATCAGTGTTTCCCGGAGCCCATGGTGAGATCAATGTCTTGTTTTGTCCACAACCCAAAGATATTCAGTTTACTATCCGTAGAGGACAAAAGAAACCAGGTTGGTCAATTTTTCTTAAAAGTGACTAAAAAATAGTTGGTGATTAATTTAATAATGATTAATAATCAATTGCACACACATCATAGTAAGTATATGGCAAAAGAAAATAACGTTATCTGTACATATTGCTGTACTTTGTCATACTGCATGTGTACTAGAAAATAGTATGCTACCGTAGCACTGTCCTAATGCTCATTTAATGGGAGTGAGCCACTTTACTGTAAGCCTTATCCTGATAATGAGTTACTAAGCCTCTTTGGAGCACAGCTCATATTATTGGCTCAACTGTACTGGATCAAAGCTCTGTAATCTCCAGCATGGAGATGCTCAAAGGTTGAGGATTTCAGATCAGATTATTTGCCCCGTCATTAGTACAGTACTAAAAGTTCAGAATGGCTCATCTGTGTTATTGTTTACTATTGAAGTATTGTTTAGGAAACATTTTTGATTTTTACTGATGATGGCTTGTTCCAAAGTCAGCGGAGTATGCACACTAATTATATGCATCGGCAGGCACTTTCATGAGTGGAGCAGGGATAGAATTAAAATTCAGTATTTCACATTTAAGAGCTGACGGTAAAGTGTGTTTGCAGTATTTATAAGCATTTTTGCCACTTCTAAAATCTACATAATCAGTGTTCTGGCTTCGTTCTCTGGCAAAGCAACGGGTCAAATTCAGTTTTTGGTTTTTGCAAACTACTTTAAAAAAAGCCTCAGTGGGACACAAGTCCTCACACACATTCGTGTTAGTTTATATAAAAAGTACAGTGCAAATGGTGCATGCTGACATCAAGAAGATAAAGCATTTAGACATCTCTGAAAACAAATTGTGTTTGCTGTCAGTTGTCGTCATGGGAAACAGCAAATGATTAATGGTAATGTTCCAGCAGGTACCTGTCAGGTATGCTGAGGGTCCATGAAGGGTGTGATTGTCATTAACTTATGATGGCAATGATAGATGTGTCTGGTGTGTGTGTGTGTGTGTGTGTGTGTGTGTGTGTGTGTGTGTGTGTGTGTGTGTGTGTGTGTGTGTGTGTATGTCCCCAGGGTGACTTCACCTGGAACAGCGTGTCAGGACGTAGCGTTGGCCTGAAGCCCGTCCCCCTGCAAAGCCTCTCAGAGTTGGAGAGGGTTCGTCTACAGGACGTGGCCTTCAGGCGACTGCTCAGGGATCGCGACCTCGGCTGCCACATCACCATCCCAAAATGTATGAAAACACACACACACAGGCACGCACACACACGCACAAACAC
This sequence comes from Lutjanus erythropterus, assembly GCF_056507025.1. Taxonomy (NCBI): domain Eukaryota; kingdom Metazoa; phylum Chordata; class Actinopteri; order Lutjaniformes; family Lutjanidae; genus Lutjanus; species Lutjanus erythropterus. The sequence continues at coordinate 25,360,430 of NC_139324.1, forward strand.
ACATGCACAAACACAAATAGTCTCCTTCCTTATTCAGCAAATTGCTTTTTTGTCGCAAGAAAAAGCTTGTCACAGCATGTCCTCTGAAACACATGCACACCTGCAAGTTGGCAGAAAGTGCTTCTTTATCTGTTTCTTTTAGTTTATTTACATGCAAATTTGGGGTGTCAGAAGATATCAATACACTTGAGTATCGCAATATTATTAACATTTTGTGAAAGCATTTTGGAAACTTAAACTTAAAATGAGAGAAAAAGAGAACACAAAATAAATGAAAAAGAAATTCGAAATAGGGTCCTACTGATGCTGGATATTTTTGGGCTGGTGCCAATAACAATATTGGGGATTAAAAAAGTTTCCAATATTGATATATTGGCCAATATTTTTCATACAGAATGTAGTATACAGTATGTATTTTGCAGTGGAGGCAGGATATTTTACAGTTAAACAATAAACTTTATTGTCCAAAATGATATTAGGGCACTGAAACAATAAACTTTTACTATTATTTTTAAGAAATACAAATTACTTAAAGACAGTAATATTGTTCAACCAATATATATCGGTCAGGCTCTAGTTTTGGGTCTTATTAATTGTTAATGATTAACTGATTGTTAGCATTTTGAACTGGATGGGAAAATGTTAACATGAGATTTGAGGGAGAACCCAATCCAGCGGCAGACATTAAGAATAACTATGTAGAAATAGCCTATTTTCCTGCAGATGTTCTTGTTTGCTTTCGTAGGTCATCTAGAAGCATCAGTATTAAACTGTGACTGTTTCATAAATGGATAAAAACTCCCTGTTGTATGTTTAAACATGCTGTAATGGACTGTTTAATCACAGATCACTGCTTTATTTAAAAACTGGATTATTTGACTAGATAGTTGTAGTGTTTTGTAACCTTGTAGTCTAATCCAAATCTATACTTTGAAAAGGACATCTGTGCTTTGAAAAAAAACCCTCCTCTTCTTTGTTTTGACACATTATTAGCAGTTTGTCTGTGTTCATTTGCTCTTTGGAACTGTGTAACCATTTAGGAAATGAGCCTAAAAGGATGTCAAGTGGAGCCAGAGAGCGCAGGAGCATATTAACTAGGCTTCTTGATTTAACTGTGAGACTTTTGCCTCCTTTCAGATGGCCACAAGCACAAGAAGTCACTCAGACGGAAGTTGGATTCATTATCTAAAGAGAAGAGTAAAGACAAAGGTAAAGTGGGATGTACTGCATGCACTGCATACTGTAAAGGGAATGCTACTGTTCCCCCTTGAAAATTGTCTTTAGATAAGAACTTGTCTGATATTTTTGTTAGTCTTTCCAAACCAGTGAAGATAAATAGTTGTTTTTTAGGTCTGTAGGAGAGTCACTGAGTCCTGTCAGACTTTTATTGCCCTGTAGTTTCTAGTCTAGTCAGCCTCTGACACTTGAAAAGACACTCCTTGATCCTTTTGGCTGAAGCTGCATAGACCCACTGAAGCAGACATTCTCAGCTGTTTATACCCGTGGAGCGCTCAGTGATCAGAATCTACAGTACAGTAAAGAAGTCTCAGAGGGAGCTGTGATCTTCAACTGCCGCACCCGCCGCAACAATCTGGCAGGAAAGTGATGTTCTCTGTCACACAGGCAGTCGAGGGAAATAACAAAAACAAGCTTAAGTGGTGGCTCATTCATTACAGCCTGTCCTCCGGCATGGCCAGCCCCCTCTTTCCTCTTCTCCCCCGTTTGTTTACAAAGGCACTTCAGAAAGTATGTGCTCCCTCACTGTGAATATTGAGTGTGCACTGCAGAGGCCTGTTCTCGACATTTCTCTTGTCATATTTATTTAGAGCAGCATTTATTTAAAAGGATGGATGCAAACAGTTTTAGACTCACTGTAGAAAATACAAGATCCAGTGGGTAAAATGTATAATATACTGACATGACTAACACGTAGTAAAAGGATGGATGGATAGGTAGATAGATAGATAGATAGATAGATAGATAGATAGATAGATAGATAGATAGATAGATAGATAGATAGATATTTGAAGTGGGGTTGTACTTCAATAGTAAACTTACACTGATACTGATTTTTTGGGTGGCTGAAAAACATTTTGCTCATTGCTTAACTTCCGTGCTGGTACTCTTCTTTGCTTCTCCAAAGTGGGGACATGCTGACCTCCATCTACTGTAGGTAATACACTAGCAAAAAGAACCTCGTATACCCCACTTCAAACAATTCACACTATCCCTTTAAGAGTAATTCAGCATATCCCAGTTGTCTTGAGGCCATGGAGGTGAACTTTAAGTCCCTGTCTTGCTCTTGCCCTCCCACAGAGACACCGCCCCAGGTCTTTGGCATACCGCTGTCACAGGCCATATCCAATGACCGCACACACAAACAGCGGCACGATCCCACACGGGAGGGACACAGTGACCCCACTGAATTGATGCTATCCTTCCTCCACCTCACCTCCAGCTTTAAAAGGGCCAACAAGGAGCTCTCCAGCAGTAATTCATCTCTGAGCTCCACCTCTGAGACCCCCAATGAATCACCTGTGCTCAGCACACCAGACGCGGCCCCACGGACTCGCAGGCGGGTAAGCGTTCCTGAAGCATTGTTTTAAAGCAACAACAAGAAATCTATCTGATTACACTTGCACACCAGATTTCTCTTGGAATTTTTGGCCTTTTTGGTTATTCACTCTGCGGCTGGATAATGCAGCCACATTTCATCACTCTCAGTGCTCACTGTACGGTGGTCACCCATCTGCTTGACAGGGTGGAGTATCTGTGGATTGCATCACTGACCTTGATGACAACCAGTCTCGACTCTTGGAGGCTCTCCAGCTGTCTCTGCCAGAAGAGGCAGCTGGCAACAGGAAGAAGCGTCACGACAAAAAGCTCAGCCTCAACCCTATTTACAAACAGGTGCCGAGGGTCGTGGATCTCTGCTGCCAGCACCTGGAAAAACACGGTACTCATGATCAAAATTGAGAGTAACACTGTGGCGCAAGAGTATGGTGTAAGAATGGTGCAAATACTGTACATCATATGCAATAGCAATGTACTCTACATATCTCTGTGGAAATGTGTGATTCAGTAAGAAATGTTACTGAGGCTGAACTTTACTCACAATATTGGCACTAAGAGAGCATCTTCATCTTTGCTTAGGCCTACAGACGGTTGGAATTTTCCGTGTTGGGAGTTCCAAGAAGAGAGTACGACAGGTACGAGTTCAGCTGGTCAGCTTTAACACAGCTCTGCACTTAAATAAATTGTATCAGTTATTTGCAGCGTTGTCAGTGTAATATTTGTCATAATATTTCATCCAGCTTCGAGAGGAGTTTGACCAGGGATGGGAGGTGCACTTGGATGAGGAGCACAGTGTCCATGATGTAGCTGCTTTGCTGAAAGAGTTCCTCAGAGACATGCCTGACCCACTGCTAACAAGAGAACTCTACACGGCCTTCATCAACACAATATGTGAGGAGCACACACACACATATACACACAAAAAAATAACAGCAAGTCACCACATGTTTGGTGGAGTTTTAATCGGTGATAATGTTGTGGCCTTTTTTCTGCAGTGCTGGATTATTCAGACCAAGAGAGCGCCCTCCAGCTCCTGATATTTCTGCTTCCTCCCTGTAACAGCGACACACTGCAGCGCCTCCTCTGCTTGTTGTCCACAGTGGCTGCGCATGCTGAAGACAGCCTGGACAATAAGGGACATGAGGTAAAAAAACTGTTCATGGCCTGTTTTCATGGGAATATAAAAACAGATGCAAGCACCTGCTCTTTCGAGGCCTGTGACAAGATGACATTTAAGGCAGGTTCTCACCTAAAGGTCTGGTTACTGAATTGAACCAATGCAAGAATTATCCATTGTTTCAATTTTCCAGCTGGTCTGGTGTACATTCACAAAGGCAAAACTCAAACAGTCCAGAAATAATAAACCCATATGCTGACCCATACTTGACACACTTGTCTCAGATCAAACTGCTGTAAACAGTGGAAGTTAATTTCCTATAAATTCTTTGCAATAATAGTCCCCCATTTTTTTAAAAGCTTTTATTATGAAGCCAAAACAGCAAGTGATGTTTCATTAGCATTAACTTCACATGACTCCTATCAGCTGAAAGCAAACTGTAAAATAAAACAGATACCTGAAAGTACAAAAAGCAACAAAGGAGAAAAAATTAACTTTAAACCAGTGAGATTCAGTTAGAAGCTAGAAAAGTCCTGCTCTGCTCCATTCATTGGTGAAACACACAGAGAAGGAAAGATAATGCAACCGACCACTCTCACACTGAGATTAAATTAAACAACTGCATATAAACGCAGTAAATAACATAAATAAAATATTGTGTCTTTTAGGGGGTAAACAATGGTAGGGGAAACACTTGAAGTGCCTCTTGAGTCCCGGTTTGTCTCCCATTAGTCAATATTTGGACAGAAAACATGCTGCTGGTTTACCAGTCACTAAAACAGAAGAGAAAACATTTTTTAACCAATAAAATGACACATACAATAGTCTGCTTCCTGTAATGTACCCTCAATTCCCCACACCTTCCTAAAAAAGCATCACAGCTTATTTATAGCCATAGCAATGCTGATTTAGCAACAATTTTAATTAAACTGCAATGAAGTTACACACAATATACCATGTAAAGATGAAAGAGAATGACTCCTGCAGAGGCTCAGAAAGTGATACAGTAGGCTCTCCCACTGACTGAAAACAGAACGAGAAATGTGTGTGAGTGAGTCCAATAACCTACTAGTAATAATAAGAAAACCAAACTTACACCATTCCCTCTTGCCCCTCACTTTAGGAAGCCCTGGTTTACAAGCTTAATATGATTGTGATGAATCCCAGCAGCCATCAGAGGGCAGTAAGACAGATGTTTGTTACATCTGCAGCCTCTAATTTGAACAAAGTGCTGTGCCAAAGCGCAGCGAATTATGCATGATAATCCATTGTGAGTATCTTGATTAAATGATGCAAGAACAGCATGAACCATCCTGCTGCACAAATAACCACACAAACACTGTGCTTCTGTATACATTACAGTTTGGTTAGAATGTATTTCCTTGTTTTATTCATTGTTAACAATTACAGGTATAATGAAATTGTGACATAGTGGGAAACAATTTGTCTCAACATCTACATATTTGTGCAGAACACTATTTTGGCACTCCATGAAGCCAGTGTCAATCAACTGTATGTCATTTACCACTGTGATTGGAATACCTGGTTAAAAGATGTGATCAGTAGTGTGATTTGCTGGAAAGATGATAATGAATCATTATCACCCTCCTTTTAATAGTGTCTATAAGCACATGCTTAATGAGCTCATTGTCCTTGTGAACATGACCCTTTGCTCTTGTCTGTGTGATTTTGCTGTTTAACACGGACCCAAAGTCCCTTTTGTTGTAATGATCTTCTTTTTACATTAATCTTACTTTTTGACTACTGATCGTCACATAGAGATTAATTGTTTCCCACGGATATAAAACCAGTTTGTTCTTGGCCTCAGTCCTAGAGCATACATACTGTAACGGTGAACAAGAGGTCTGCCTGGTCTCTTTGAACAAAAGAAGGCAAAGCCAGCCTTATTGATGGTGGCAGGGCTGTGTAAGGTGCACATTCCCAACATTTTATGGGTGCCAAGGAGGGTCTGTCTACAACAAAAGACTCCAACTCTTAATAAGATAATTACTGTATGCGTGAAAGAGTTTTACTTTCTGTGTGTAAGAACAGATAAAAAGAAAATCTAGGGCTCTACTGTGAACTTCCATATGAATCATTTCAGTCCAGAAAATATTTCTTGTAATTGCAGGGGTCCAATTTAGATAACAATTTGGTGGTGATGTGAGAGGTTCTCAAGCGAAGCTGTGTAGATTAGTTTTGTTCAAACTGGAAGATTGAAAAAAAAAAGATTTTTTTTATTTATTTTACCATATAGAAGGGATGCTGGAGTGATGACATTGCTTTAGCTGAGAGTCACTATACCAAAATGTCCAGTGAAAAGTGACTGTCTGTGTAAGTAAAGGTAAATGTGAAGGCGAACTTAATTGTGATCATTAAACCATACAAAGTACAATTATACAGTAATACATTATACAGTACAGCCCTATTAGGATGGGTGGGCAGCCACTGTGCAGCACCTGGGGACCAAATCCAGATCTAAGCCAGCGCCTTGGTCAGGGTACTGAGTGGAAAATTGACCGAGCATATATGTTTTTGATTGTGGGGGAAACTGGAGCACCTGGAGGAAACTCCACACTGAAAAGCCATGTGTGAACAGGGATTTGAACCTACAACCTGTGATATAAACTGTTTGACTGACCAGACAAATGATTTCTGTCTTCTGTTTTGTTAAGATCACAGGAAACAAGATGACAGCACTCAACCTAGCCACCATCTTTGGACCGAACCTCTTACGCAAGCAAAAAAACTCAGACAAAGAGTTTGCAGTCCAGAGTTTTGCCCGCGCAGAGGAGAGCACGCTCATTATCAGTGTGGTCCAGAGGATGATCAGTTCATATGACGCACTATTTATGGTAAGCCATATTTACTGTCAAGTCAACTTTATTAAAGGGATAGTATAGTTTGGATTATTTTGAAGTGGGATTATATGTGGTACTTATCCATAGTCAGTGTATCGCCTACAGTAGATGGCAGCAGTGGAGCTTATTTCAGACACCTAAAAAAAGGTCCACCCCAAAAAATCAGTATCAGTTTAAGCTTACAGTATATTTAGAACATTTTCAGCATTGCCATCAAACCGCCATACATAAGCCAAATAAAGCTCTCTCTAAACCAAACTGACTTCACCAGGAAAAAAAACAGTAATTTTACCTCGCAGAACACGGCAGTTGCTGGTCTACTGCTGCCCCTATCATATAGTTTGTTTGTATTATTGTGTGACTTGGTTAATCCATACTAACCCTTTAAAACACAATTTTACACATTAACATCAACAAACTAACTTATTGAGGCAGAGGTAGACCAGCAACTCCCATGTTCTGCAAGTTAAAATGACCATTTTTGGTTTGGTTGAGCAAGAGAGAGCAAAAGGCTGTCTGAAGGCAAAGTAATGAGGTGCAAATATTCCAATAGCATCCACTTTAAAAATATGTTTTGTTGCTGACCCTGTCTATGGTAATACATTGTTTAGCTTCCCTGCTGGTACTCCCCTCTGCTTGTCCAAACTTGGGATTAAATAATCCAACCTAGCCCTTTAAAGACTGGGTGTAATCAAACAATCTTAAGGTCTCAGTCAGGTTTCTATTTGGCAAAAAAGTGTTTATGGAGACTTCTTAACCTTAATGGAGTGGAGCCACCCTAATAAAATGTAAACATTAGCTTTATAGGTTGTGAGAAGGACTGAGCTTTTACAGTCACTTATAAAACAAAGTAACATCATTGTAAAAAAAAAAAAAAAGAGAGAGAGAAATCCACGTGATTTTGTCTTTCTCTCCTGAACCCTGTGAAATTCAGTTTAGTGAATACTCATTTTAGTGCAAGGCCTCACTGGAGAGGTTAATAAGTGCTGTTCCAACCTCTGTTTTGTGTGTAGACAATGATTGGGATCTTGACCTTGCGGGTTCTTCATCTCTTATGTTTTCTGCTTTTCAACATGAACCTGAGTGCAGATTCACTGAATTGTAGAGTATCTGGGATTGATCTGTTAAGGGAGCCAGAGAGTAAAAAAAAAGCCCATCAGACATTTGCTGTGCTTCATTAGTTGTGCTTTTCTAAACTGCTGTTAATTATTTTGCCTTATTGCATAGAGTCAACATGCTGTGTCTGCTGCACATATTATCATGCACGCTATGAAGATACTGGCATTATAAAATTGTCATTGTAAAAGAACAATTCACTGAATGTGGTAAGCATTTTGTAAAAAGATGAAAAACTATTTGTACGTGGGAAGCATGTATATTTAATGCAACTGTTTGGTTCAGTTCAAGTGAGATTAATTACTGTGGCACAGTGAAATTAAGGTAACAAATAATGGAATTTTACAGTTTTTCTTCTTATTTATGTTTTGGTTCTCCTAGGTTCCTGCTGACCTTCAGAATGAGGTGCTGTTGAGTTTACTAGAAACTGATCCTGACGTAGTGGATTACTTACTGCGAAGGAAGGCTTCCCAGTACTCGTGAGTTTCCTCCTTTTGTCTAATTGTGTGTGCGTGTATTGTCCTTCTGCCCAAACCCTAAAAATGATCACAATGAAGACTGCACCATGAACTCATGATTACCCCCCTGGGGATATTTATTGTATTTATAATACTTATTGTGTCTTCTTTGTGTCTGCAGAGAGCCAGGCCTACTTAGAGCAGAGGAGTCCTTCTCTCTGACTGACAGACGCTCATCCAATGATTCCATCAAAGCATCAAGTGGAGAGGTGTCTCCCTATGACAACAACTCCCCTGTCCTGTCAGATCAGTTCCTGTTCAAATACCCAGAGGACAGCAGTCCACTCTCTGACAGGATCCCCAGACTTTCTCGACAGTACAAACTCAGTGGCCATTCTAAAGACGGATCTGGCAGCACCTCTCCTACGCTCTCTACAGACAAAGGTGAGCTAAATTCATTGCAACATCTACTTTAATTTGATCAAGTATAATTTGAAGGAATAGCTTGATGGTTGGTTTGGGCAGCCAGTTAGCGTAGCATAGCATTAGTGCTGCAACCAGTGTTTGATTAATTAACTGCTGTGCTGATCAAAAAAAAAAATTAGTTGTCAACTATTTTGTTAATCGGTTAATTGGTTCAGTCATTTTTCTGGCAAAAATGTCAAATATTTGCTCATTCCAGCTTCTTAAATGTGAGGACTTTCTGCTTGTTATAGGATGTCATCTTGAGCTCTGAGAAAGCGTGAAAAACATTTTTCACCATTTTCTGACATTTTATAGACCAATAATAAAAAACAATAATCAACAGATTAATCGATAATGAACATATTCGTGATCCTGGTGGCAGCAGCAAACCCAGACAATTTTCAGTGACTTTTTTTTCTGTACAAGCACCTATTTTGTGTACCTAGGACTTTTTTCTTTTTGCACATGGTATTGAAAGAGTTATCAATTATCATTTTATATGCTGGTGTGGTACTAAAGATTAAAATTTTGGTACCACCACAACCCCAATTTGTGCCAAGTTTGAAGAAATTTTCTCATGTTATTCTGGTGATATCGTATTCATAAAGACGATTAGATTAAAGATTAAACCAACTAATCCCCTTGATGTTTTGTTTCTGTTAGAGGCTTCAACTGATCATTTCTGGGACACCTGGCAGGAGCTGCTCAGCAAGGACTTTACAGGCCATCGTATCACTGGTAATAGAATTCTGTGTACATGATGCTGCAGATGGTCTTGAGATATATAATGAATGCTGGATGTTAATGAGCGTTTTCTCCCAGGCTCCCTCGGAGACGTGTCGGAATGTGAGTCGTATGGATCATCAGAGGGGCTGAGCAGTCACCAAGGTAACAACAAGCTGCCCGTCAGACCAACACAAACCTCATTGGGCATGCTGGAAATCAGGCCACACCTCCCGGTGACTCGCAGCAGCAGTGGCCCTGATGACCAGAGAGGACAGACACAATCGCAATCATCATTACATCATCAGCGTTTGAGTGGCCAATCAGGAGCACTCAGCTCGGACAACTTGGCAGAAAGGACAGCACACCCTGCATGTTCGTTGCTTAAGGTCAGGACACATAGTTTTTCTCCCCTTCACTACTCTGGACAGCTGAGGGACACCCATATTTCTCGCTCCACGCCCTCCCTCTTCACGTATCAGCCTGATCACCAAACCCCACAGCAGTCCCAGCAGAGCCCGGCCCCCCAGACTGATAGCGCACATGCCTCTGGACCCGGACAAGCAAAAGCTCCCAGTGCACCGGACTGGCAGACAGAGAGGTGGCATATATGGCAGATACTGTCAAAAGACAATGCAGACGCCCTGCCTGAAACCTTAGTGTGATGCACTCTGACTATGATGCACTATATTGACAAGTTAAAGAGAAACGGGTCGTTCTCCTGTCACATCATCACAGGGTTTCTACGCAGTTTGGAAAAGTATGGAATTTGATTTTAGTAATTTACAGGTCTGGATAAGTATGTAAAAGGTTTGTGTTTCCAGACTATTTGCCCATTCTGTTTTTTCAAATTAAGAAATTCTAAAAATAAACCGATCATACAAGAAGAGTGTTTTTCATGGCGTTTGGAGCAGCCGGCGCAGGCAGAGAAATCAAAATCACAGGCCTGTGTCATATGAGCAAAATGTAGGTTCTGCCTCAGCCTCACACTGTAATTTTACAGTTGAAAATTTCTGAAAATGTTTTTGTATTTTTCACCATTGACCATTTATGTAGACTGCCAGATAGAAATTATGGTTTAATGATTGTTGTGACCAGTCAGGAATAGGTGTGGTTTTGAATATTTTTCCCCCACTGGCTGGCTGCTCCACATCATTGTGGAAAGTCTTGTTAATGAGTTTTGCAGTGATATAGCTGCGTTCATTGTTGTTTCCATGGACACAGTGAATAAAGAAGGTTACACAGATGCCATGAAAAATGAATAACTTAAACTGTTTTCAACTCCATTTTGGATCTTAATAATACAAGAGACTTGAGTTTTCCGAGGGTTGGCTTGACAGTCCCAGATATAAAGCCTGGTTGGGTAAAGATTCAAAATGGGAAAGGAAAGTGAGAAGTCTGGAAAAGTATGAAATGTGGAAATGGAAAATGTTAAAATGTTAGTCTGTCTGTATTTGCAGAACATGTTAATGTTCCTCAATGTGAGACTGATGGAACTTTACACCAACTGTTTAGTAAATGCTTTGAAATTTTGCAGGAGTGTTTAAGTGTATACATACAGTATATATATATTTTTTAAATTTTGTTGCATAGCTAAACATGATATAAAGTGATTGTTGTATTTAATTTTGTATATTTTTTGCAGTTTATTTTCATTTGTTGTCATTTAAAGACGAAGATTTGCAACACAACTTGTATTTAGACTTGAATGTCATAATTAGACTTGAATGATGTTTAGGCTTAATTTGAAGCTATGAATGTTTTTTTAATGGTGAATGTAAAAATATAAGCCCTGTTTTTGTTTTAATGTTGCTTTCAATTTTAAGTGTATTGATGCGTATGAGGCTGCTTTAACGTTGAGTTTTGTTACAGGCTTCATTACAGTCGACGTATTTGTGGAAATGCTGCAGATTATGTCCATAGTGTCACCCATTTCTTGTTTATTCTCCAGAAAACAAAGCTGGAGGATATGTTCTGAAAACATGTTATTACACTATACTAATGGGGAAAGTTTCATACTGATGTCCAGTCAGTGTTGATGACAGATCTGTTGAAGCAACATATTCCTCAGTGCTTTGAGCTGCTGACGTTCACGCCCATGTTGCCGTGTTATCAGCATCCTAACCTTCAGCTATTACTTTGTTGACAAAAATAAAGCATTAGGTGACAAAAATACTCATCTAGCATGGCCCTCTGGCTACCTAGAGGCAGAGACTAAAAATCCAAGCTGAAACGGCCTGTAATTCGTCCTGCATCCACCGACATCACTCTGACATCACTGGATGCAGGAAGAATGACAGATTTTGCAGCATTATAACTCAGTTTTCTCAGTCAGTATAGCATGCACTGAAGAATCTACAGCTTCAACTGACTACATTTACCATCCACACTGCTGTGACATCCTCATGAAAATTGGTAAATTTTCCCTTCAAGTGTAGCTAGAGTTAAATGAATTGTCTGTCACATTTTAGCATTAATTTTCTGCTTATACACACCCCTACTTTTTGTGTTGGAGTTGCAGGAATAATAATTCAGCAGCATTATTTACAGGAATATATATTATTTGTACATATGCAGTACTTTGTAATTTAATGAAAAGCAATTATCCATGCTGTTTCAAGTTGCCATTTAATAAACTGTGATTAGTTCAATGGAGAAACATGATAAAAACAAATATCAGCCTGTCCTGTCTGATCCATTTAAATTCAACAGAAACCCAATAGCACTCCAAGTAATGTATTATTTTCTTTCATCATTGGATTCAATCTCCGACTGTAGATTGGTCGGAGAGTTAGACACAGATGGAAATGTGAGAATTTGAGATTAGTAAACTGCAGACAAATCAGAAGTGTCTGAAACAGACAGCATGAATTTAAATCAGTTCTATGGTGTGATATAAGACGGACTAATCCAAACTGAAAAAGTAAGAAAAATAAAATTTGCATATAGTCACATGGTCAGGACATGCAGTAATTGGTATCTTTTCTGATGCTATATGGTAATATTAGAAAGAAAGGAGAACTGTGTATTACTAAGACAAGATTTGTTGTTGCCACCTCTTGCTTTCTGCCCATTTCGTTTGCACTATTTAATGACCTATATCAGGCCTATTCAGTCACTTTTTTAAATGGGCCAGATATGAAAAAAGTAAAGTGCCAAGAGGCCAGATGTTTACATAACTGACCCGTAAAGATTTTAAATATGTAAAACAATGGATTTTATTTTATTTTTTTTTCTCCACTGTATTAGTTTTCACTATTGAAAAAGAAACATGTACAAGCGTACACAAAATAACAGTGTACCTTTGTAATCCTAGATAAGAAGTAGCTTGTTGTTTTAATGAACAGAATGTTGTATTTAGCATACTTTTTTATTCATTTTGACTCCCCTAAATTCACTCTGCTTAAACAACCTAAATTAAAACCTTTCAAAATCATAACTGTCTCTGTGGTTAATAACAGACATAAACAATGAATTAACTAATTATCATACTAATAATAACACCTTTAAACTTAAATATTAGCAGGGTTTTTTTTTTTCAGATTTATATATGATCAAACGGCCAGATTAAGGTTAAATTTGACCTATGAGCTGCCAATTGAATAGGTCTTGTATCTATACTCATTAAAAAAGTGGCCACAGCTTGTAGACAATCAATGGTAAGTAAGTAGAGTGTATACAAGTTTAATGTTTTCTGGTGCCAGGTGGTGAGCTAACTTTCCCTGAGGAGTTTATTCAACAGTCGCCATGAAGTGAAAATAAAATGGTTACTTAAATAGAAATACCTCTAAACTGTAGTTCAAAGACAATAAAACAGTTACCTGAAGTGGCCACAAGAGGGAAGCATAAGACCAGGAAAAGATTTTCTGTTCTCTTCCTTCCTCAAAATCTAATCCATGTGCGCTGTGGATATTTAGTACAGTGGGTTTTAATGACTCATTAGGCAAACAGCTATTAGTTGAATTTCTCTCCTATTAAGACTCCTTTTACCACCACAAACAGGATGGTGGTGATTTCGTGTGTTCTGGATGATGGCTCTTTTTTTTTTATGTTTGTGAAGATCTAATTTTACATCTTGTGTTGCTACCCCGGGAGAGTACATTTCCTTTCAACAGTAATCTTTCTTTGTGTGACAATGAAAATTAGAGATCTGAGCTGCAACAATAAGAGCAACACTTTCCACTAAATAAACCATTAAGCTACTGGAATTGCAAGAATTACTCACAACCAGTATGCAACTCTGCAGAAAATTGATGCCATTGTAATGTATAGTACAGATGACAGATAGTTCATAAACATCTGGCAGTGCATATTTGAGGATAGTAACAGTAGTTGCCCTAAAATTATGGAAATTATTGTGATTACTGAAACTATGTAATTTAATAGATTGTACTATAAATTTATGTTTATTTAAGTGCTGTGATTGCATCTTGACTATGAATGTCCACACCCTGATAATAAACTCCCTCTTTGTATAGCAAACCCCGGGGATTTCCTCAACACAAAGATTTGTGGTCAAACTTTCTGGGCCATATCTGTCTCCACAGCTGTGTGAGCCGAGCACTTGGCCACCGCTAAGTCCCATTCTGACAAGACCAAAGAGACAGAACAGGATGTCTGGATGTGTTTTACACAGAATCACTGCAGTTCGCCTAAGCTTTTTGTATCTGCACCACAAATGTAGCCTGCCTTGAGACTATCCCATTTAATGTTCTAACCACTAACAGGCCAAGCATCAAGCCCTGGAAAAAAAGCAGCCTGGAGATGCTTTTTTCCCTTTTTCCTCTCTGTCATTTGTGACCTGCCTTTCCGAAAGCAAGTAATCAAGATCCAATATTTAATTTCACATCTTATCTTTGCAGCGCTGATGGATGTAAGTTGATCCTTTGGCAGAGAGCTGCAACTGCTCCCATCAGGGGGTCCATCCTGTCCGCTCACTGGCATCAGCAGCAGCTGCAGGGAGGACAGAGGAAGGTCACAAACGAAATGAGGCTGAATGTCCAGAAACAAGAGAGCCCTGGCCCTGGTGCTTCAAGGTCGAGACTGATACACAAATCTCTACAGAGGAGAAACAGAGCTCAGTGGAGCTCATTAAGGTGTTGGTTGTTGCACAAAACACTTTCAAATCACATGCTACAGAGCCTCAGTCCATTTTCTGTCACTGTAGATACAAACTCGAGACTACTTAATATGCTGCTGTATTGCACTGACTGCTTGTCAGTAACTTGCCTTAAGGATTTATTCCCCAAAGCTTGTTGCTCATTTTTCTTTATGTAACTTCACAACAAAATCAGGGAGTGTACCTTTAAGACAAATACATTTCTTGCCATCAATGATGCATCAATGTTAAAGCTGGGGTTGGCAGATTGTTTTTAATGTCATTTGGTAAAACTTTCAACATAACCTTTCAGCATATTGTTATTCAAGTGGTCTGAGAGAAAGAAAGACTCTTGCTCCTCCTCTCAGCTGTTTTCAGACTTTAGAAAATCAAACCCATGACAGGAGACTTTTGCCGATCACAGGTCAGTAAGACAGCTGAGACACAATGTGCCAGTTCAACTCAAACACCCCCTGAAGTCTGATATTTGACTCAGAGAGGCAGAGCGAGCACCAACCACAGCCTCAAAATCCAACATGTCTGCTCTGTGCACAGCAGGGAAAGATGTAGTAATTTACCGTTCATCGGCACCTTCTGTTTTTAGTGTTTCATTAGATTAGTCATGCACTCAGTACTGTCCAGCTATTATCCGTGGACATGTTACTACAGTGTTTCAGCTCCCCCTCTTTCCCAACTCATCAAAAACCAATGTGTTGTCACCAGCCCTCAGTGACTCATGCTGACCACTGACATAAATAAAGATGAACACTGCGTCTCCATTTCCTCCCACTGAACAAATATGAAGCCAGAATATTCCAGATATGAGCTGTGCCATCTTGCGCTGGTGACAATATTTGGAGCCGGAGTCTATATAGTAGTGATCAAGGCTGGAGCAAATACATCCATACAGCCAGCTGTCTCAGTCGTGAGCAGGGCTCGGCAGACATGAATCCTTTTTTTTTTTCAAAGCAACAAATTACTGATTAAAACCAAACATTTGAGAAAAATGAACACTTGAACAAAACATCAGCATGATAAAATCTACCTAAAATAGCCTTGCCAGAACCATGCTGTTTATTTGATGTTTACTTTAATGTTTTAGTTTGGCCTATCTATCTTATATGTTAACATTGAGGAGGCAGAATTTATGGTTTGTACTGCAGCCTGCCACCAGGGGGAGATTGAGATGTTCTAGCTTCACTCCAGAATCGCTTACTGCACCTTTAAGTTAATGTACTACATTAACATTTTTAAAAGTTGAGACAAGAAGCTATTTTGTGCTGATTTATGATTCCATTGTATCTCAAAATGTATTTCCGAAGCCGGTGATAGGGAGGGACAGTATACAGAAACAGTATATGGCAATAATGAATGAACACACTGTCCATCATTTCACTAATGGAAAATGTGAAATACAACAGTCAGCAGACTATTAATGAATACAAGAGTGACACAGGGCCCAAATGTCAATAACAGTGACGTATAGGAGTCATTGTCATGACTGGGTAATGAAGTTTATTTCAAGAAAAAAAACTGTTTGAATTTAAAGGATTAGCAGTGATTGTATTAAGCCTCTTAGCTCAGTCTGGTTCTGCACTTGATGAACAAAATGTGTAGTTTTAGATACAAAGTGTTTCACTGATAAGACAAGTTTAAGCAATTTTGTGCAATTTTCGACCGGATTTGGATTCTGAGCAACACTTCGCTCTCCTCTTTGGAGGGGGCTGATTGAAGAAGTGCTTTCTAGTTAGATTTCTTTAATTTCTAATTTAATTTCAGGGCTTTCCAAATCGATTTGTTTATGTTTGGAGATTATCAGGCCAGAACTAAGAAACATTTTTTTCCTCTCTCCTACAATTGCAGTGGAGCAACACCAGAGCTGTGTTTATACAGCCCACAAAATCTCATTTCATTCACCCCATCTGCTCTGCCTCATGCTCCAGTTGGGATAAATTTGATAAATATTTCTCATTTTGAAACAAGGCCCACGTTGTACCCAGAGAAGACGTTGGTGTTAAACTTGTTCATTTTGATGTTTGCGTTCGAATGATCAGTGTACATGTAGGCTATGAAATACAGTATGTTGGCGGGCGCACATGTGGTTGTGCTGTCTCTAATACACCATGGCTTTTAGTGAGCATATTGCCAGCAATGTTTTCCTCTTCTCTGTTTGAGTCCACATAATACAGCCCTGCAGTTCAGTTGGGATGCAGGCTGTGTATCGGGTGGGACAGGGGATCAAGTTGGGTCAACCTCAATATGTCAGTTCTTTGGCAGGCAGGCCTGAGAATGATTCGCTGTTTAAATTGTGTTAGCAGCACACTTCGGCACAGCCACCAAAAGGCAGTTTTCAACAGGCAGTTTTGTTCAGCTTTCAAAGTTGTGCAACAAACAGAAAATTATGTGGCTGAAAGAATGACTGAATTAGAGCATCCAGATGTTTTCCTCCAAGGCTTGCTGATATCCAGCTTGTTTTATGGGACAGCTATGAACACATGGTGACTTTATCTGATTTAATGTTATTATTATTATCTTTTTAATTCATTTTTATTGCTGGCAGTCTAGTTGAGCCTGTCAGCAAGACATTTAGCAGTCACTTAAAATTAGTAAGTGTGTTCGGATAAGCAGAGATGGGAAGTAACAAATTTCAAATATTTACTTATCGTATTTAAGTATATTTTCCAGGTACTGTACTTCACTTGAGTATTTCTTTTTCTAAAACCTTTTTACATGCACACATATATCTGTACTTTCTAGTCATTTTTCAAAACAAGCTTGTTATTTTAGTTTTAATGCAAGACTAAAATAACGTACAGCCTGAAAAAATGTAACAAGACAAAAATGACATTAATGACATAGCAAGATGAAAACAATGTGACAAGAGGAAACTGACGTAACAAGATGTAACAAGAGGAAAACAATGTAACAAGATGAAAACAATGTGACAAGAGGAAACTGACGTAACAAGATGTAACAAGAGGAAAACGATGTAACAAGATGAAAACAATGTGACAAGAGGAAACTGACGTAACAAGATTTAAAAAGAGGAAAACGATGTAACAAGATGAAAACAATGTGACAAGAGGAAACTGACATAACAAGATGTAACAAGAGGAAAACAATGTAGCAATGCATAACAAGATAAATACTACATAACAAGACATAATAAGATGAAAATTATGTAAAAAACACATAGCAAGACAGAAATGACGTAACAAGATGAAAACAGTGTAACAAGCAGAAAACAATGTAACAATGCATGACAAAATAAAAAAATAATTTCTGATCCTGTACTTTTTTTTTTTTTTACTTTTATTTGAATAAAGAAGTTGAATCAGTGTTTTTTTTATATATAAATATCTGTCCTTCTACTTGAGCACAGAATGTCAAGTTTGTATATGTCCATTTTTCAGCAGATAGGACACAGTACGATCATGTGAAATTAGTTCCATATGCAGGACATGTCAGAGCAAAGTGTGGAGGCTAATAACGTAAACATCAATGCCTGCTCAACTCTCTGTTGTATTGCTTTAATGTATTTTGTAGGAAAATAAAAGTGATCATCGCCAGAAAATATTCAAGTCATTGGGTTCTTGGAGAGAAACTGCCAGTTCTCAGCACACTGTAGGCTGTTAAAATTCCATGTAATTCCCCTTTGTAGACTGATTGCAACAGAAGCTGCTGCTTAGAGACTGCAGCAGACACATACCATTAAATCAAGCCTCAAACATACAATCATGCTTTTTATGCATCAAAGAAAGTGCCAGCAGTTAATAATTAAGCAGAGGATCGACCTGGGTAATTATCATACAGCGACTTCAAAACAGTTCTGAGAGTTACAATGCAAACATACAAACACTTTGGTAATAGGGCTGTGTTCCTGTAAAGAAAGAAAGGCTTTAATCAGCGCCTTCAAGATTTCACACTATTGTCCTAAAGAGGACAGTGAACAGCAGTATATGTCCTTTGTGAACCTTCTTCCCGCTGTGTCCTCCAGTGTACTGCTGGCAGATTGTTCCTTCAAGCTGTCTTAGATTTGTCTTTATTCCCTTTGGTCTTAATATTCAGATATGTTTTCAGAGACATTCTGATTCCCGAAATGTGCTGTCACATATTTATCATTCTTTATTCCCCTTGGTTTTTGATACACACAGTGCACAGATATGCAGGTCACTGAGGAGAAATGTGTTATTAATTTGGCAGGATGTCTTACAGAAACTTCATAACTTGCAGATCCTATCCTAACTGTTTGGTAACCATGGTAATCAGGGTTAGGACCTGATTTTGGAATAATCCAGTACAGATGAACAGTTCTTAAGTCAATGTTCCTGCCCTAAGAAATATGAAAAGTTTATTACACAAGGATCCTAACTTCAAGAAATCAGAATAAACTCTCCCAACTTTAAGATAACTGTTAAGCTGTCCTAACTAACAGTCGCTAATGGATAGTGTTCACAAACAGTAGCTAATGATAGCGCCTGGTAATGGTAGCTATTGGTAATCTTTGCTAATAAAAGCTAACTGTAGTGTTTGCTAAAGGTAGGTAACGACAGTGTTCATTGACAGTAGCTAATGGTAGTGCTAGCTAATAGTGGTTAGTGTTAGTTTTTGCTTACAGTTGCTAATGGTAGTGTTTACTAAAGGTAGCAAGCAGTAGTGTGCGCTGATGCTGGCTAATGGTAGTGTTAGTTAACACTAGCTAATGGTAGTGTTAGCTGACAGTAGCTAATGACCGTGTTAGCTAACGTGTCAAATCCAAACATGTGTCTGCTCTTTTATCGCCTTTACACAGTCAACCCTGGATAGAAGACTGTGTCTGCTCTTAGATCACTCGCTTTCTTTTATCTCCTAAGATTTCTCAAACAGATGTTATCAACACCTGTAACTCATCTGTCTCAACGGTGAAAGAAAGCATTGTTATTTTTGCTCCATTTGTATATTTCACAGTGAAAATAACATAATTACAAAGTTGTTTAGCTTGGTAGTGTTGGTTGCTAGGTAAAAAAACATAAAAAAAAAACATTAAAGTTGCTAAGCAATGTCGGAAAAGAGTATTTAGAAGAAGATGAAGAAGATAGGATGAAGTATTTACTTCTCTGATACCAAATTGGGGAAAATCCTTATCTTAATTCAAGACTTAAGAAAGGACAACCCTATAGCAACCAGCTGGAGCACCCTAGCAACCACCTAGCAACAACCAATAATGCGCCAGCAACCACTGAGCAACGCTACCAACCACTTCCAAACACAATAGAAACCACTAATGTGTAAATTTTATTTGTTTTCATTACAACCGTGAAATAAACAGTTTTTTCAGATGTTCTGTAAGCTGTTCTCTACCCCGCTGCCCACTCTTTATGTGGCTAGATTTCAGACAGCACACTGAAAACACAAAAAGCATGCAGAAAATACACACAATAGTAACACATGTATGAAAGTAATGCAGAGCATATTGAAGAGAAATTGTTCAAGGCAATTAAAGAGCAGATTAACAGTTTGAAAGGGAAAATAAAGATCTTCCAAAACCAAGTTCCTGTGTAATAATACCATCCAATATTTAAATCTTCAGAAATTCATTCAAGGTTTAAGGATTTAAAAAGCTTCCCTTGAACTGAGTGAACTCAAGTCTTATCAAGTGTAAGCTGTTATTGAGAAGCTGTTAATGAGGATTGACTTTCCAGTGTGACAGAGATTCAGGTACCAAGGTAACTTACTAATACAAAAAGGTTTAAACACAAAGACACAAAGCATCAAGGGGGTTTGTATAAATAACCAAACGTCACCAATGGCACCAAAAGCATGAAATTACTTTTATCAGAACTGAGTTCATGCTTCAGATTTATAAGTGACTTGATATTGGCGCTGCGGCCTTCTGGGATCCTTCTAAAGCTTTCTTTGTGTTTTTGTTCCCAACAATCTCCTCTGTAGTCCCAGCAGCACATTTGTTGTGATCTTCAAAGCTAATGATCTGAAAATGTTCCACTGTTTTGTCAATCTCAGCTATGATGGCCTCAATTCCAGTAATATCTGGATGAAATGGAATGTCATGCACAAGGCAGACAATACAGTGTATGGAGCTTATATAATTCTTATCAAAATCAGTCTAATATTGTTGTTTTAACTGGGAAAATAATAATAATTCTCATGGACACATACTTTTGAGACTTTTGGCTCAAACATTTCAGTTATTCTGGCTGATCAAACCATTGCTGAGGTTGATGTTAAGGGGTGGCTTGGCTGGAAATTTGCTGAAGTCATCAACCTCCATAAACTCAAATGAATCATGCTGTAAAGGTGTAATCATCCCACCTCAACAGGTGTGTAAAAAGTCCCTCTAATTCCCAACTTTTTTCCTTTCCCGGCCTCCTGATATGTAGGCAGAGCCTGGCATCTTGAAAGCTGCAGCAAACTCTCAGAACAAATGAGCAGGCAGGCTGCACGTGGGTGTCACCTTTTCCCCTGAATAATTTAGACTGTATGCAGGCTTCACACAATCCAAACTACTCCGAAATTTGAGTAATTGAACAGAAGCTTTCACTCCATGCTGATCTGTCCTCATGGACAAGTTAACAGACGGTCGTCTATCTGGTTTCCAGCAGTCTTCAAGCCAGATCAGATCAATGCAATGGCTAGAATTCATTTTCAAACATTTTCCATTTTATGCTCAACCTTCAGGCATCTCCAGCTAAACTCCAGACCAGCAACCTTGCAACCTCTTATAACTTTCACTTTCTTACCACAAAGAGGACAAATCATAAGATGAGCAATTTATAAGATGGCAAAGGCCAGATTTAAAGCAAAACTTTGGAGGCTTTCTGTTAGTTTATAAAACAGTAAATTTATATTTACTTCGTCCAGCTCTGCTTACTCGTCAGTTTTGTTCATGGCCAACCCAAGCCTTTATGGGGCCATAAGCAGAATTTGATTTGGGAGCCCCCGACTGCCTCTGCCAATACTATCGACTATTGTTAATGCTTGCACACCTACTGCAAATCTAACACACCCATCATCAGTTCTATTAGTTGTAGCTGTGTTGTTTTCATCATATTAACATCAGTCTGATGTTTTCACACTCCAGTGGTTTTTAATCTTAAAAGGGTACCAAACTCTCAAGATTGGTCAGATGTTGATTTAAATATCAGAGTAATAGGCTTGTGTGCATGAAGGTGACACAGCTCTGACAGAGGCAGCTGTTTTTTTTTTTTTGCTAGCCCAGTTATCACGTTATTATGTTTTTGTGTATTACCACGGACAATAATATATAAACTCCCAAAAAAATCAAGCTCTCTTGGGCGCCTGTTGTTGGCTGTAAGCAGGCACTTACCCATTCTGAGCACATAGGAGGCTGTGAAACTCAAAAAGCTGTGTCTAGAGCCAGTGTTTGGTTTGTCTGTTTTGCACTACTGTAAAAACATGGTGGTGCAAAATGGTGACCTCCGTGGAAGAGGACCTGCTCCGTCTGTAGATATAAAGGGTTCATTTGAAGGTAATGAACAGACAACAATACCTATTTTCAGGTTATTATACACTAATTAAAACATACTCATGAATATCATGTTCTATTTCTGCCATATTCTGTCAATAAGCCCCATAAATGTTACACACTTGACCTTTAGGTTTAACAACTCTGATCAGTTCCTGTTCATGAATCATCATCTTCGTCTTTGACCTTTCATTGCCATCTGTGCCCAGCCATCTCTCTCTTCACTCCGCCTCCTGCCTATTTCCCTGCCTCTGGCTACAAAACACTTTCAAAAACTCAAAATCAGCAGTGGTGCTTTGATCTAATTTTCCAAAGTACAGCCTTACAGAGTTTCCAGGATGGCTGTAGGCTTTTAGTCTTGTTAAAGACTTTTCTGGGGGGCATTTATGCCTTTATTTTATAATGGACAGTACAGTCACAGACACACACAGTGAGTGGGGAAAGGCAGAGGGCATGGCTTGTTACAAACGTTCCTAACTGGAATCAAAAAGGGGGTGTTATGTGGTAAATGGCTTAAAAGGACAAGTTAACCCCCAAATCAAAAATCCATTTTTTGTCTTACCTGTCATGCCATTTATCCATCTAGACTGTTTTGTTGTGAGTTGTCGAGTTTTGAAGATATCAGCTTTCTCAGTTAAAAAATAAATGACCAGTGAGCACCAGAGGGGGACTAATGATTAGCCTATCAGCGTTGCCAATGGTTGTCAAAGCTATACGATGGGACCAAGTGGGAGTATTAGCAACAATAGTGACGGCTACAGACAAGCCAGACGCTGCTATGGTGATTATTTTAAGTCGACTAGAAGGCGTAGAGAATGTGTAGGTTGTAACATAATAATTATTGAAAGGCTGTGTGTTGTATTTGCTGCCACAGAAAAGAAATAAAATGTCCCTGTCTATGTGTCATGTTTGTGTTTGTGCAGCAGCAGAGCTGGCTAATTAGCGTCTTCGAGTTAAATTAAAAACAACAGCAACTCACCAATCATCTGATTGCATTTGCTTTTTTCCCAGTTCCACAGCTCTGAAACATATTTGGGAGACCTCCAGTTTTAGGCTATATCAATTGTTACAGCCTCACTTGAAGCTGCTAACTAACTTTTCCCAGTCTTGTGTAATCATTTCAATTTTTTAAATATTTTGTAGTATTGTTTTATAATAAAGAAAAAGAATCTTATATAAATAGGGGTCCTCAAATGATGAATCCCATTATATTCCCATTGCAAAAGTAATTTTTCAAGGTTACTACCTCTATGGCTGAGCCACAGTTTTTTTCAGTTTTTGTAAATTTTAGATCCTCAGTTTTGTGTCCATGTTCCTAGAAATGATGTGCTACAGATGGAGTCATACATGCCCATCTAACACTACTTTTGTTCTCATCAGTCTGAATTTTCAACTTTCCAGATGTTCGACCTGTTCCTTACGTAGACAGAATAATAGATACAAGTAATTAATGGATCTAATTTTATACTATGCATCTCTGAAGTTGTTAATTTTCACCATGTTACGTCAGTAGGGGGCATGATCCAAAAGAGAAATCTCTCATAATGAATGTCTTAAGTTTAAGTGTGAAACTGCCTTTACCAAGTAATCTCTCAGACTTGCTGACCTCTTATACAGACACAAAGGAGGATGCTGGAAACTGTTGTTTTGTGTTTTGTCAGATGACATAATATGCTAGTGTCTCTAAATTAAAGACTTTAGTGAACTGAATGAATGTCTTTGGCAGCAAACATAACACACAGCTTTTCTACACACTTAATGGCAGATTAAATTAACCTACATACTACTCACACGCTCACACACTCACACTCTCACAAAACCAAAGACTGCAGGGGCAAAAACAAAGTATGTTGGCATGGCAACGAACCAGCATCAACTTAAAATGACATTAGGTTCAGGTGTATATGTTAGTCACCAGTGATTGTTTAGGGAAAATCGACCAAGGAAATCAGTTAGAGTGGAGACAGTGTCAGACAGAATACGGAAATTTAGTGTAACGTGTTGACAACTCAGTCTGATATCAGGCGAGGGGCGACCGCAACCCTGAGATAATGTTGAACCAAACTGTGGCAACATTTAGATTGGCAGTCCTCAGCCTTGGATTTAGCCGCTCCATGTAGGAGCACCGGCCATAATTGTTAGCGGCATGGTTCGCTCCGCTCTGTCATCCAGTAATGTCAGAGTAAATATAACTTTATTTGAGCTCCTGTGTGGTTTCTCTGTCATCTGATCCAAAAGACCCTGTCTTTTGTATTACAGTATTACATTTGAGCTTCCCACCCTCAGCGTGAGTGTGAAAACTGTGAATTTCGTAAATAGAGTCCAATGGCTTTGTCAGGTTCTATATATTTCCAATCCATTTTTCAATTCTGTTTTTAGTGGCTATTGCTTGGGCAGACCCTAACCTCTCAGGCTTTGAATTCTGTGCCCCAGTATAAATCTATCCGTTTTTATCAATGCACTTTTTCTGATGTGGTAACCATTACAGCCTTGCAGCACCTTTTTTCTTGACAGGTATGCAGTATAAATGTTAATATTCAGTCATTTTTATTTTATTAAGAGCTGAAAGAGGGGAATTCCTCAAGGTGAGGTTAGATCTCTCTGAAATTCTTGGTAACCTTGACTTTTTTCCTTTCCACTTGAGGGATGTACACCCAATTCCTCAAATATGATCTCATTATTGCAAGTATGGAATTGTGTTTTCAGACTGACTCATCTATCTCGCAGGATGAATTCTCATTAGGGTGGAGAAAACCAATTCTCTCTTGCTTAATAGCGAGGGTTTTTTTCTTTTGCTCCCCTCTGTCTGCTGGCTGCTGTGGATC
Organism: Lutjanus erythropterus; assembly: GCF_056507025.1. Taxonomy (NCBI): domain Eukaryota; kingdom Metazoa; phylum Chordata; class Actinopteri; order Lutjaniformes; family Lutjanidae; genus Lutjanus; species Lutjanus erythropterus. The sequence goes on from NC_139324.1 coordinate 25,385,150, forward strand.
CTTAAGCTTGAATCTTATTTTTCTCTGCTTGGTAACTCAATGGAGCTGCCTGTGGTGACGAAGAAAAGCCCTTTATCCTTATTATCTGATGGTGACTTATAATATATCAGTACGGGGTCCGGCCTCATATTTTCACCCGTTTTTCTCTTCACCTGCGCAAAATGTGGTGAGCTTCTCATTAACAGTACCAGTGCCAGTGATACTGGTGCGAGAAATGATTTCCATGGTAATGCGTGGGCACAATGAATATCTTCCCTTATTATTCCACTTAGTGCCAGTTTGCGCAAGGGTTAAGTACTCGTCTCAGGAGCTTCCAGTGCTCCTGTGTGAACCTGTAGAGCAGATGAGAAGCAGAGTGTATGTCAGTGAGGTATGTGTGTGTACACACCCTGAAGAAGGGGAGTGTACGTGCAGACAGAAACACCTTCACCCTCCTGTCTCCTGTCTGTTTTACCTCAGGGGAAGTACCAGCTGCCTCTCAGTCACACTCTGTATTAGCCTAGTATTCATTCACCAGGGAGAGACACATACCACCGCAGCCATGGGGAAGCAGGTAAGATCTGATAAAGAAACGTTTAGTGGCATTGGGTTAAAGGGGTTTAATTGGCGCGAGGTCTTAAATGTTGCCTCAGACTGCATGCTAATCGTCTCAGACTGAGCAGTGGGGGAGCAGTTGAGGGGAACTACAAGCATTTTTTGTGCTGAAAAGTGACAGTAAGGCCCTAAATCGTTATATATAAAGTTCACACCAAAGTCTTCTCGAAATAGATTTAAATAATTTTATAGGATTACACATCAATCACTGCACGTTACCTACAACACTTTGGTACTGATTTTTCCTACATGTGAGTCAACATGCTGCAGTCTGCTGTCAGGAAAATATTAGAAACACACGTCCATGGATGCCAAGGAGTGAACAACCAGGTTTGTACAAGAAGAAGCACTGCACTTTATGGCTGGGTTGTACCAAAAAGGATTCATATTTATACCTGATGAAATCACGCTTTAACTTGCACCAAACTTTTAAACTAGATTAAAATAACAGTTAAATTTAAACCTCTCTTTAAATCCCAGTTTTGTTTTTACTCTAAACCTAGATTAAATTGAATTCTGTTACACCAAAACTCCATTTTAAAATGTGATCTAGTATTAACTTTTAATTAAAATAGTTGCCTTTCTGAGATGGTTGAGCAAAATAATCAAGTTCCTTGAGAAAGGTTAAGGAGCAGACTCAACACAACTTTGATGTGTTTTTTTCTATGTCTCTCTCCAGCTGATAATTCAGCAAACAAGTTTTTTCTCAAAGGATCAGAAATGAGAACTCATGAGTGAACTCATGAGTTTTTAGCTGACAATAAAAACATGTTTTTTTTTAACCTTTTAGCTAACTATTAAACAGTACATATATATATTTTTTTTTGCTTTTTAGCGAACCAGCAAACATGTTTTTTATTTTCGATTCCTTAGCTAGCTAGCAAGCAATGCAACATTTTATTAACTTTTTGATTAGCAAGAAAATAATATAACTTTTAGCTGGCAAACCATATTATATTTGTTTGCTTTAACTTTTTAGCTAGATAGGGTAACATTTTGTTAACTTTTTAACTAGCTATCAATGTTTTAACCAGCAAGCAACAACAATGAAACATTTCTTAAAGGAATCCAGAGCAGCCAAATGTTTTTTCCCCCTCTTTCACATCAGACTGACAATACTTTATCCAGCCATGCCCCCGTCTGGAGGAAAACTTTATGTTTCATGTGATGGGAGAGATCGGAAAATGCTGAAAAGCTACTGTGTAGCAGCAATAAACATACAAGTCCATCAGGATCTCTGGTTCTCCATCCCTTAAGGAAAGGAAAGGATCCCAAAAGGAGAACAGCAAGAATGTGGAAGCCTCCAGAGAACAGTAATTGTTACAACTCTTGGAGAATGTTAGCTTGACTTCAGTCATAACGTTACGGTACAGCAGCATCAGACTGTTGTGTCTAACTAAATATCAGCCTAACTCAGATCAACAGTTATTTGTCACAATTTGTTTTTTACAGACAACACTTAGACTAATGATACCTGATATATTTATATATATACCCGACTGAAGAGTGAAGGAGCAGCTGACTGATCAACCTTAATTTATCAAGGTATCGTCAACACAAGTGTCAGGTAAGGTCAGAATAATTATTTGACAGGTTTATAAAACAAATGTTTGTTTAACCTGACATGAATTCACACAAACATGACGTTTTGGCGAAGTGTCCAAAAGTGCTTTAATTTATTTATTTTAATTTGAGTAATCAAGCATCTCCAAATAGATCAAAGTATTTACTTTCAGTTTACATCACTAAACGTGGATTTACTAAATGGAGATTAGTTTGATTTGTACAACAGAGCTCTATCTTTCTTGGTGCAGCTCAGTCTATGTATCACATGTGTTCCTCAATAAGAATTTTAATTTAGAGAGGAGATGATGCTGTTTCAACAACAAGTTCAGTCTTGTTTGCACATGCATCACATCTGCTGACAGTGGAATACAGTCCTATCAGCTGCTAGGAAATTAGTGAACTGGCAAAAATCTAACATTTCCTGTGTACAAAGAACACTTTGTTGTTATTCCTGTGTGGTCCAAGATTTTCAGTTTTGTGTATTTTCACAGGAAAGCTTAACTTTAAACTTTTGTTTTGGTGAGAGCTAAAGCATGTTGTTCTAGGAGAGAACAGAATGTGTAATTGTGCCAAATAACTGTGGAGAGGGAACACTGGTGAATTCATTTTGGTTTTCAGTGCTAGCATCTGGTTCTGCTATTTCTCTGAAACTCCCTCCTACACTCCTTTTAAGAGACTGAAAGTGAAGTATTCTTATTCGTATTAATATTTTGTGCCTTTGGCATTGAATTCCACTCGTTCAAGCATCCTTTTTCATATTATAAAGTGGACAAGAGAGGCAGCAGTTTTGAATGTATTATGCTGTGATATTTTAATCTGTTTTAAAAATCTCACATGGCCGTGTTTCACCAATGTTTCTTCTAAATGATAAACACAACTGTCTCCATCAGCAGCTGTGAGTTCTCCGGGGCAGCTCGTCTTGACAGGGCGAGAGCCGACGGTGTTTCAGTCCCGTTTTCAAAGCCAGTGACTGTGGATGGAAACGGTGTGCTTACAAGTATGAGAGCGTATGTGTGTGTAGACACCACACTGTGCAACTGAAGAATATTCTTTTATCAGTGATACCTCTACAGGAAGACAAATGTTTAATCCATTTTAAACTCCTGAGAATGTGCTTCGCTGGCCAAGATTGAGGAATGTGTCCTACACTGCGTTGAAGGAATGCTTTGTTGACATGTAGATGAAGTGAGGATATTTTTTAAGGCCAAACTGAGCCAAGGTTCACAGCAACAGCAGAAAACTGATCGGTTTGACTGCCTCTTAACCTTTTGTGCATCTGTAACACAGCTTGATTCAATGTTCTTTATACGCTGGTGGTTCGCAGTGATAGCGCTAACTGTAACAATGACAACACTGTCAGAGGTGTCTTATCCCGAGCAGATAGATTTGAAAACATCCCTCGGCCCGGATGCAGCTGACCCAGATCCCAACAGCTGGGCTCCTGCCTCTGGCTCTGACGTCGTCTCCTTGGACACATGAAGACGGCACACCACAGCAGATGTTCAGACCTCCTCCAGCATTTCTTGGTGGAGGAGTGCAGTGTGTAGTGACTCAGTTTCTCTGACTCTCTACTTGTTAAAAAGAAAAAGAGAAAAAAGAGACTATATTGTTAGAGGGCTGGGTTATAGGTGGCGTTAGAAGATAGGAGAGAGGTTGAGAGCCTCACCAACACCATCTCTGATAAGATAAGTTCAGTGCTGTTGAAAGATGTCAGAGATTCTTGATAAAGACGTGACAGTGGTTTGCTACAGTAGATCCCTCAGAAGCTGGAAGCAATTACTGACTTCTCAGAGCAGCAAAGAATGTAGCAGGCGTTCACCGCACCCTTTCTGAAGGATGCTTTTTTTTTTTCAGGAAAAAATAAAAGCCAAGACTTTCAGGCTACGGATCTGTGGTGTGGACTGAACACAACACATGACCTTATACTTTCCCCAAAACTCCTTCACTGTTTCATTTCAGACAGACAGCACAGTATTTCATTGTGTTCCTTTCAACCACAAAGTATGGCTGGTTTTCTTGGTGAGTGATGCTTTAATGTTTCCTTTGGCCTTCATTTTCTTTTGATCCTTTGTGAATTTTTTTATATTGTAACTTCATCAAAGTCATCCCATTAAAGCAGATAGTACACCACAACTGCAACTTCAGATGTATGGTGTAATTGTATATCAATTTAGATGTTAGACGTGTCTTTAAAGGTGGTGTGTACAACATTGACTGCCACTAGAGGTCGCAGTAGACAAATGTTTATTTTGTTTACCCAAGAAAGTGAAAAAAAATAAAAGAAAGGAAAAGAAAAGGCATGTGAACACACATTACTCACAAAACTCAGACAAAACTGTGAAACAAGACAGTATTGATCAAATATAGATGAAGATTGTGTTACTACATTTACTATTTCTCACTTAAAACAGTTTCAGAAACACATTTTAGTGTACTGTTTAGCTGTAATATGAGATTAACTGCAACCAGGCAGTCGCCGTTTTATGTCCTGCAGGGAAACAGAGCTTTTCAAAGCTCAGACCAAACAGTGAAACTAGACAGTATTGATCAAATATGGATCACAATTGTGTTACTACATTTATTTCTATTTCTTCATTAAAAACATTTTCAGACTCATAGTTTAGTGCTCATAGTTACTGTGTAGCAGTAATATGAGAAAGACTGTAACCAGGCAGGTGCCATTTTGTGCCTTGCTTGGAAACTGAACCTCCCAAAACTCATTAAAAAGTAAAACTTGGCAGACCTGATCAAATATGGATCAATACTTTGTTACTGCATTGCCCAAAATATTTTCAAAAAGCATATTTTGGTGTACCGATTAGATGTAATACAAGACAGATTGTGACCAGATGGCCGTCATTTTGAGTCTGGTTTCCAACAGACTCCCAAAACTCAGATCAAAAAATTAGTGTACTGTTTAGCTGTAATATTAGAAAGTTTCTCAGAGACATGCCCACTAGCTCTGGCTAAGAAAAAGTACAATCGGCATTCACTCCTGGGTCAGATGACCCCGTAGTAGTTATGGGTATTTATCCGCATGGAGTATTTGACATGTAAACATGGCACCCAGGTGGACGTGTTAATTATGGCCCCTTTTTGTTGAAGGCTGGTCACCTCCATTTGTAAATTCTGCCACTCTTTTGCTCCTTTTCCAAACACACATGCTGCTTTAGTTGAGCGTCTGTAAAACAGTGGCTTTCATTACGAAGTTGCAAAATCAAGAAATGTAGGTTTTTATCAACAGTGACTTAACATGACTCAAATCCAGCTTAAAGTGAACATGAAACAGTACATTTGTTATTATTATTACAGTAAAAGTACTAACATCGATGCAGGAGATAAATCTAACAGAGATTCAGTTAAAAGCTAAAAAAAGTCCTGAGAGCTGAACACAATTTTGGTATAAAAACAGTATAAATGTTGTGTATTGCCCCTTTAATGCATTTCAGCTCAAGAAGACCTAAACAAAGCTGTTTTCTTTCACCCATGACATCCCTGAACTATCAACATCCTTTTATACTAAATTCTTACCAGACAAGATCACAGCTTTTATTTATTTGCTGCGCGACATTAGAGAAGAGAACTGGGTTGATCATTGATTATGTTGTTGGCAAAACCCCTGATCACAGCACCAACAAAGCTGCTGCATAGATAGAGGAAAAGAATCAATTCCAGGTCAACGCACACAACAGTCCTATATGTTCTGTCAGCTAATCATAAAGCATACATATTCATGTAGACACAGACTAATGTGACATATATGCAGCAGATATTTTACACACTTCAGCTTCTACCCTGCATGCCTGATAAACAGCTTTAACTATTAAATAAGGGACATTTTCCCCAGGATTCTCCCTTAATTTGCTCGAAAATAACACTTCTGTTGAAAGTTAGAGATAAATTGGAGGAAGTGTTAATTGGCTCGGTGCTCATTTATTTGGTTGATGTTTGGATTTGGTTGTGTGTTGCTTAGTTATGGGCAGTGTGCCTCGGGGATGAAAGCAATTAAAATCTTGAACCTTTGCCACCATGATGAGGGCAGAGCAGGCTTTCATCTTATTGTTTATTGGCAAAACGAGGAGTGGCTGGTTTGGACTGTCCTAGTTAGGGAAAACAATCACTGCTGTTTAGATCAGTGTTTGCACTCAAAAGGACAATCTTGATGCCAACGCATGTGTTAACTCAATTAGGCATGTGCACAAAGACTTTAATTACACTTTCTGAGCACTTAATGGCAAACATAAGATGATATTCTGCTTGTGTTGCCTTGTATTTGAGCCATTTGATGAAAACAACATTTATTGTGAGGATGTATGGGGCTGTGTATTAAATGCAACCATGCAGCAGAGCCCTGGAGACTGATCCCATCTGTTCAGGCCCTGGTAGTGCAGTCACAAACTCATCAAATTGTGGTCCCCAAGGTTTACGCACCCCCCTTTTGTCTCTCCATTTGCTATATCTTTGTCTTATTGCTGAGAGGGTGGGGAGCCAGGGGCAAGTGCTCAACCCCACAGAGGAAGGGTGGGGGTTGATGGGCCAGAGCATTAATGGAGACAGTATCCATGAAATGACCCAGTGGAAGTGACGCTTCCTGGGCATGTTTTACGCTCGCATGAGCATACGGCTGGGGCTGTGGCAGGGTGGGGAGCTCCACCAATGAGGGAGGGAGCGTGGAAGCTGGGATGCTACTGTATGTTTTGTTTAGTCTCTCATCCATGTGCTGCTGAAAGAGTGCTGAGCCGTCAATGGGAGTTGCATCTTCTTGCTGTGTTTTAGAGGATCACCCTGGAAAACCGCACGTAAGTCTGACTAACTGCTTTGTTTTTGTCTGCTGAATCTAATGGAAAAGTTGTGATGATTTGCTTTAGCGAGCAATTGTGGGGGAGTTGACCTTAAGGACAACATGTCTCTTTACCAGTGTGAAACTTTCTTTTCTGCATAATGTACATTTGGACAACTAAGATTAAGATTTCACACGGATTTCAGCACTTCTTTGTTCAGTGCAAAATGAGTTTGCACTTGCCAGTGGCTGAGCACCAAGGTGAAGCATAACCTTGTAACATGATGATGTAGCTTAGACAAATGTCTTCTAGCCTGATCCCTGAGAGAAATCCTGTTTCTTTTTTATCCATCAAAGTTTGTGTAACATCAGATTTCACAGTCTATTTTGTTCCAACTTCTTATCTGCTCCTTCAGGAGGGCTTTTCGGGCCCTTTTCAGTTCTTTTTCCAATTAATACAGCTTGATGTGCCAACCACCACCAAGAGAACTGCCTCAGGCAGCAAATGGCCTTATTTAGTGAGGATGAATATTCATTTGTTTTGAATAATTATTCCGACAGTGCTGTTACTTATTGATAAGAGAATATATGTACAGTATAATGCAGCATTTTCTGGAAGTAATTTTACAAGGATTACACCAAGAACGTCAACATCTTGATATTTCCTTTAATTTGTGAGAGTTAAATCATTACTGCGGCACAGGAATACACAAAATACATGTTTTTCACCTATTTTCAGGACTGAAAGCAACAGAAAATCTAAGTGTTACTCTGGATGAAGGATCAGGTTGGGTTTCCAGTGGGTGAGGTGGGAACAGTTGCTAAAACCGCAGCCCAGACAAGTTTTCTTTTCTGGAATGGTTAAAACAGACACAGACATTTTTTCCACTTAATGTTTACTACAGTTCAGAAAGGGGAGTGACTTTGGATTGACCCTGGAGTGGCAGCAAACCATTTTCACCTTTAAAAAGCACTGGCTTGAAATGTCAGTGTGACTCTGCAATCCATGTAAATGTCATGAGTTTTATGGCACTTTGTCGCACTGAAATGAAATGAAGTAGCAATCTCATTATTTCACAGAGACAATTTATGGATATACAACAATGTGTGGCCTTGGGCGGAGGCAATAAGACTGCCTTGTAGATTTTCTTGCCGCTATAAATTACTGGAGAGAGGTGGCATACATCTGAGGAGTGATGTGAGAATAATTTAGCGCTGCTGTGCGTGTTTCACATAGGAAATGGATGTGTGCTGCGCTGTTTACAAATCCATTAGAGGAATCACAGTGGAAGTCACGCTTAATTTGTCTATTGTCTGTCCTCGCTTGTCAGTTTAGTCGTGGTCACTGGGAGCAGAGTGACCCATCTCAGGAGCTGTTTTTCCTGCTAACGGTGTCTTTACACATTTCTTCTCCTTACAAACTGCAGCAGACTTCAGATTGGCAGGGGATGCTGAAGGAACTGGAGAGTGACAGACAGCAGTAGGCTTGACTGAGAAACAAACAAGCTGTGAAGAGAGAGCTGAAGGTTTGCCAGTGAAAAGATTAGAGTGGCATTTGGCTCCAGCGCCAAGATGCATCGTTGCTCTTGCCACACCGCCATGGCAACGGAAGCTTTATGCCTTCTTCCCAGTCCCCCCGCTGGGCGACCAGACTGTACCAAAGAGTCATTTAAAGATCTTGTGATTCTCATTGTTGACCTTTACATTCAGCTCGTTAGTCATGTACAACGTAAATCAACATTTAAGAGACATTCACTATGTCAACTTTGATTAGTCACTCATTTCCATGGCTTTATTCTCCTTTGAATGACATGTAAATGAGTGAGCTGCATAAAAGTCTATTATAAATGTGCACGTAACCGCAGCTGAGCATCTCTACAGGCCCATCCATCCCAGTGCTCCCATTTGTCATGCAGGGCACCTCTGTTCCCCGGTGGCCAATCAGGAGTGGCTCCTTGGCGGCTAAAAGCACCCCCCTCCTCTCGCCACCTCATCATCAGTTGTGATTGACAGCCTCCCACAGGATGGAGGGGGGTTATTTACCTCTTTATGTTCTCATGGGACTAAGTTAATGATCCCAGCCAACAAAATAATACAAAGAGGGAAAAAGCCTGAGAAGTCGGCGCCTGGTTGAACCATTTGGAGCAGTTTCGGCTTCCTTTAGAGAGGATTAGAGAAGAAGAGGCTGTGTGAGGAGAATTTTCAGAGATAGCGGTGAGACAGACGAAAGAAGCAGAGCTAAAGGGAGGCTTCTGAAGAAAGCCGGTGTTTTTAGAAACATCTCTTCCTGGGCTTTATTTCTGTATTCATCCGTCACCCGGACCATGGACTGTCTGTCTATGATTGACTAACAGACTGAGAGGTAAGGGATCATCTGTATTTCCAGTGGGTGAGACTTTCAAAGTCCCCCTTTAAGTCTGTTTTAGACTTTCAAGTCAGGCTTTGAAAAAAGTTTTGCCATGCAGTCGTATGCATGCTTTTTTGTCCATATGTTTGAAATATAGCTAATTATTTTTGGATGTACAGATGAGCGAATATCACACAAAATATCAATGTTGGTGTTGCAGCTGTAGCAGTTTTTCCTCAATTGATGTTGTCTGCAACTTCATTCAATTATTTGTAAGGCTTTCTACACTGCGCTCCATATTTTACATACTGGGGCAGGGGCAAAAAAAGTAAAAAGGGCATCAGTGTGCCAAAAATTGTGATGCACATTATCACATTTTGTCCACTGGAAAGGCACTCTTGAGGGCACTTCAACACGTTTTGTCCACTGGAAGGGAACCTAGAGGGCACTTTATCAAGTTTTGTTTATCAAAGGAGCAACCAAGAGGGCACTTTTGTGGCGTTTGTCAAACATGGGACACTAGGTGGGTGAATGCCTGTCCCCTCTTGAGTCGACCAGTGCATACTGCCATAACCATTGCATTTGCATCGCGTCTCATGCAATGACCAATATTTTAAATGTGTTTGTGTTACTTGAAATCATTATCTGCCTTAATATACCTTCAAAAACTAAGTTGTTTTCATTGCTCTCACGTTTCTTTTCATATTTTATTGAACCCCACAGGCTAACCTGAAACACAATACTTCCTGGCAGGTTGTTTTTTTGGATTGCTACTAATCCAAATGAATCCATGCCTTATGTGCTGTGGTTTTACCACGTAACATAAACATTTGCTTTAAACTGCAATACCGTACTGATGTGATGTTGCTGACAAGGTCGCCTGAGGTAATGGACTTTAACTAAATACCTCAAACCTCATAGTTAATGTGGGCTCAAATCCAGTGCTGAGAAACTGATCAAACTTCATGTGATCAGCATCACTGTTTGGATGCCAGCCGTGTCAGCCAGCACATGTTTGTGTTGGGAACATTTTCGAGGGGTGAGCCAAAAGAGTGGTGCCAACAATCTGAGACAACTTTCAACACTATCTAAGTCAACTGTCGCGACCACAATACATTCCTGTGTGTTTCCATTTCAGTGTATTCACATGGAAAAACAAAAGAGAGGAATCGCTCTGAGGAATAAGGTTGCTGAATGTGAGTTCACAACTAAATGTGACTTGTTTGCTCACCATCTGCGCTATAAAGAACATGTCAGCTGCCAGCGGCAAAAAGAGTGAATTGTTATACACCCGACAAAAATATAAACGCAGCGCAGTTTTGCTCCCATTTTTCACGGGTTGAAGTTAAAGATATCAGACTACATGCACACAAAAGATTTATTTCTCTCAGTTTTGTTCACAAATGTGTTCTCCTTTGCCAAAATAATCAATCCACTTGTGTGGTGTGGCATACAGAGATGGTGATTAAACAGCATGATTATGTGGTGTGCCTTGGGTCACAACAAATGGCCACTCTAAAATGTGCAGTTTTATCTATAATTGAGTTGACTGTGGCTATTTCACATAGGGATACAGTTACAAGGAGGGCAAAGACATGACCCACCCTACTCTGCCTCTGATTGGCTAGTACTTGCAGCTTTGTTGGTTGGATTGGTTAGGTTTAGCCATGTGGAGTGACTGGTTAGGATTAGGGTGAGAAACTCAGGAGGAGCCAATCAGAGGGAGTGTGGAGTGGGTCATGACTTCTCCCTCTTGGGGAAAAATTGTATCTGTACCCCTGTGTGAAAAAATCATAGTACAGTGCGTAATAAAGGTCATTTTTACACACCTCACAGTTGCTATTTCTCATGGGCTTTCAGATACTTTTTCTCAGGAGGGCAAAGTCATGACCTGCCCTACTCTGCCTCTGGTTGGCTAGGACTCATTGTCTTTGTTGGCTGAGGTTGTTAGATTTAGGCCCTCCTGGGAAAAAAAATGTATCTGTAGCCCTATCCGAAACAGCCACGGTTCAGTGCCCAGTAAATGTCTTTTTTCAAGATAAATCTTAACATTTTAGAGTGGATTATGGCTATGTCACTATGTCACACAAGTCATGACCTGCCCTAGGTTGCTTTCATTGGTTGGGTCATTTAGGTTTAGCCATGTGGAGTTATTGTTTAGGATTAGGGTGAGAAAATCAGGGGGAGCCAATCAGAGGGAGAGTGAGGTGGGTCATGACTGCACTCCTGGGAAAAAAAAAAAATCAGTATCTGTAGCCCTGTGTGAAACAGCCATAGTTCATTGTCTAATACGTGTATTTTTCAAGATAAAACAGCAGAAAAAAAAAATCTGAACGCCATTTGTGTGCATAGAAAAAGTTTTAGATTTTTTTTTACTTAAACACATGAGAAATGGGTGCAAAAACAAAAAGTGTTTTGTTTATGTTTTCGTTTCATGTACATACCTCTGCTCATCCATGTCAGCATTTGTGTCGGGCCATTGATAGAGGCACAAAGCATCACTGTCCTTCCTGGAGAGCAAAAACATTATTGATTACTGTGTTAACTTATGCACTATTTCATTTGGCTGTATTGGATCTTGCCTTAAGCAGGGCACACAATATTCCAGACTGCGTGTGGTGAGGATAAATTTAACCGCGGCTCTGATTTTGCCTGAATGCGGTTGATGTTACTCATAAATGTCATCATACCAGTTATGCAAAAATCAAGACAGAATGTTTTATTAATGCTCTGTGTGTTGTTTTTTTTTTTTTTTTTGTTTTGTTTTTTGAGATGATGTTTATTTGAGGATGACAAAAACAAAGTTTGGTTGGGAGTTATGGCAACACTCCATGCTCTGATAGCCCTGAGTGACTTTAGTCCTGCCCCTTTCGTGTGATTGGCCAGTGCAGCCCGCTGTGCATGGATGGGATAGGTACAGTCCTTAGTGAGAGGAGAGAAAAGGGTGGAAAGTTTCAGTGCTCCCGCTGGTTTTTCAGTAGGTTTAGAGAACAGGGTTAGAGGGTCAGAACTTCACAGAGAGTCACTTCACTCAAAGTTCAGACCACTGCACTGGATCAGTAAATATCAGCACTGACTGACTTTAAAGGTGGATTTTTTCCTCTCTTGCGTGTTTATGGATGTAATCATGTGGCGGGTAAGTCAAAAGGTCAATCATAACTCAGTCTGTATTTTATATTACTGAACCTCTATGTTTTGCTACCAAAACATTGAGTCATCATATGTTTCCAAGCCTCCAGGCAGCTCAGGCTCTGTGCAAGTGCTAAGGTTGTTTGCCCTTGTTGTGTTCACAGATTCCTTCATGTTTAGAGCTGTGGATGATACTTGAGAGATAAGATGACTAAGTGAGAAGGCCGAAGGGGATTTTGTGATTACAAAGAGAGTGGGAGTAGTCTAAGTAGGTTTCCAATGTCAAAGCAGCTATTCAGTGCGTGCTTTGTAGAATTTCTCCAACTATATGCATCTAAACGGGCTCTATCTTAAACAATATGATATAATTTGTGAGCGCAATCAGTTCAGTCCAGCTTGAAATCTTAATTTCTCTGTGTCACCTTTCCTCAGTCAGCATAAAAGTTTTCGGTTTCCTTTACTGAGGGAGATAAACTGAGCCAAAATACCATTTACTCTACAGATAAGATAAAAGATACAGGCTTTTCTCCCCCGGCAGTACATCTGGACACAGTTTGTGACAGGCCTACATGCAGAACATGCACATACAGTAGGAGTGATTTTGCATGAAGCTAATGAAGAGTAAAACTGGGACGTTGCAGTCGGGTCTGTGGTTTGGTTTCCCTTATTAATTAGTAACTTAGCTTGTCCCTGTGAGGAGAAGGAATGTTAGACATCTTCCCACCAGAGTGTGCCGTCTTTGATCACTAGTGTGACAAATAGATATCAAGCTGTCTCCATGGCAACACATGTGGAGGTCTTTATAAAGATGCGTTGCATTTGGTTTGCAGTGAGGGGGTAAACTGAGGGGGCAGAATTATGAATGTTAATAGTTATGATGATGATGATGATGATGATGATGATGATGATGATGATGATGATGATTGTTGTTGTTGTAATTAGTTTGCTTGTAGAAATACAAAAACAGTGTAATTAGACTCGATTAAATTTGCCACATTCTTTGAATGATATGGTAGACCAGGGGCAATTTTAACATTTTCTTCATTTTCATTCATGACACACATTACTTGAAATACAAAAATTATCTTTTGACAGGAGAAACATATATATATGTGCACTAATTAATATTTTCACTATTAAGGACAGGTCCATAATAGTTTGTTTAATGCAAGAGGTCAGTGTCACAGTTGCCCGCTTGGTGGGCGTTCTTCTAAGTTATACTAACACACTGAATCTCAAATAAAAGTGCATCCCAGAGTAATCACATTACTACTCTGATGAAAAATGTTTATTATGTATGGTTCAAATTCTTCAAATTCAAAGCAAACATATATTTTCATTTTTGCCAAGCAATAGATAACTTCTGGTGGTGACTAGATTTTAATTATTTGAATTGAGTAAAAAGTAATTTTACATTTAAATTTGCTGAAAAGTATGTCAACTGCCATGATAAAGTCTTGTATCCTAGCTAGCAAGACCTATATTAGCATAGTTTATTCATACTCATTTTTAACTAATAACCTAGAATAAAAATGGATGTAAGTTTAATTTTAGCCATCTAAACTTTAGACAGCAGAGGAATACAGTACATTTAAAAATTAACTTTCATACCTCAAAATCATTTTTGGTTGAAATTTTCTGCCAAGGTGGAACGCTAAGGTGCCTGTTTGACATGCAGAGAGAGAGAGAATCCTACTGAGCATGTACAAAATAGTGTAATCACTCTAGCTTGTTTCTGACTGGAGAAAGCGAGTGTGGTACAGTTGCCCCTGGTCTCCCCTACTTATGGGCCATTTCACTGAATCTGTGCCTTTTGTAAGACTTCAAAATTAAACTTAATTCTTCATCTTTCTTTCAGTGTAGTTTCTAATAACGCACATTTAAGTATTAAAACATAGCTATTTTATTTATTAATTTACAAGGTTTCTAAATGGAGGATTGTTGCTTTTTTTTATCACAGTGTCAAGAAGTGTAGCTGCATGACATCAGTGCTAAACACTCAGGACTGTCAAGCTGTTTACAGAAACATAAGGCCATACTTCCTACTCACCACATGATTAAAGATACAGAAAATTGAGTGACTTTTGGTCTAATAATAAGGGTTGCTTCTGAAGAATTCCAGTCATATTTCATGGTGAAGTGATGTGTTAGAGGGTGGTGACCGGCTAAAATCATTTTCTGCTCAGTGTTGTAAGGTTTTACATTATGTATCCTCAAAGTGCATGACGCTTTGTTTGATATTAAAGTATATATTTTATTTCAGAGATTCTTTTCATGCATATTTTGATTATATTTAGACATAATAAATAGATAAATAAATATAATATTATTATTACTATCACAATAATACATTTTTATTTTTAAAGAAACCTTTCAAAGTGCTTTACAACAGCAGAATAAAAACAGAATCTGATAAAAATACTACATAATAAAAACATAACATAATACATAAAAGAATGATGTATTAAAGTAAGATATAATATTAGACAAACACAGCAAGAAATTATATGAAAGCACTCCTGAGTAAGTAAAGACGAAGGTGTTTGCTGTAGTTTATAAACCGGCCACACGAGATCGCTCTTTGACCGTTTTCACCGACATTAAAAAAACAAAACAAAACAAAAAAAACATCATTCTTCTCGTGTGACGTTTACAAATTGCTACAAACACGCGAGGTGCGTCGGACTAACAGGCCAAGAAGTGACGTCAACGAGCTCCTTACCTCCCCAAGACAGTTTTGAGCTTCAGTCAGACGTGTTTTCTGTGAGCAGCAGGCTCACAGCCGCCCGCCTGGAAAGTCACATTCAGTAAAGTTCCTGTGGTCGTGGAAAGGATGTGTGTTTTCCCCGCTGATGCCACCTGCCAAGCCGCGGAGAGGAAACGAGGACTTTTATTTTTTTTTTTTTGGTGCGCCTTGTGATGCTGCCCAGGATGACCTGTAGAGCGCAGACAGTGAGCGCGCGGAGAAATGAGAGAAAGAGCGTGTTTTGGCTGACATTTTGACCTCTATTTCCAGTTCTGAGTCTGTGAGAAACTCATTAGCTCCAAACATTATGTACATTATTGATTTTTAGTTCCATTTCCTCATCTGGGGGCTCCATTAAACATCACTCACGAGGGAAGGTAGAGTTAATGGAGTCATCTTTTACTTTCATAACAGTTTTGTGTCTGTGAACATCAGTTTGCCAGATGACTGCACAGTAAAAAAAAGGAAATTTATGACAGTCACTGACAGATGAGTTCTTAATTCATTGGCCTCAGTGTTTAGATTTGTAATTAAATTGCCCTCCACAATCATTTAAGTAACAGAATGGAGGCTGGTCAGGGCCAGCAGGCTCCATGCAGCTAATCTCAGTAATGTGTGCAGCTGCAGATCAGGTAGATTTGTCAGTCTAATCAGCTGGCTGCTGCTGCTCCAGCTGTAAATCACATTAGGCCTGAGTGGGCCGCTGCTGAGCTGGCTGCTTCAGGGAGCAGCAACAGGCCACACATTGGTCACAGCCACGCTGTGAAGACAGGATTACAGATAAATATGTTAGGTGTCTGCCCCGGGAAAGAAGACAAAGAGCAATCACACTCTTCCAGTGGCTGAATACATGGTTAAGAGCCGTCATTAAAAGTGATAAAAGACCATAACCAAAAGGATTAGGAAGTGCCTGAGCAGGTAATTGTCTTCCTATGTGAGATATTGTAATTGTTTCATCTCCAAACGACCCATTACGTCCTAATCAAATATAACCCCAGATGTTAAGTTGGTGCTCAAGTTCATTATTTGACAAAGTGCAGCACAGTTAAGTGTGCATGTCTCACACCTGTCATATCTGATAATATTCAGCATTAAGCACCTTAATTCTGCTGTGCAACAAATATGCTACAAAGTACAATTAAATATAAATCCAATTTATAGTTTTTTTCATTACAAACATGACTGTTAAAAGAGAAATGTGTAATATATTTGATATAGTAAATGATAGATTGCACACAGTAGAGTGCAGATCTCCACCAGGCAACCCAAAAAGAATATAAGGATGTAACTCCTTTGAAATCACCAGCATTTTGATCAGTTACTGTAGTTTAATTGCATATTATTTCAGTAACTGTAACACATTGCAGTTCCATTTATTTTGTAAGCTAATTTCATGTAACTAGTTAAATTTAAAGGCTGCGTCACAGTTGGTGTAGCAGAGCGAGTTAAACTATGAATCTCTTCACTGTATCTAATGTGTTTTGATTTTAACACTTCTTCGTAGCCTATGAATGCAAAAATAGTCTCAGTACAACAGAGGTGGGAAGAGTACACACATTCTTCACTCAAGTAGAAGTACAGAAACCTGAAAAAAAGCTTGTAAATGTAGAGGTTCTCATTCAGCTTCTTTATTCAAGTAAAAAATGAAAAAGTACACGCTCTGAAACATATTCGAAGTGCAAATTTTAAAAGCAGCACACTGAAGGACATTTCTACCAGCTGTTTCTCTGCACAACTAACCGAACCTTAACTTTTCTCCATGGTCAAGTCTTTCTCTCTGTTTTATTTTGTTTTATTAAGTCTTTTCGTCTTGTGATATCTTTTATTGTTTTTTGCCAGTTTTAGTTTTGTTGCATCTTCTTTGTCTTGTTATGACAGCCTTTGTTTTGTTATGTCTTTCTTTTATTGTAAAGTCTTTTATGTTTTTTTTGTCGTGTTATGTCAGTTTTAGTTTTGTTACGTCTTTTTCATCTTGTTACATCCTTGTTTTTCATTACTTTTTATTACTTTTTTGTCTTATGCCATTTTTAGTTCTTTCATGTCTTTTCTATCCGTCTTTTTCATTTTCTTGTTTTTTTTTTTTTTGTTACATTGTTTCTGCCTGGTTACATCTGTAGTGTGTGATAGGCATCAATGGATGCACCAAGATATCGTATTTCTTGTGTTATTGTCCCATCCATTTCTGGCGGCACACAATGATGCAAAATAAAAAATAATCAATGATTCTCCTTAAATACATTAAAATTAATGAGCCCATTTTGAAAATATAAGGAGTAGAAAGTACAGAAATGTTAGTTAACATGTAAGGAGTAAAAGCAAGAAATCAGAAAAATAAGTAAAGTACAGATACCTGAAAACTTAAGTAAACTTAAGTACAGTAACAGTAAGTATTTGTACTTAGTTACGTCCCTCCTCTGCATTGCAACGACATATTAAAGCCCCTGTCTGGCAGGGTTGGTGTATGCGCACATGTGTTTGGATATGTTATTCCAAGATGGTTCCAAAGACAATAAAACTTTACCTACAAAAAGTCTTGCATGTAAAATTTGAGACATTTAGACATATGCACCATTCATGAGGAAAGCAGCCTTGCTAACACACAGATCTTGTGTTTAAATATGAAGTAGCGAGCAGAGGAGGGGAGGAATAATAAAGTTTGATCTCATGATACTAAACTCCATGATCCCAGTTGGGGAATGCTCTGGGAAACCTGGGGAACGGCAGTCACATTCCCGTGTGCATCTCCGGAGCAATGTAGCTCACACCCACCGCTTTGTCTGAACTTTAGCTTGTCTTTAATATTTACAGTGTGTATCCGTCTCTCAGTGAGGATAGTCACTCTGGGGACTCCGTTGACTGACAGGAGAATTCAAATGGAGCGCGGCGGGGGTGTGTCTGGAAATAGAGGCACATGGTAAGCAGATGGTACCTCGGTGATTCCCACATCAGGGCCAACTGGGAGAGACTTGTCTGTAGCAGATGATGTTACGTCGTGTCTGTCTTCATTTGTAGCCTCGTCTGTCAGAGAGGATGCTTAGTGTCTTTCAATTTCTGCTGTCAGGAAGTTGAATGAGGATATTATGTGCATAGTTTAAGTTTATTTCAACGTCTCAGAGCCATGGCTTATAAATAAAATCACAATATTTTTAGGCTATACTGTTATACAATATGTAGCTCAATATATACATTTTCTTGAAAATAACATACTGCAAATTCTCAAATAGTGCACATATATGATGATATCATAGAATATGATGCATTGCTGTAGATTAAACTACCTAACAATTGGGATGGACGATATGGACAAAATCAAATATCGTTATATTTTTGACCGAAGACCTTGATATTGTGACAGTATTGTAGGGATGACTATTGTTGCTTCACAAAATATTAACACAATAAGATGTTTGATACATAATCATCAATAATATGTTTAGCTGCAATTAATGGATTAGTTGGGACTTTTTAAATAATCGATTAATTGTTTTTTTAAAGAAAAAAGATCACAATTTCAGATTCCATCTTGCAGCCCTGGTAATCTGGACATAATGACCAACACTGTAAAAACAAACTCAAATTCTTAAGCTTTGAAAAAGTTTTATGTACTAATAATGTTTTGTTATGATAATTTACTTTTCTTCTTGAGATAAACTTGAATCATTTGAATTTTATCACTCCCCTTCAGTTTGTATTTCAAAGTTTGATTACTACATTCTTTGATGTGAAAGTGAATAGTGGTTAATAATTTGATATTTTAGCTAGAACAGTCTGGTAAGTTCAGAAAATGACATCACTTTAATGTAATTCAGCCTTTAAAACCAGGAAAAGGCAACACTTATGCCTTATCATGATAAAACTACAGTGCTTAGTCCGTTAACTGGATGCTAACACATAATAGGAATTCCCATTAACATGCTAAAGGAAATTAGCATTGCAGTCACTCTAATATTACGTGAACAGAAGGATTAATTTCGCTTCATGTGTTTAACATTAAATATGGGCCCAGACTTTCAAACATATATTTCCACTGCTCTGTGGAAACACACTAATAACGTCAGCTGCTGACTTCACATTGCTAATTCAGTTTACGACCATCTGAGGGTAAAATCTCAAACTCAGCATTCACAGTTTTAAAGTTTAATTTCATATGTGAAAGATTTTAATTTAAATGCTTATACTGTGCTGTGTGCAGTTTTCAGGCGCCCCATTAATTTTGGCCTACCGTCTTATTTTATTAATAATTTTCTTATGGCACCAGTTTGATGAGCAGGTACAGCTTGAGCTTACTCCAGAAAAGTATTTTATTTACCAGTGTTTGATTTAACTTTTTCCCAAGGTCTAGAGTGAAAAATGATAACAACCATTATAATATTAAATATAATATTAATTGTAAAATCGCAGTACACCCAAGTATTGTTATAGTACTGAATTGAGAGACAAATGTATCGTCCCAGCCCTAATATTGATTTACTGCCCAGCCTGGCTAAATGGTTTTGCGAATTATGGTCCTTCTGAGGTGTATTGCACATCACAAGCCTCTGGAGACAACAGACTGTGATGTAATTGGCTTGTTCCACGTGGTCACCTTATGTTTTTTTTTTGTGGATGCTGAGGGAATTGCAGACCTGTGTCCCACGTTGCAGACGAGTCCTGCTGCTGCCTCTCAGACGGCCTCTCAGCTACGTCCGCGCTCTTCAGCTTTTCTCTTTGAATCCCTGGTGGCACGGCCAAGAAAAGTTCCAGTCCGCAGCATTGTGCTGCTGGAAAACAGAGGGACGGTCACACAGGGAAACCTGAAACTGATCCTCCTGATGCTTTGAATTTGTGAATGGGCTGGGCTGAGAGGACACTAACCTGCCTGTGAGGACATGGGCTGGGGCTCCTGTGCCTCTGCTTTATTTGCTCTCTCTCTCTCTCTCCCTCACACACACACACACGCACGCACGCACACACACACACGCACGCACGCACGCACACACGCACACACACACACACACACTCTCTCTCTCTCTCTCTCTCTCCCCCACTGTTGTCTGCTCTCTCTCTTCTTCCAGTACTGGCCAGCGCTCCAGCTGTAGGTGGAGCTGGCTTTCCTGGAATTGTCGGGCAACTTTTCCTGTTGTGCTTGCTACCTCTTGCTCAATCTCTTGCTTATAATGACAGCTCTGCTGCTGCAGGATTACTGGGGCTGTGAAGACTGGTGCCATCTGGATCTCTACAGCATGCTAGGGGTTCATGGCTGGTGCATTTGTTGTCATAAATATGTTCTCATGATTTAGGTCAGAAGTTTTCCTTCAGCAGAAATGTCTCGGCAGTGCAAAGTGGGGCGAAATCCATCGGTGGGTAAAGTAAACTGTGTATGAATGGGAGAGCTTTCAGGAGTGCGTAATGTACTTCGGGGCTGTAATGCAGTTTTGCAGTGGCTCTTTGCCACAGTGTTGTTTTACAAGCTTTCTGTAACTTAAGGGCATTTTGTACTATAGGCAGTGACATCAGAGGATTGGCGTCTTTGCATTGTGTTTGTCTACAAAGCTCTTTATTCATATTGTATTTAGGACGAAGTAACAACTCAACCTGTTTGACGAGACCTGTGCAAGTTCACTCACACCGCTGTAATGTAGCCAATAGCTTTGGCCAAAAATGGTGTGATGTTAAAACATGTCAAACGAACTGTTGGGAAATGGACAAGATTGGCTTGATTTTAGGCTACTTATCTATGGATGATTGAGACTGATTTGCTGCAAACATACTGTAGTTTATACACATTGAGAGAATCTGAAATTTTAAAGGGAATGTGCTAAAATATCAACTGTAAAACAACGTCTGTGCCAAAAGTCTTGATGTTTGACATATTTTCTTTCAGACTGAGGAGTTTGCATAGTGAGTGTTTTGTCTTTGATCCTCTGTAATAACTTCTAGACACCTGCATTCACTGCTTTGTCTGTAAAGAACAAAATAGCAAAGAAACAAAGGCCCACAGATGCATCACGGTTGTCACCAGAGACAAGTGCAACAATCGGCTCTTGTCTTGCACAGTGCGGTGGGATGGCTGAATGTCTGTGAGGATTTGAATAGAATGGAAAGAACAAACCCAGGTCTGTGGCTCAGAGGTAATTGCTGTATCGTCACAACTTCAAAAGGCTACTTGTGCCCGACTGTCCTGATAATGAGCTTTTGCCTTCTTCACACATAATGAGTGGAGGTAGAGAGTTCACATCGAGAGAGACGCTGTGAGCACAGTGTGTCCACTCGCAGCTGGGGTGTCTGACCGGCCGGGAACAAAGGCTTAGTGTCTGTGATAGTGTGGAGCCCAAGCCATCAGCAAGCAGGCCAATAGACTTCTGCTTCGCTGAGCTGTCAGTCCTCACCGGCCTGCTGGCCTGCGGACTACAGTATAGAGGGGAACACATGGCGACAGGCTAGACTATTCCTGTGCCAAATTAAAATGAGACGCTGCTGCATTCTTGTGTTGTAAGCTCAGCCTAATGGACCATGTAGAAGTCTGATATACTGTATGTATAACATGCAAACAGGTGTTAGTATTAGCTGGCATTGCAGTGAAAAATGACGATCATGTTTCCCAAAGCCTAAGGTGGCGTCCTCAAATGTCTTGTTTTGTCCACAAACCAAAAATATTCAGTTTTCAGTCATAGAAGAGTAAAGAAACCAGAAAATATTCACATCAAAAATAATCAATAATCAAACAAGTTGGTGACTAATTTAACAGTTTACAACTAACTGATTAATTGTTGCAGATCTAGTTTGAGTATTCCCCTGCTTCTGTGTATGGTTTTCCAGTCTTCATTTCTTCAGTCACACATTTCTTACAAATGTGTACCGAGAGTTAAATTTATGTTCACATTTTCACATTCAGTTCATATTCGGTCGTAATCCAATTAAACTGAAGACAGGGATGCATAATTTTGCATGTTAATGATTTATCAATAATGAATTAATCGGCATTAGGAATTCAACTGAATGTGTGAATTGATGTTTAATTAAAATCGAGTCAAGAAATGACAGGAATTTTGCCTCATTTGACATTGTTTTGTCTCACAGCGCACTTTGTAAAATAAGAAAACTTCTAAAAAATTTCATCTATCGTTGAAGGAAAAATTTGCGACTGTTTATGCAGGTTTCTGTTGTATTACGTTTTTTACAAGTAAACTTCATGTTAAAACCTGGACATTAGGGCTGCAATGTATTCATCATTTTCTTTAATAACTGAGTAAACGTTCAGGTCTGTTGAATTTCAGCAAACAGTGAAAAATGTGTGTTACCGTTTCAAACAGCCAAAGGTGATGTCTTCAAATTCTGATTATTTTGAGTAATATTGCAACTGCGATGTGAATGCTGATATTAGATGGAATGACAATTTTTACATAATTATTCTCATTTTCAGTGAAAAACATTAAAATGATGCTTATGTGATTTTTGCATGGATCTGTAGCAAACAAATTTGTAGAATATGATGTGTTGGCCCAGACGTCTCTACAGCAGGACAATATTTATGGTACTGTGACACATATTCTGCCTTTAACAAATATTGCACCTTCTACAAGCAGAAGATTGCAGTAGGTCCTATTGCAATTGTGATAAAACTTCGATTAATCGTTCAGCCCTGTTGTCCAAATCCCAAAGACATTTAATGTACTATCATGTCAGATAACGTAAAGCTGAAAATCTGCACAAATGACAAGCTGAAACAAAGCAATGTTTGGTATTTTGTTTGGTATCTGCAGATACAGCCTCCCACTGTTTTTATTCACATTTTTGTGTCGTCTTTGCAGATAGCTGATCAGCTTCCCTGGATTTCGCTGTCGACCCGACTTTGTTTTGCCTGAAGATGGAAACACTGGAGTCGGAGCTGACCTGCCCAATCTGTCTGGAGCTCTTTGAGGACCCGCTGCTCTTGCCCTGCGCTCACAGCCTTTGTTTCAACTGTGCCCATCGTATCCTGGTGTCACACTGCACGCCCAGCGAGCCAATTCAGTCCATCAGCGCCTTTCAGTGTCCAACCTGCCGGTATGTCATCACTCTCAACCAGAGGGGCCTAGAGGGACTCAAACGCAACGTTACGCTACAGAACATCATCGACCGCTATCAGAAGGCTTCTCTGAGTGGACCTAACTCCCCTAACGAGACTCGCCGTGAGCGAGCCATCCCCGACAGCAAAGCCATGACGTCTCCCGGTGACCGGGTGCAGTGTCAGTTCTGCGAGCAGGACCCTCCGCAGGACGCCGTGAAGACCTGTGTCACCTGTGAGGTGTCCTACTGCGAAGAGTGTCTAAAGGCCACCCACCCCAACAAGAAGCCTTTCACGGGCCACCGTCTGATTGAGCCCTTGCTGGACTCCCATCTGCGAGGGCTCATGTGTCTGGAGCATGAGGACGAGAAGGTCAACATGTACTGTGTGACAGATGAACAGTTGATCTGTGCGCTGTGTAAGCTGGTTGGCCGACACCGCGACCACCAAGTGGCAGCCCTCAGTGACCGATATGACAAGCTCAAGGTAAGAAATAACACGTGGTTAGAGGAATGCTGTGAGATTTATGATGCACTGAAGAAAACTGTTCCTGCTGATGTAACCCCACAGAATTTAAAGGGACAGTTCACCCTAAAATCAAAAATATATGTTTTACCTGTCATGCAGTTCATCCATCTAGATTGTTTTGGCGTGAGTTGCTGAGTTTTGGAGATATCAGCTCCCTTCTCTCCAATATAATGGAACTTGGCTTGTAGTGTTTTCCCGGAGCTACTTTCTTTTTACTAGAAAGAAAGTAGTTCCTATATGAAACTGCTCACAACAAGGTCTATGGATTATCTTCAGTAATTTAATAAGTCACGATTTCTGAAAACAAACATTGCTGTTGAGTGTTCAAATGCATTTTTTGGCATTTTGAGTAGCACAAGCAAAGTGCCATCTAGTTCCATTATATTGAAGAGATGGCAGATATCTTTACCGCTGATATCTGCAAAATTCAGCTCCTCACACCAAAATTATCTGAATGGATAAATAGTTCTACAGGTAAGAAGAGAAATATGTATTTTGGATTTTGGGCTTGAACTGTCTCTTTAAAGCTGATTACAAGGGACAGTGAGCACGACTCAGCTTTAGAGCTGCTTGATTTTAGTGATGTAAAAATGTGCGCAGACACTGAGATAAGCCGCAGATTATCAGAGAATGAAACACTTTGGTGATGCCATTACGGAAATTTAAATTTATTGGAAACCAGCATCTTGTAAAACTAAAGCTCATTAGTTTCTTTTCACTGTGCAACTTTAGTGAAACAGTTGTTTTATACGAAACAAAAACTTTTGACATTAATTTGTAGAGTTGGTGTTATGGACATCCTCCTAGTGTCTGTTACGTTTCTTCAGTGCTTCCTTATTAGTAAAGCTTATTTGCACAGCACACTGGATGCTGCACAGTAAAGCATGAATTTGCACAGTAAATTACTGCTTATGATTCATAGAATGATGACACAAGCTATTGTCACATTTAAAACCTTTATTTGGAGGAATGTTTTAATTGGGTTCTGATTACAATCCCACTTTGGATTTAGTTCCTGATCTGCAAAGTATATAGATTATTTATACCCCAATTGTTCCGATCATTGTTACAATAATCACTGAAGAAAATAACGTCAGTGCCAGGTGGAAATTTTTGATGAAGATAAGTCACAAATTTTATTTTATTTTATTTGAATGTACTATTTTTCAGTTCAGTTTCTTTGGCTGTCAAACAAATTGCACAACTTCAGTAAATTCTCTCAGGTTTTGTCTGAAAAGTGTTCTAACACTCAAATTCATCCAAACAATAAGTCACAATCTAAAAGACACAATCCTAAAGCTGTGATCTAAAACGTGATGGCAACCTTTGTTCGCAACACACCATGATATGACTAATTAGTTATAGCAATTTGTCAACTCAATAACATTTTCTTTAATATATAATAAGAAATACAGAGGACATGACCTTGGTGTACTCAGTGGTACCTATGGGCCTGGCACCAACGCTAACAAATCTCTCATCAAACGTTTTATTTCTCCTTGTTATCAAAGACCAATGTTGAAAACATGCAGGTAACATTAGCTTCTCATTTATAGCCGGCACTGACCGTTGCTTTTACTGGCTAAAATGGCCGCTGTGTAGCATCCCTCTACGTCCACTAATGAACTGTTTTTCTTTTTGTGTACTTCAGCAATGAGCTAGCTGATAGCGGCACGTTAAACTTTTTACACATATCAAATCATTCATCGACCTCACTGAACTAGAACCTCCAGAGTTTGGAAGAAATCAGGTGTAAAATTCAGCTGTTTTTTTCACTGCGTCAGAACTAATGCTGCACAATTGACCCAAATAATGTTTAAATCCCAAAATGGCCAAGTGCATTATCCAAATTGCAGAAGCTGCCATTGTTTGATAAAGGAAAAATATGTGAGAAAACAGCATTACAATGAAGTAATGTAGTACTACAGGGATGCCCTGACCTACAAATCTTGATCTCCAGATAAACAAAAACATGTTTGTTTTGCACAGACCCAAGCGAATAGCACATTGTCTTGATTTGTTTTGTTTTGTTTTCAGTGAAAATGAAAATTTTGATGCAAAAATCATTCTCACTAATTGTGAATCATCTCACAATCTGTCAAAATAATCACAATATGATTTTTTTTTTTTTTTTTACCATATGCAGCCCTAGTCAGAAGAATCAATATAAATCAACATTTCATATCTTCTGCCGCTCATCTCATTTTCAGGTTGTGGCTACAGGTTGTGAAAATTTATTAGGCTAGTTTAATTAATGTTGATTTATTTAGAAGATACCATTAAAAACTGCTCTATACCAGACCCTTCTATGAAGATCGAAATTATGAAAACATTGTAGATGATATGTGATGACATATAATAAATACTGTACAATGTAATGTTCCTTGCAAGTGCAAATAGGTTAATACTTGATAATGTTCAGGCAAGTGAGATGCATGATGTGTTAATGATGTAAATCAAATGTGAAGCATTATCTTTAAGCAAGTCTAGAGTGTGTGCACACATTGTGCTGTAAACTTCCATTTGAAACAAAGAGTGACTTCCTCACTCAATTAAATTTTACAAGAATGTGTGTGTCTGGTGATTCTGTATTTTTGTTATTGTCAACAAATCCCACGAAAAGACCAAAACCAACTACTCTTACGAGCCAGCCTAACCAAAGTCTGATATAGCTTATTCCTCTGTGCCATAGACCTCCATTGTTTCCCAAAAACACATCAATGAGCCGCACCGTTGCACTGGATGACATGTTCCTTCATCGCAATGAACGCTTGCACTGTTTACTTTGAGTCAATCCCACATAAACCGTCCTGCTGCTGTAAATACTCACTAGTGTACCAGATCTGCAGCTGAGAATAGTCTCTAACCAAGACACTACTTACTTATGTTTGAGAAATATTTAAAGAGGGTATCTTGCCTTTTTTGAAATGAAACTATATATTCATGACTTGCTTTTAAAGATTTACGTCTTCAGTATGGGTTTGTGGTTTGATTTTGGTCTTTTTCATAGGATTTGTTTGCAATGAAAAATATAGAAGACTGCCAGCCTTTTCCTTTGAGAGTAAATTTATCATAAGCCTCAGAAAAATCGAAATGAGTGGGAGGCTGTCTGTCTCTTGGCCGGTCTTAAATGGAATGACACCCAATGCGAGAGACTGCTTTCACAGTTTTCAGGTTAAGTGGAACTGCTCACTTTCAGCAGATGGGCTCATATCAATAAGGCATGAGAGGAGGCTGTTAGCTGGAGCACATGAAAAGGTGCCTCTGTATTCCTTCTATTAAAGAAGGGAATCAGCTTCCGGCACAAGAGTGAGATTTTGGCTTTGCGTGGCCTCAGTGTGAGTTTCTATCGTGTCTCTAGCAGCGTCATTTTATAGTTCACATCAAGGCAATCGTGCAGTGGAGCATGAAGCATGGAGATGAATTCTTTGACATGGAAATAGCACATTAGCTTTGACCTACTGTGTGTAACTGCATTTAAGGAGGTAAATTTGCACAAAGCATCAAAATATACACTATTCTAGTTTAGGAATACGCCTTCAGTTCATTTGTATTCAGCTTTTCAGGTCAACCTGAACTGTATCCTGAGAATAGCATGGCATCCACTGCATGAAATAAAAATGAAGTTCTGCTACTTTGTTCTTCACAACCACTCACAGTGTCCATGCATGACTCACAAAAGGGTGGTGGTGGTGGGGGGGTTACTGTACCACAAGTAACACTCAACACCCTTTTGTGCCCGCTCCTTTCTTTCACATTGCGTAGTCAAAGTGGACCTGGGATGCAAGCGATCTTTTGCAACACTTTTGCAAAGATAGCTCAGTCTTAACCTGTCTCCTTTGTTTGATCATGCTGTCGTTGTGCAGAAATCTCCTGGCCGCTTTCTCTGTGTGGGGCGTGATCGTTCACACCAGGAGGCAGACCAGGTGATCAGCATCATTTCTTTAATTCCACATTCAGGGACAGATTTGTTTTATAAAATCTAAACTCCAGTGTGGATTTTCAAGGGCTTTATCTGTTGAAAACTTTGAGCCAGACCAATTCGTCTGTCCGTCGATATCATTGGCCAGATATTGGCCAAACGCGGCCTTGATTTGATTTGATGTATTTACACATGTATTTGAGTTGTAAGTTGAAAAATGACTGAACTAAACTAAACTAAAACTAAAAATTATCAGTCTCGTTGGTAATGGTGTACATGTTATCTGATATTATTTTTAATTTTTTAGTTTTGGCAGCATTTTATGTATATTTGATTATTTTTCTTAATTCAAGTTGCTCTATTTTATATTATTTATTTATAGTTACTTATAATTATTAAACATCAGGGCTCAAAGGTAATGTTTTTCACGTGCCTGCCAGTGGGTCATAAATCTACTAGCCCGAAATCAATTTTTAATTGCCTTTGTGCAAATTGTCTTATTTAATAGCTGTTATCAAATAACAAGAAAAATTATCATGTTTAATCTAGTGATGCATCTAATAGTTACTTTACATATGTAATAATCTTCCAATTTTCCAGATTAATCAGTAAATCAATAATTTGGTCCAGAAAATAGTTAATACAGTCCAAGGTGATGTCTTTCAATGTTTTGTTTTTGTCTAAAACCCAAAGATATTCAGTTTAATATGTTAATTTACAGAGAAACGTGAGAAATACAAGAGGCATTCTCTTCCATTTCTGCATGGAAATTTACTGCAGTGATGAGTCAATGATCAAAAAAGTTTAAAAGTTTAATTCTTTTTTACTACTTGCCAGTTGTGCAAGTGAACTGCTAGATTTACTAGCCTGACATGGCATTTTACTTGTGAGCAGGCAAACCTTATTGTTGAGCCCTGAAAATATGACTGAAACTTTTTTATTTCATTGCCATGATGTTATTTTAGATTTGTAAATAAAGAACGTCATCTGATATATCTATATTTGAATTTTCTTTTACTTTCTAATATCCGGTAAAAAATCCAATCCATCTGGTCAGGCTCTATTGAAAAACAGCAGAACAAGAGTGAAATATACTCTGCACTCATTGCAACAGGTCAGCCACACAGTAATAAGACATTGTAATTATAGAGAATTATAGTATACTGCTCTGTGTTTTCTTTATTCAGTGCAGTAGTTAATGCATTGTTCTTTCTCTTTTAATAAGCACATTCTCCAAGTGGTTACAGACAGCAGAGTGTTGGGCTTGAGATGAATAGAGTCCTTTATCCTTTATCTTCTAAAAGACTCACTCGCTATGATCTGTTTTCTCTCTTCTGTATATCTTCAGTTGCTTGATGTCGTTTTACAATAGGATGTATTCTATCAATTCGTGGTTTTATCTGTACTTGTTGACCTCGTATTACATGCTCGTAGCCGCATTGTTAGAAGCCTCGAGTGACACAGGACACAGCAGTTCCCATCTTGGAGAGAAATTGTTTTTTTTCCTCCTGGCACGCAGGACAGGACCCAGGTGGCACGCAGCTGAGCTCGTACATAGTTGACGGTTTTTCCAAACACATGTTTACAGTCACAGTGCCTCCCATTTCTCAGAAAATCCCACACAAAGGGATATTGTGACATTGTAAAGACATGAGTGTGTTTGTGGGTGTGTGTGCAGGCATGTATAATACAGTAATTCCTTCAGTCTGGCATTATTTGACATGACCCTGGTCTGGTCTTATATCTACTATTGTCTCTCCATCATCCATCATTTATGTCAATTTATTCTTATTTATGATCAGAGGAGTGGCCAGAACATATCCCAACATGCAATGGGTGAAAGGGAAAAGAACATTTTGCCCATTGCGTGTTCTGGAAAACCCCAGGGTGCCAGTCTGTCGCAAGGCTTAGATATAAACAGACAAACACTGACAGGCAATTTCAAGTTTGAACTTACTTTGAGTCAAATGGGTTTGAGCTGTGGGAAGAAACTTGTGTAAACACAGAGAGAACATGCACATTTACCAAAAGCAGCACCAGGAATGAAACTCAGGCTCGGGATCTTTTTATAGTGAATGTTAATCAGCAAACTACAGCGCTGCTGACCAAGGCAGGGTGTTGATATTCAGTACCTTTTAAGGTGTATATTGAAATAACCCAGTACCAAGTAACTTCTCCAGTCAAACAATACCTGCATTCAATTCTTTTTGTACCCAGATCTAGAAAAAAAGACTATTTGCTTACTCACAGCCACAAGTTTCCTCCATTTCATCCTATGTGTTTGATTGGCCCACTACTGCAGCAACTATAACCCATACAGTCTGTGGCGTGGTGAAGCTGAGAAATAAAACGTAATTTTTCCGATTTTGTTTCATAGTGGTTACGTTTTAAAGCCCAAATAAACACGCCCACACCTCTGCGCAGCACCTGATTTTGTGTGAATATAGCTGAAGCATTGCTCAGTCTGCTCTGCCTGTGTGTATGGAAGTGTGTAAAACTTACCTTTATAGAGCCTTGACCTCAAACCCTGCACACTGTATTAACTGAGGGCTACAGTCCACTCAGGAATTGCCTGAAGCCCAGAAGTGTCTGTCTGAAGTAGAGCAAAACATGATAAAATAAGGAAATACAGGTAGAGGGCAGGGTCTCTGCAGATACAGACACCACCACACACTTCTAGTGGGTAGGAAGTGACGATTTAGAGCCTCTCCACCCCCTCTGAGTTTACTTTGTTTAACATTATGCCTTTCAGGGTACTAGCATTGGTATCGTGACTTTTAAATGATACCTAGCCCTATCTGACATATGTGACATCAGTTTGTGTAAAATTATAGTTGGTTATAACCTTGCTTCAAAATAATTCTGACTGTATTGATGTATTCTATCATAGGAGGCATCACTACACTTATTAGTGACACTGGTGAGAGCCCAAAATAAAGTAAAATGCTAAACTGATTTCACTCATGTCATACTTTAATATGACTTAGTTCATATTATAATTATCTCATGATTAATGTTCCTGGAAAAAAGTTCCACTGATTCTTCCAAGTATTGATAGGCACATTGGCTACAGTCCATCTTTCTTTTGAAATACAGCAGAGATCCTCTGACCTGCAGGATCAGCATGTGAGATTGATTTTCCTGAACTGCGAACATTCCTCTTCATCTGCTATAATTTCATTCCAAGGTGATCTACTGTACAGCATATGAAACACTTTTATTGGCTAACCTGTTTAACAGATGGCCGTACGCCTCGCCGCATCCAGTCTCTGCATTGTTTTCTGTTGAAAGGCAAAAATCTGAGAACCGGTTTTGGAACCTGCTTTTGCTTAAACCTTGACTGAGGAATCTTTTAATAGACTTTTATTTTCACAACAGACATTTTGACCTGTCATAGCAGGTGAAGCACAGGTGTTGCTAATAACATTAACAATGGCTACGTGTCCCAGTGGGCCTTGGCAGTGTGACAGTGAGCCAGAATGCACAATACCAAGACCCTGAAACTGGAGCAGTTAAATGGAATTCAGCCATCATTACTTTACCTGTGCTTTTCCTTCTGTGATATTTCATTTTCGCCTAAAACTAGACTGTATACGGTACAAATCTAAGTTATTAGTCTTTTCTTATTCTCTCAGTGTTTGTTTAAATTAGTAAAACAGACTATATTTGCAGTGATCACATGAGAATATGCAGTAAATCAAAGTATTGGATATGTCCAAAAGATACTGCACATAATAAATGCCTATTGAGCCTCTAATGAAGTGCATTTAGCGTGCTGAGTCAACTAGAACATAGTGTAAGCTTAAATAGTCTTCCTACATAGTATAAATCACAGCTGTATAAAAGAGCCTGTGGTGCTCACAGGATGAAGTGACAAACTCTGACAATGGATCCAGTTTCTAATGTTGACACAGGATAAAACTCCGAGTCCTGACAGTGACCTGTCAGGACTGTGAGAGGAAGGAAGGGAGACTGGCCAAAGCAAAGGTGCGGGACCAGAAGCACTCACATAGAAAAGGAAGCTGCTATTCTTTCCTCTCATCAGCCTAAAATGATTTTAGGAAAGAGAGCTCCATTAGAGAGAGCTGTCTAAACACACGAAGGGTATGAATGCTGCAGGAGGAGCACACTGGGAACCACAGCACGGCAAAATCTCAGCAGGTCTACATTCGGCTATATCCAGCAGCAGTTTGATTAATATGTTATGTTTCATGCGTCCGTTTTAAAAGTTTTGTACTCGCCTCACCTGGACCTGCAAGTCAACATCTGAAATGGCTTTCATCACTTTTTTCTTCCATTTAAATAAATCATATTTGTGAGAGTGGAAAAATAAAGCCTCTGCTATTTTAGTCCCCAGTGACGCACCCACCTTATGAAATCACAATGTGAAACATCTTACCTGAAAGAGGTCTTCCCTCTCTTTGCTGCAAGCTTTGGATCTTTACAGGATTTTTGTTCTCTATTTGTTCTCTTCTTTTGACTATTTTCAGAATTTTGTTTTTGATCGAGTGAAATCAGGCACGATGCTCATTATTATATTTCCAGTATTTCTGAAACCTTAATTTGAAGGGTAGAGTTTTATGGTGTTTATGCTTTCAACGTATGGAAATGAATTGAATATTAGATCTGCCATTGATGATTTATCACTCACAGTGTGAACCTCTCAATTAATATCTGTTTTTCTTAGACCAAGTGTTATATTTCATAGACTACAGAGCTCACACATTAACACAAACAAACTAGAAGATCGAGCTGGCAGTAGATCAGCAACTCCAATGTTCTGCGAGGTAAAGTTTGGTTGCTTTACAGAGAGTGATATTTGGCTTATATAAAGGCTGTGTAATGGCAAGGAAAAGCAGTGGAAGTATTCTGAATGTAGCCCAGAGTCCTGCATGGTTCCAGTTTCCTGCAAAGACAAGAACCAGAACCAACCCGTTACCTGCAATTATCTCCAAGTCAAATCCGCATCTCCCCAGAACTGTTAATAAAAGCCCCACGACCCAATCCGCACCTGTGATTAAACACACATATCCAGTCGCTCTCTTGACAATTGTGACTCACTCGTGTTTTGAACTGGCGCGCCGCCTGTGCTCCTGCAGCTGTCAGTGTGTATCCATGGTGACGATGAGCCTAGCTTGCGGCTATCAAAAGATAATACTTTTTGAAACTCTTTACAATCAGCCAAGCCACTGACACCGTTATTCTCACAGTCTGTGATCCCACCAAACCCTCCCAAACAGGATGTGGGGTTAAAGGTTGTGTTTGTAGGCCTTCACAATAAAATCCTGGCTGCTCATTAGGCTTGATAGTACTGTATTAACAGATATAACTGTTAAAAATGCTGCTCATTTCTTATTTTTTCAGGGAAGAAAAACATGTTATTGTATTGTATATTTTGTGTTATTGTCCTCACCTGCTGCCTGCCCACAATTAGTTGACGTTTACCTGTGCCCACTCCTGTGAATGTATATAAATATATTATATATATTATATTATTATGTGTTGCACAACATTTTCTAAGAAAGTGTTCACTCCAATTCATACAGATGTTTTTAGATGGGCCTTTTTTAGGTGGCTAAAATGTGTTTTGCAGCAGCACATTGCTTAGTTTCTTTCAATGGGACGCTCTACTGCTGCTGCTAACTGGGGGCATGCTGATCAACATCTACTGCAGATTATACACCGACTATCAATAAATACCTCATACAACCCCACTTCAAAAAAAAAAAAAAAAATCTGAATTATTCCTTTAACACTTTATAATTGATCCAAACAAGCATTTTTATTTGATTCAATTGAAAACTTGTGCATCTCATGACATTACACAAGACTTATAATTTAGATGTCAGTTTGTGTATCAAAATCACCCGTCAATCAGCCTTTTCTCACCTCTCTTCTCAGTCTTGTAACTACTACCCTTTTGTTGTCATTTAATCATTGATCGCATGCTTAAATGTAATTACACATTAATCTTTTGTTTAAGAGGAGTAATACTTTATATCAAAAGACATTTTGTACTACCACGGCCTACCCCAGTCTTCATGCTACCCAATTAGAGTAAGAGATTAAGTTTGAAACATAAGCCTTTGATCTGAGTCAGTGATTAACACAGCCGGGGTTTAGTTGTCCAAATCACTGGCAGATGCTCTGCTAAGCTCCGTGGCCTCAGCAGGCAGTATGATGGGATCTTTGGCGCACAGGGAGGGATGGAGGGAGGTGGGGGGGGGGCGCTCTGCACCGTTCAAAGCCCAAATGTGTCCAGCCATATCTCGAGGCAGCCTTGTGTGTCCTCTCCTGTGCCCATTCCACTCGGGCCAGATATGGTCCTTATGTTCCCATTCACCTAACTCTCCTCCAAGATTTATTCAGCTGTTTACAGTTTGGTGCAGGGGGCAGCGTGTAATGAAATACTCATTTTCAATTTTTCTTCGCAGCAAGCCTTGGATTCCAACCTCAGCAGTCTAATCAAGAGGACCAGTGATTTGGAAAGTCTGATGGGCAAACTTATCCAAACCTGCCAACACGTGGAGGTGAGGTTGTTTATCTGTTCCCTTTCAGGTGCAGGCTTCTCGCTTCTGTAGCCCGTCATGGGCAACAACTCATTAAATTATTAACACCGTGATGAATTACTGTATCTGAGTGCTGCTTTTCATCATGTCAACAAGATTAAGTGTTCATTAGTCTATAGATCAATCATTTCTTTAATATGCATACAGTCTGCTGCAAATTCTGTATTTTCGGAGCAAATGTAGCCAGGTATGTGTGCATGAACCTGGAAAAAAACATATAAAATAGAGCACAATAAAACAGTGTCTGTGTATTGTTGCACATACAGAAACACAGATGTAAACCTGTGAAATTAGATCAGATAAATGAAGAAAAACACAATTTGAATCCCATAGCTTTGTTTTATTATTTATGATTGTCTTTCTTAAATATTAATATTTAATTCTACGTTTTTGAGATAAATTTCAAGGTTAGCTGCAAAACTGAAAATTAAAAACTGTACTTTTTAAAATAATATTTAATTCTGAACATTTTATACACTTTGGGAATCTCTGGTACATTGTATTCAGTTCATTGTCTCACTTTAGCATGCATTTCTACTGTTTCAGCATTTTTATTGTCAAAACTAAAGTGATATAATACAGAGACCTACAGTTAAGACAAAATATAATAAAAACCACAAAACAAGAACACAAACACAATACGCTAAAACAAAAAAGTAAGAAAATAAGGTATGTTTATGAGAGTTTGTGATGGTCTCTCCAACGGCCAAATAGACATAAGGTTTTCATACCACACTGAAACATTAGAGGGCATCTTGTCTTACGATTTTTGTAATTTTGTGAGCAAAGAATTTTACAATAGTCCAAACATGAGGAAATAAAGGTATGAATGATAGTTTGAGTGTCATTAAAAGTCAGAGTTTATCATGTATATGTACATAAAAAAAAAAAAAAACTTATTATGTATTTTAACCTACTGTATTCTGATTTTGATTATCTGTTTATATTTAATGTGTGTGTATCTTGAGCGGATTGAAACTTTCTTTTAGGACTGCAAAGGACTACATTTTTCTTAACCAGTTAATCATTAATAATTAGTAAGATACAAAATATGCTTCTTTTTTTTCTAAGTTTTATTTAAACTATCTACTTTTGTCTCTGGAGAAATGGTACATAAAACATATATTACCAGTTAATAAACTCTTAATCCATTAAACGTTTAATGGAGATTAATCAATCAATCACCACTACTTTTCTTTTTGTTGTGCGACCTTGTGTTGTATAATGATAATAAATCGTCTTGATAGCTTGATCCTGGCAGTATTCCTCAGATAGTCAGATCTATGACTGGATGACCTTGTTAGTGTATTTCTTAAACTGGTCATTGCTTAACAGATTTTAAAAAGTCAGAAAGCAGTCTTGTTTTGGTATTTTTAGCATTGGAGTGTCACTGTAATATAGGTGATTCATCACTGGGTTCCACATGTTCATTCCAATGTTCATTATTACATTGTTTATTTCAGCGATTGTGATCATGTATGTGTTTGGGATAATAAAGACAAACAAGGTCACCTCTCCTGCCCAACATGGGAAGGCAGAATTATCCCCTAATGTGGTTTTCTTGTCACATGGGGTTTGCATCAAATTAATTGTGTTGTCAGAAATGTATTGAAAAAAATCAATGTCATAAGCCCGCAGTTGTGCAGCAAAACATTTTGGCAGAGCAAATGAATTACAAAACACTGTCTCTTATCTACATGTGTGCTTGTGTCCTGTCTAGGTAAATGCCTCGCGACAAGAAAACAAGCTGCTCGAGGAGTGTGACCTGCTGATTAATATCATACAGCAGCGAAGACAAATCATAGCTACCAAGATAAAGGAGGGAAAGGTACTGTTTATCACCTTTTGTCACCTTTGTCTCGATAATCTTTGTTTGTTTGTTTATCACCTTGTGCACATTGATAACCTTTCCACCCGACATAGCCGAGAAGCTAACTTACAACTCAACCCCAGACAATGCCGCTCTTATTACAATACAGCAATAACAAATCACTGATGTTGGGTAAAAACCTTGTATCCTTTAAATGTTTCCCTTTAAGGCCAAACTATGTCACTCTTAAAAGAATCAATGACACATTTTACAAATAAAAAGTTTAAACACACACTTACTCTATTCAGTACGTGGGTAACACAGTATTTGAAGGGGTGTGCAGTTGTCATTAGGTTTTATTTAGTCAATTATGTCAATCTTTAATGCAAAGTTGACATTGTTTGAGGTGTCTTTGTTATGGCAACTTGACATTAATCAAGCCAATAATGCCAGCTAATTAGGCAGCTAGCTCCAAAGCTGACTGAGCTATCTAGCTAATGGCAGCTACAGATAACAGCAGACAGCGGTTAGCCTACTTTATCAACAAGTAAACAAGCTAACTGCTGCCTGTTTATCGGGTAACAAGCTAAATCATCTTGGAACAGTACGCAGTTGTCAGACTGGCCTTATAACATTAAATGACTTTTTTTATGACAAGTTCAAATAGTGCCACTTTACTTGAAGTCCAGGAAGTTATTCATGACATGCTACAAAAGAATTTGACAGTGTAATAAAACAATATAATAATTTTTAGGCAGCTAGCTCCATGGCTAAGTGAGCTAACTAGCTTACACCAACTACTGATAACAACTTACAGCAGTTAGCCTATTTTAGCAACAATTAAACAACAGCTAACCGCTGACAAACTGGCACTATAACATTTAAAAGCATAACCATTACAACAGCATTTGACAGTGTTATAAAATTTAATGACAGCTTTATGACAAGTCCAAAATGTACCACATTACTCAAGGTCAAGGAAACTATTCATGACACACTTATAATGTCTCATGACAGCCAGTGTCGAAAGCAACCACATATGACAGTTTAATGTCATGTTAAAACACTGAGTTTCCTTG
The DNA here is from genome assembly GCF_056507025.1 of Lutjanus erythropterus. NCBI lineage: Eukaryota > Metazoa > Chordata > Actinopteri > Lutjaniformes > Lutjanidae > Lutjanus > Lutjanus erythropterus. The sequence continues at coordinate 25,422,246 of NC_139324.1, forward strand.
AGACTGATAATGTCAAGACATTTACAGGTAGGTTGTTATAACAACAAATGGTTATAACAGGGTAATGACAGCCTTATGCACACCTCCTAAAATAAAGAGTTACTGGGTTTTGCTGCTACAGTCTCACTATGTGCATTGTGTAACTGCGTGTAATTGACACAACTGAAGTCATTTTACTAACTTCATTTCTCTTCTCGACTTTTGCCGTTGTCTGTTACACAACATTTTAGCGTGTCCCAGATCAGCCTCAGTTTGTGCCTCTCATGTATTAACGCCACATTTGAGTCACGGAGCTCAGCATCTGATTTTCCTAAAAATAAATACTCAGTGATATTTGAAAAATCCAGTTCATTTAATGACATTTACTGCTGCTCTGAAATATTTCCAGAACCCTCAAAGATGCTTCTAATTATTTGTATGAAGAAATGAGGATAAATGAAACTCAACTTTTCATGATCACTTTTAACTTTCTCCAATGTTGAATCTGGGATAGATCATGAGAAGTTCGTATGACTTGACATTTGACTTGTTTTCCTTGAGCAATGGCTTGACTTGACTTGCTTGATTCTCACCTCAATAACTTGAAACTTGCTTGTGAACTTGTGCATTGGTAACCGACTCCCGCCTCTTGTAAACATGGCATATTTGTCCGAGATGTTATCTGATTGTGGTCTCATTCAATTTGCTTTCAGTCAGGTCACCTAAATGACTGTGCAAAAAGTTAACAAAAGCACACACATTCAAATGCAATAGATACTCAGTGCTGCTAAATGATCAGGTCTTTAAAGCAACTGACTGGAATCTTGGGAAGTTGAAATTTGTCTTTAACTGCTAACAAAGACATAGTCTGGCTTTGAGAAACTAAACTACAATACTGTTTTTCTTAGTCTGAATTGTTTTGGATAAACTCTTTGATAAACTTTTGTTAACACAGAGGACAGCATGCAGTTCTTTGAAACTATATGAAATTATAAGGTCTTAACCCAAAGGTGATGAATTTTTAATTGTCTACTGCATTCTAATTAGAAACTTCAAATACTTATTTTATTGAATCTAATAGTAAACAAATGGGCACTAGGGATAAATGAACAGTTTCATGCTAAACCGCAATGAAATTTTGGTAATTAGTAGTACAGTTTCAAATTTTAACTTTCATGATGACTGTGTTTGATCGCTGCACTTTGTAAAAGTCACAGTAAATACTGTCCAGTACCAACCACACATAGCAACAGTCTTTCAGATGCAGGCGTAGCAGCAACATAGGTTAGTTTTGCGTCAGTGGAAACACTGACATTGCAAAGGATGTGATGCCGTTTCAAATTGTTGAGAAACTCTGTAAAATGATTTCAGTGTGTATCATTTTTAGCATATTTTAACAAAACCATGATAATAATGATATCCATGATAACATCGGTCACTATAATGGCGATATCAAATTTTTGTTCCGTTTAATCTCTAACTTGCACTGAACAGCTCACCAGACTGCAGAGTTTATTGCTGTGTTTTGTCTTCAGGCATGTAGCACTTCTGGCACAGTGTCCATACATTTGTTGCACATATGCTGTGCCCCTTCGATCGTTTCCCTCCCTTTTCCCCTGTTAGATGCCATTAGAGAGGCAGTGGCATGCTGTGCCATGCTCAGTGTCAGTGTAATATCAGCCGTGCTTCCTGTGATGGGCCTCGCTGGAGGAGGACTCTTTCCTTCCTCGCCCCGTGCCTCATGTCAGGTTCTGAGGTTGTTTTCAGCCACTAAGCCAATGAGGCACACATATGGGATAAGAGGACCTGGTTACTATGGCGGTGTTATGAGCAATGTTTCATAAATACTTGTCTCATGGCAGTATAGGTTTTTAGAACAGGTTGAAGCTTACAGTCTTGCGGGTATTACACAACTGAAAAATCCAATTGTCAAAGGTGTAAATCCGATTTTCTTCAGCCGGATTTTCTAATTGGCGCGGTTAAATCAAATCTAGCATCTGGCAGCCTGGTGCTCTATACAGTTTGTAGTACATTGGTTGGTTATTTACCAAGCTTTTCATCTATCAACATGTCCTGTTTTTTTTTTTTTCCTGCCCAGGCTGTGCGACTGAGGAAACTCGCCCAGCAGATAGCAAGCTGCAAGCAGTGCATCGAGAGGTCCTCCTCCCTCATCACTCAGGCCGACCAAACTCTCAAGGAGACAGACCACACTCGCTTCCTGCAGACGGCTAAAAGCATCTGCGAGAGGTGAAGGAGAAAACAACGCTGTCGACAAACAATAGACTTGGTGTATAAAACTGTCTCCATCTAATCCTCTACTTCTTTATTACAGAGTTTCTATGGCAACAGCGTCCTCTCAAATCCTGTTACCAGAAATTAACTTGAATGACACCTTCGATACTTTTGCTTTGGACTTCACAAGGGAGAAGAAAATGCTAGAAAGCTTGGATTACCTCACAGGTGAGTGGGTTCTTGCAAGTTTAAGTTAGACCATGCAGGATTGTTTGTAAACAAACCAATTCAAAGTTGGCCCCTCCTCCCTGGCTCAACAAACAAGAGCGCGAACAAAAACAGCGAGAACAAAACAGTGAATCAGAGAACTAAATGTTATATTCTGACTGTTTCATAACGGTTACATCCTTGAGCACAAATAAACAAGCCTGCACAACTGCACAGCCGAAGCGAATCTTCATTCTGTGCTGTGTCCTGTGTGTGTGTGTGTGTGTGTGTGTGTGTGTGTGTATCTCTCTGCAGCTCTCACAGACAGAGAGGAAAGAAAAGAGAGCAATGTTAACGCTGGTTGCTTTGTTTTTATCGAGTCTCGACCTCAACCTGTGCACTGCTGGGGGCTACATACCGCTGTCCAAAGGTTGAAGTGCAGATATGTCTTGAACATAGTAAAATTATGAGGAAATACAGGCAGAACACAGAGTCTGTGCAGAGAGAGCGACCACCACACGAGATAGTGGGTTGTAATAATTTAGTGTCAAACCCAAGGTCCTCGGTCTGAATCTGGCCCTGCAACTAATTTTATGTGGCCTGCAAAAATTTGCAAAGAATATAATTTGCATAATACAAATCTATGCAGCGTTATGGAAGTACGGTGTCCATAAATTACATGTCCCAGAATGGATCCCGATTTTGTTATCTGCATACTGAAGCCTCTAGATGTCAGCATACATCAGGGCAGTAATATGTCATCTAGCCCCAGTCGCCAAGGCTGCATCCCATTCTGTGGGACAACTCTCTGTTTCATACAACGAGAGAGATGTTAAAATGCCAAAAAGCTGCTGTGTAGCAGGTTGTAAAACAATTAAACATATGAACGCCAGTTTCTCAGCAGCATCCATCACTCTACCACCTCCCCAACAAAAACAATGCATATGTGTATACAAGCCTGTAGATAATTAACAATGGAGTGTAAAAAATTGAATTTAAAGAAATAAAGCGACATTCTGCTTCTTCTTAAGTTTCACACCATTGATACATAGAGATTATTTTTAAGGAAAATCCTGCATAGTTTCCTTGTAAGTGCACCATATTGCATTGTTTGGCACCAAGCCTATCTTTTAATACATATAATCTGTTGGTCGCTCAGTTTATACTGCCAGATGAAGTCAGTTTTTCACTCTATAATTCTTGAAACTGATGATTGTAGATAATTTGTTGGGTTTATTTATCCAAATAGTGCATTTGAAATTTTCCTCGCTTTATCCATCAATTACAGATTCATATAATTTAAAGGCTTTGGCGTGGAGAGAAGATATTTCAACTATGTGTCTGTTAGTGAGCAATAGAAAACAAAAAAAAAAGCTCTCAAATGTTAGGCTACAGTCAAGCTTTACTTTCCACTAAATGAAGCAGGTTTGATTGTTTATGCTCAGGCGCCTGTTGTGCAGAGTGAATTTAACTCTGCATGGGGCCTGTAGCTGTAATAGCTGGAGGAATTGCAACCTAGCTTAATTACACTTGTCAGAGTTAAAAAAAAAAAACCCAAATGGATGGTGCTTTCTCCCACAACTGGCCTCTCCGCAACATACTGTGATTTTCTTTTTTTGTGTGTTTGTTATTTTATGTTGTGCGCAGAATCCACTCACCTTTCATTACTGTCTTAGAACATTTGTGTTTTGTTTTCTGATTGCAGCACCAAATCCACCCGTAATCCGTGAGGAATTATGTACAGCCTCGTACGACACGATCACGGTTCACTGGACATCAGACGATGAATTCTCTGTTGTATCATATGAACTTCAGTACGCCATCTTCACCAGCCAGTCTAACGTTGTCAGTAAGTCTATATGCAGCTCTCTGGTGGGAGTACAGTCTAATGTTTGTGGTGGGAAACATGACAATGATGAAGGGATTTGAAAGGGATTTCAATGAAGGGCTTAAAATTGCTTGGGGGCTATGTTACAGTATCCAAACATAATATTGTATTGTAGCAGCAGAGGAGAGCTGCGTCCTGGCTCTTATGGGTAATGAGATGTTACTAAAATACACTGCAGTGTTTAGGAATGGATATGGGCAAAGAATAACATCTTAGTCAGAGTGGGTTTACATCTAGATGCACATCATAAGCTGGATATTATCTCGGGGTGGAAATGAGCAGCAGACTGTTTGAATTGATTGCTCTAACAAGGTCGCAACATGCTCGATCAAGCAATTTATTCTCGTCTGCCTCAGTGCTCAGGGATACTTGGATGAGTGGAAATGTGACGATATCTGATGAGTCAAAAATAGCAGCTATAGACTGAAGCATTGCATACAGTTTTGTGGTGTTGTTGCTGGATTTCAAATACTGAATGAAGCCCTAACACAACATGATGAATTGGTTTGTTCTTTGTCGGTGACTTTCTGTCTGTCTGCAGGTTTGTGTAACTCTGCTGACAGCTGGATGATTGTACCAAACATCAAGCAAAATCACTACACTGTGCACGGGCTCCAGTGTGGCACCAAGTACATTTTCATAGTGAAGGCTATAAACCAGGCTGGAAACCGCAGCAGCGAACCAGGGAAACTCAAGACCAACAGTACGTCCAGTTTAACAGCTATTATTACTATTACTAATTAGGTAACACAAAGGTGTATGTCATTACACTGTCATAACCATGCCGTGACTGGAGTAATGAAAATGCATGGTGGACACAGACTCCATGACAGACAGTGGCCAGATTGACAGGGAATACAGTACCAAGGTAGTTTCTTTGCTTGATTTGGCTCCTGGCACCCTGTGGCTGAGTCAGGTAATTAGATGGCTAACTGCACGGCTAACCAAGCTAGCTAGGTAATGCCAACTACAGATGACAGCAGACAGAGGATTGTCTTTTTTTAGCAACAAGTGAACTAGCTGTCCATCATGCAACTGTTAACTAAACCTCCTTCGTGCGTTACTCTGTTGTCAAACTGGCCTTATAAAGTTTAATAAAAGCTAGAAAAAAAAGTCCAAAATCGTACCACTTCAGTTGCAGCTGTTATAAAAGCATTTTACAATGTTATAAAACTTAATTACATCTTTATGCCTGCTCCAAAATATCCCACTTTATTTGAGGTCAGGGAAAATATTTATTACGCTCTTTAAAATGATCTCATGACAGCCAGTGTCAAAACCAACCACATATTAGAGTTTAATGTAATGTTAGAAAATACAGCTAAACCGTTTCTTTAAGTTAAATTATGTCAAGTTGTCATGACAAAGATGCTGACAGCTTATGTCGTCTTGGTTAATGTCAAAAAAGGCATAAAAAAATACATTATCGGCTTATGCTTATGTAACGTTGCCATAACAAAGACTTCTTAAATAATGTCAACTTTGCACTTAAGACAACATAATTAACCAAATGACAACAGATATAAACAGTCACAAAGACTCCTTCATGTTTCTAGTGTGATGACATGATTATGACAGTCTTATGCAAACCCCTTCAAAGAAAGTGTTATAATTAATTATCTGTGACTATAGTTTTATAAATCAGCATTTTTTTCACCCTTTTTTTTTTAAGGTCAGCCCTTCAAGTTGGACCCAAAGTCGGCTCACCGGAAGCTGAGGGTGTCCCATGACAACCTGACGGTAGAGAGGGACGAGACGTCATCCAAGAAGAGCCACAGCCAGGACCGATTCTCCAGCCACAGCAGCTACGGTGTCACAGGAAACGTCTACATCGACAGCGGCCGCCATTACTGGGAAGCTCTGATAGGAGGAAGCACATGGTAAAAACATCTACCTGTTTTCAGCCATGCTAGAGGCACGGCTCTGTCTGTCGTGTGGTCCACTCCTGCGGTCCAGATTGAAATATCTCAATGGATTATAGACCTTTTTCACAGCAGTCATGGTGACATGAAATAGCAGGGTAAACGGGTGTTACTGATGATACTAATTAAAGTTCTTTCCATTTATGTCAAACAGAGTCAGGGTGCTGGTAATGTGCATGTTGCTTCACTGGAAAGGCTCTAAATGGAAGAAGACCATAATTACTACCATTGGTAACACCTGTGTTTACCCTACGATTTCATATCAATATGGCTGCCATGAAAAAGGTCTGTTGTATATTTATTTGTATTATTGGAATATTGGATGGATTGCCATACATTTTTTAACAGCTAAACAAAGAGTAGAATCCAGACTCTGTTGTTTCATCCCACAAGTTTTTTTTATTTACTGCTGCTGTGCAATGCTTTGAGCAATCAGATCTTCTTCAGGCACAAAAGAAGAACAGTGTGCAGCTTTTTGCCATGAAATCTCCTGCCCAGCACCTGTCAAAAAAATGCTTTTACTTTTACTCTCCATGAAATTTTCCTCAGACATTCATTGTCCTCAGAGGACGAATCCTACTGACTTTGGTAATCCTCTTACTTTTGCTCTAGTGCCACAAGGAGGTTTGTATTTGTGGTTTTGCATGAATTGTCTCAACCGTTAGATGTATTTTCATGAAATTTGGCACAGACATCCATAAGGCTGTCCCCTGAAAGTTGAAGATTCAGATCAGATCCCTCAGTCAACAAAGATTTAGTCAGGCTGCCAGACAACCCAAAAAGAATATTTAGATGTAACTCTTTTGTAATCACTGACCTTTTGATCAGTGACTGAAATTTAATTATTTATTTTTGTCAGTAAGTGTAACGGATCACATTTACATTTATTTTATAATTTAATGATGCGTTAGTTTCATGTTAATAAACAGATACTGTCTAGCACTGCTAGTATCCTATTAGACATTTGTGTGAGATGTTTCATAATCCATCTGTGAATTCTGAACATGTTTTCTGAGATCACCTTCGACCACCAAAATTTAATCAGTTCATCCTGGAGTCTCCAGGACTCCAGGATTGGACTATGACATCCTGGGGGTCTCCAGGATGAACTGAAAGTTTTCCGAAATTCCCTTAAGGCGTTCTTTAGATATTGTGTCACAAGAATGACCCAAAAACATAATGCCTCTGGCCACGGTTGTCACTGGTGTGGCATAATAAGGTCTTTTTTTAAGGTTTTCTAAAAATTGTGAATCAAAGAGGTCCTTCAGCATACAGTAATGGCCTTGCACTAAAAAAACATTAGGGTGATCGGTGCAGTAATATGCGAGATTAGGTTCAGACAAGCTGCAGGTGCGTTTATCATGCATGCACGCATGCAGCCACACACACACATGCGAGCAATTGCATGATCTCCTCCATGCTTATGCCTGTCAGCCCCCAGAGCACTGCGGAGTGTGCAGGGCAGCTGACGCGTTGCAGTCAGTAGGCTTTTGTTTGTTTCAGGTTCACAATAGAAATATGGGATCTGGTATTTTAGAAGTCTAATTGTTATTTTTCCATTTGGCCTGCAGGTTTGCAGTTGGCATTGCATACAAGTCGGCACCAAAACATGAGTGGGTCGGCAAAAACTCGGCCTCCTGGGTCCTGTCTCGGTGCAACAACTCGTGGGTGGTGCGTCACAACAGTAAGGAGATGCCCATCGAGCCCTCACCCCACCTGCGGCGTCTCGGAATATTGTTGGACTATGACTCCGGATCTTTGTCTTTCTACGATGCCGTCGGCTCTCAGCACTTGTACACATTTGACATTGCCTTTGCTCAGCCGGTCTGCCCCGTGTTCAATGTGTGGAACAGATGTCTAACAGTCCTCACCGGACTGCCCATCCCAGATCACTTAGAGGGGACAGACTACAACAACTGACCAGACCTGTCCAGCTGGATTTCCTTATTGTACCCAAAAAGAGACCAGACTGCCTGCACCTCACTGACTGAAATGACCACATACTGTTGACTAAATGAAAGCAGTAATTGAAAGAGATGCAAGTAATGGCCCAGGTGTACATTCCTAATCAAGTTGAAATTAATTGGAAATAATTATAAAAACAAGCATCTGTAGATGTATTTCTTTGCTTTGCACATTCATGTACATTGCACTGCTGGATGGTTTTAAGGGTTTGCTTACAGGTCATAGAGGTATTTTCAAATAGGGTCCAGATTTTTTATTTTTTAATTCATATTACACACTCTTCTAGTCATGTGTTGTTAAGGGTGATGATAAGCCCTTAATTGTAAGTGACAAGTGGACTCTCTGACTTTAATGTTTCTGGAAGGTTGTATTATAGGTTATTTTAATGTCTTTGAAAGATTTTTTTTAAGTCATAGCACTTTGAGAAGACAAAGTTGTCACTATAAAATGTATTTCTAAGCCACTTGTACCATAATCAATCATTGTTTTGTAAAGAATAAAGCACTTAAATAGATAAACCATAAATCAATAATAACAACAGATTCACTTGAATGTGAAATCAGTCAAGCAGTCAGCAGTTTTCAAATATTTATTATCTGTAAATGCTCGAGTACACTTAGGCATTATGGGACTTTTCATCTCCTCATTGTAGCAGTTTGAAAAGAGCTCTTCATCACAGTTTTCACATTTAAGTTTCTGACAAGATGAAATAAAAGTGACTTCATTTGATTATCTGCGTGACTTGTCCTCTTCATTTTAAGACGTGCTGCATGCCAAAAATGTGACTCAGTGAGATGATAATTTAATACACTGTGCGCTTGTTGTTTACACTCATTTATACTTGATCTCTCATTAAAGCTTGAACAAACCTTACAACACCACAGTGAAAAGAAAACACCACCTCCGCATCAGAGGAAAGTGTTGCTGTACAGGACTCACTCTGACCCACACTGAGCCGAAATACAACTTCTGACAAGATCTGCTCTGACATGTCTTTTTGTTCTGGAGTAACGTGGCTTGAATTCTGCAGCATCTCCTTTCAACTAAAGTAGACAAGAGCAAAAAAAAAAAATCTGAACTCTGTGTGACCTCTCTGTGAGACACCCTGCAGACAGCGCTGTAATACGTGAAAACGACCTCCTCCATATAGATAACACCACCGGGACTTTGGGATGTCTACATTTTATAATGGAAGCTGTTTGTGTACTTATAATGAACTGGGTAACATTTTGCATTAGAGATGACAGTTAAAGAGCCAATTCACCCCCAAATCAAAAATATATATTTTCCTCTGGCCTGTAATGCTATTTCTCAGTGTAGGTTGTTTTGGTGTGAGTTACAGTGTGTTAGAGGTATTGGCTGTAGCAGATGTCTGCCTTCTCTCCAGTATAATGGGACTAAATGGCACTCAGCTTATGGTGCTCAAAGCATGAAATAGATAAGATTTAAAAATTCAAAACCAGTGTCTCTTTCCAGAAATAATGACCCAGTTACTCAAGATAATCCACAGACCTTGTGATGAGCAGTGTTTACTTTCTTTCTGCAGTAAAATCTACCAGAACTACTTTCTTTCTTTTCATTCTTTCTACTAGAAAATGTAAGAGAAATGTATTTTCTTGGTGCTTTGAGCAGAAGGTGGACATCGCTGTGACTGATATCTCCAAAACCAAAAAAATCCAGATGGGTTAATAGCACTACAGGACAGAGGCAAAATGTGTATTTTTGATTCTTGGGTGAATTCTCCTCCTGTCATTAAAGACAGCAGTCATAAACATTCATAAAGGCTATTTCATGTTAATGACAGGTGCCATGATAGAATCACAATCAGAAATAATTTGTTGATCCCTGGGGGGGAAATCGTTAATGTTACGTGCTCAGACTCAAGAACAGAGACATAGAACAAATATAAGAAAACAGAAAATAAGGATGCAAAAATATGTGCAATCTACTACAATATAAAACAGACAATATGGCAAAATATATACAATTAGAATGTAAAAAAAGGTGCTTTGTTCTCCAAAACAATATATAGATATAGAACGGCAACATATAAATATAATGTAGGTACAAGAAAAAATTGAAAATAAAGAAATACGAAATGTTGACATGATTATAGCTGTGTAATAACACACTTATGCACACCTCTTCAAGTAAGGTGTTACCATTAATTGTTACTTGCTCTGGTTTTGACTGTAGTTTGAACTCTTTAAAGGGACAGTTCACCCAAAAATAAAAATTCAGTCATTATCTACTCACCCTCATGCTGAGTGAAGGTTGGGTTTAGTTTTTTAGTGCACACTAAACACTGCTGGAGAATATCATCTTGGGCTTTGGAAGACACTGATCAATATTTATCACAATTTTCTGACATTTTAAAGACCAAACAACTGTATCTAACTAATTAAGATAATAACATCATGGTGATGTGACATTTTGATTTGTCATTTTGTTCATTCTCTTACATCTGGAGAACAAGTTTTTTAGGCCAGGGCATCTCTGTAGAACTACAGTACCTCATTATAATTCTGTTTTGACACATATTTTTCCTTTATCAAAAATTTGCATCATTTGTGATTTGAATATTGCACTTAGCCATATTGCAATACTAATAATATTTCAATTAATTTCTGCAGCCCTAATTCACAGTATATTGGAACAAAACGCAAACATTATTGTCCATTTTCTGCTTTCCATTGTGAGAATGGATCTGAACAAAGACACTGTCTTTTGTTCTTCTGTTCTTTATCTTCTGCATGCTTAAAAAAAGACCAGGCTTTGACATTTAAGGCTCTGTATGTTGGGGAAGAAGACAAATCATCTTTGCATGTGTGACTGCAACACCTACAATAAGTCTGATCAAATGCTTCACTCGGAGTGAGCTCTTGGAAAAGAGAAACTCATTTGCAGGCATAATGAAACAGAACTGAAAATCTCAATTTGAAGTATTAAAAATGTGCCCCAGGGCTCCACCTGCTGGATTTGTATTTTCTGTGATAAATGATTATGCTGCCCGAGGCCATATCTGTCCCACCCAGAAATTCAGTCTATCACGTTGGTCTATTAGTCTTGTGGTGTTAGCTTTGTAATGATGATTTTATGGGCTTCAGCCGTCATCCAGGTGATATGTGAGGCAAAATTAATTCAAGGAAAATATAGAAAAAAATTGCCCTTGGTGAGGAACAATCAAATAAGACTACTGTGAAGTGAGTAACTGATCAAGATACTACTATATGAAAACTATAAAACATAACACTTTCATTCCAGGACTTGTCTATCTTTTATTTATGTATTTATTACAATTTAAACCTACTAAATCTATTTATATATTTATTTATGCATAGAAAGTCAATTATGAGTGATAAGGGATGTGTTTTGAATGTGTCATGATCAACATACAAATGACACACTTGTCCAAATAATCACAGGACAGAAAAGAAAAGACACAAATTCAATCCAACATGAGACTTGGACATAAAAAGAAAAATATGAAATAAAAACAAAATAAAACTAAAACTAAATAGTGACTTTTTAAGGTTTCTTCAAGTGTGCCATCACATGCAGTTCACTGTTAGAAAGTCAAAAGACATTTGAAAACAACCTAGTGAAGGTTTTTATTTGTGCATATGTGACACACTCTGGACTTAAAGACTGACTTCAGGCAGTTAAATTAGTGTGTAACTACCAACAATATAAAACAAAAATGGAAAAAGGAAACTAACAGCTGCATTCCAGAGGAAGTCTGGTCAAAGTATTGTGAATTTCAATAGAGGATATCTTGATATGTTTGGCTTTTAGAGTAAAGAGACATCACTTCTGTTCAGAAGTCTCACCATTCAGGCTCTTCCAGCTGCTGGAGGAATTGTGGCAAATCACCACCACATGTTTTGGGCCTGTCCAAAAGTGCTTTCTGGTACAAAGAGTATTTGAGACAAAACTTAGTTTTAAGTGATAAAAATTAAAACAAAATCCTTACTTATGTATAGCTGCTAAAAGCAGTTATAGAGATATAACTTAAGCCAGGAACTCCATCTATAGAGGACTAGTAGGATGTAATTTATGAAATCTTTAAAATGGAAAGAATCAAGTTCTCCATGAAGCTTCAGGAAAATACATTTGAGAAAATCTGTGAGAAGTGTATGTATGTAGACAGTCTTAATAAACACAGTTGTGTTGCTGCTCACGGTTGTGTTTGACCATATTGACAAAAACTAAAACTTAAGACATTTTCTGTATATTTTTTATTGTACCTCTGGGCAGGTCAAGATAAATATAAAAGTGATCAAATTAAAATATCCTTATATGTATATATATATATATATATATATATATATATATATATATATATATATATATATATATATATATATGTATGTATATATATTTATTTATTTATTTTTAGATGTGACTGTAGCTGGATCATCAGGATCAGCCACTTCACTAAGCCCCGCCCACGCTCCCGGAACAGGAAGTACCTGAGCGTTGCTGCTGCTGACGTTGGTGCTACACAAAGTGGCGATGGCGTTCACAGATCAGTCCCTCTTGGATCTAACAGATAAAGAAACCCGGGAGAAACTGTCGTTATGGGACCGCCGCACCGACGCCATGGCTCCTTTAACAGAGAAACAGATGGACTCGGTCCTGGAGCTCCGAGCCGCCGCTGAGACGCTCTCTGTCCCGTCAGAGGTGAGCTGCGACTCCGTAGCCAGCTAGCTAACTTAGCTAGCAGGACTGCTAACTTACTTTCTTAACGTCAGTGAGGGCAACTAAACCGTGTAGCTGCCTCTGCATAAACCTAATTCACCTCTCTGACATGTAAACTGGATATTAAAGCTAATATAACACTGAATGTTAGCTTGTCGGCTAACTAGCAGGCTTGCACTTGTACTCCGCCACGTCAAGCTGTCCAGCTAGCTTCATATGAAGGCTTGTTTAGAAACAGAGAGCTCTGCCTTGTTTTGCAGCTGCCCATTGAGGACTTGTGCAGCCTTTCGTCGCGGTCCTTGCAGTCCCCCTTCACAGCGACTGTCCCAGCTTCAACAGAGGACGTCCTGCTCAAAGGTTTCCAGATGCTTGATATGGAGAATGACAGGATAGAAACAGCACAACAGGTGACTTGTCTTTGCCAGCAGTAAACAGTGTTGTAACCAGTCAGACACACTGTACCATAATAAGATGCCTGGTTTTAACACATTTCTAATTTGTGTTGCAGTTCTTTGCCTGGTTTGCCAAGTTGCAGGCAAACATGGACCAGGATGAGAACATAAAATACAGGTATGTAAATGTTGAAGTGCGTTATCCTACACCTACATGCTGAATGTCCTGGCAAAATGCTTGTTCAGAAGAGGGCAGGGTTAGGGTGTTTTCACACCTGTGGTTCATTTGATGCAGACCAGGAGAAAAAATAATAGTCTTTGATTTTAGTTCTGGTCCAGTTACTGTTCATGTTGACTTTTCACAAGTGAACTAAGAGGAGTAAACATGAAATTATTATACATACTGACAGGTAACTCACTGATTGGACCACTTTAACAATTGTGATCATCTATCATCGGTGCATTTTAGGAGCCACGTGTGGAAATAAAGTAAAAACCCTGATTTTTAGTATTACTTTCACACACTTCATAATGGACTTAATAAACTGACAAAGTACATGAAGTAGGATATGCACATCAGTTTCAACAGCTTTTGACCTATTAATCAGAGAAAATACTTGCACTGATGTACATAAGTTTTATGGTGTATACAGATCAATTATAGAATTGCTTTATGAACAGATTTCCTGATCAACAGATGTAGTTATTAGTAGTTAAGATTGTCAAATCATGCTAGAATCACATACCTGTTATCATAAAATCCTGTTTATGGTTTGTTTGCTTTCACACCACAAACAAACTGCACCAGAATCCACTTGGAAGCAGACAGAGAGCTGTGTATGTTGAGTATTAAACCAGGGTTTTCAATGTCACAAAGGTGGCTCCCTTTTAACCTGGCTAGATCACAATGGTAATTTATGGCAAACTCATAACCTGGTTGGGAGCAGGTTATATTCTGAGTTTCAGATTAAATCAGCAGTAAAAAGTGGCAGTTTTAACTAATTCTATTCTTGACAATGTTCTTTATGACCGATACAGATTCTCAGCTGAAGTAAGACATTATATAAACAAAGCAGCTGAGCTGTACGTTGGAAATCTCACCAAATGAAGTTGTGCATTTACAATAGCATGTGCGTAGTGTGTGCATCAAAACCACAGTTTAGTAATGCAGAAAGTCATCTTCTTATCATATTAACACGTTAAATTTTATATGGCAGATCATACACAGTAAAAGAATGATGACGTGGCTACAGACAGTGAAGGATGTTTACATGCTTGATCCTTATTTGCTGCCAAGTCAGTTTTACACGACTGATATTGCATCTTAGAACACAGATTAGAAAATTGATTAGTCAGTCCTGCTTATCATGGAAAATTCTATCAGTAGTCATTTTACTTGGATTTCATGAAAAACTAAAGTGAGTCCTTATCTGCACCAACAGTATTGCTCCTTGATGTAATATATTTTAAATATTTTTATAGCTCCTCATTATAATGACTTGTTCATCTTGATGTGGGTGGCTCATGATTGCTTTACTTGAAGTGAAGAAAAGCACCAAATGATGCATCAAAAACCCCTTTTATGTGACTGCACACAGAGCCTGAAGAAAAGAGCCTGGATTAACAAAACAAGTTGATAACCACTGTTGTGATACCTGTTATCTCTGACTGGGGTTTTAGGTTTTGTCAAGCCAGCACATGCAAAGAAAGCCCGGATATGCTGAGTTACCTTTGTAGTACAGCCCTCTGTTTTTGGTCTGCACCAGAGTTCAACTGACAGCTTTCACATTAGTTCAAATGAATCTGACTAATCGTGCACATGGACCAGGGTTCATTTTAACCAAACCAAACAGGTTACGTGTGAAACCACCCATTTGTTTCTTGGAAGGATAAATCAGAAACAAACTACTAAGAAGGGGCAAAGCAGTGTTGTTTACCATGGTTAGCAACATTTCATGACAATTGAACTCTGTGTACTTTACATTAAAATGTTTGTTCATCACACAACCTGCACCCACCCACCCACAGATAGTAAAAATCCACATCCACTCCACACATCATAAACTTGCATGTTTTCAGACCTCTGAATCGCTGCCCATAAGTTGAATGAAATTGCAATGCAGTCTTATACAGCTAGGTAGACATAAACCACAGATATAGGGATATGGTAACTAATCATAAGCCAACAGCCAACAGAGAAGTTTCAAGTTTGCTTTTAAAAAGTGGCCACAGTTGTGGCATATCTCAGGGTATCAAGCTGTGTTCAACTGAGTAGGACCAAAGTTACAAAAGGCAAGGCAAAAATCTACTGCTGTGCTTCTACATGGGCTGAATGTTTTCTACTCTACATCTGGCCACACCCCGATTAGTGATGTCCCAGCTTTGGCAGCTGTCACATCCCTGTTTGGTCAAAAGTGCAACATGCCAGGAGTGTTTCAGCCCAACCCAGAGCTGTGCATCAAGTTTTCAGCTTAGCGTTAAAGCACTGCCTAGTTTGCCAGTTTGATCTGAGTTTTGGGAAAAGGTTTTGTGGTGGGTGGAATGACTGTAATGACTGGATGTAGTAGGACAGAAATACAACCAATCAGAGCAGTGAAATGTGTGACTTTTCTAATCTGGATTGGTGACGCTCTTCTGTCAACCACCCCATTTTAAGTAAATGGTTGTGATTGGCCTGACCGGATCCAAGGCTGGTGGATTTCTGTCTGAATGGAAGCGTGACTGGATGTATCTGCCAAAGCAAATGAAAACATGAGCTTGGCAGACACGGTTGGTTCCAGGCTAAAAACAATGTCAAATTACTGTGCAAACCAATAGGTAGCTTAACTGCATCATTTTGCCTTTGGATTAACAAACAGATAGTATGTCTGCTTTCCCTTCAGGAAAACCAGAGATGATCTAAACAGCTATCAGGAACAATGTGATGCTATTCTGAAAGATGTCAGTGCAGCTCTGGAGCACTTGGACTCCCTTCAGAAACAGTACCTGTTTGTGTCCAATAAGACTGGCACCCTACATGAGGCCTGTGAGCAGCTGCTTAAAGAGCAGGTAAGCTGCATGCTGTGTTATTCATCCATTAACACAAGTCACGTCATCAGTAGAGGCTGTTTAAATTGTGTGATGTGCTAAATCTATTTTTATTAAAGGGAAAGTACAGATTATTTGTAGTGGGGTTGTCATTGTATTACTTATAGTAGATGATGGTCAGCACAACATCAGTAATTTTAGCTTGCAGAACATGGGAGTTGCTGGTCCACTGCTGCCTTGATCTGTTAGTTTGTTTGTGTTATTGTGTGACTTTGATAAACAAAAATTTTTAACACTAAAGTCACACAATAACACAGACAAACTAAAAGATCGGTAGACCAGCAGCTCCGTAGCTAAAATGATATGTTTTGTTGCTGACCCTGACCACAGCAGTACATTGCATAGCTTCTGTGCTGGTACTCCTCTCCCTTTCTTCAAACTGGGAGTGTGCTGACTCTACTGTAGGTGATGCGCTGAATGTCGATGGGCTGAATACTTAGTATTTGCCACCTGTAAACTGCAGAATTCGCTGTAATTATCTGTAAACTCTGGAGCTGTTCTGAATTGGGAAACAACCGTGGTGACACCCAAAAGAGTCACAGGGGATGACTGGAAATGCCATACACATTATCTGGTTCAGAACAGCGTGACATAGATAAAAGCTTGTCTAATATCAAATTTCCAGCAAGCATTCTGCAGGTCAAAAAAATCAGTCTGCTGCTCATTCTCTCTGTGGCATATTTAATATCTTATCGGCCCTGCAGTTTTCATTCTTTTTTTTTCTTGCAGATAGCTGCTTATGTTCACAAATATATGTAGATTGGACCGTTCGAGGAAGTTGGACAGGACTGAACTTGGAACTGAACTGAAATTAAACTGTCATGCTGTATTGTGTCATCTGTGGTTTGTTGTTTTCTCTCTGCAGTCAGAGCTTGTTGACCTGGCAGAGAGCATACAGCAGAAACTGTCATATTTTAATGAGTTGGAAAACATAAACACGGTAGGGTTTTTCGTTGTCTGCATCTTAAAACCTGATAACTAAATGCATGCATTGTAATTTATGTGTATGTTAATTACTAATAAGATATTGACCTAATTATAGATCAGCAGTTATGTTATAGATTAGCATACTATTTTGGAGATCTTGGCTGTCAGCTAAGAATAATTTCAAAAATGTTTCATTAAATGTTCTCAAGAAGCTTTGTTTCACCTCCTTAACCTTTAAAATATGAAAGTAAAATCTGTAAAACTGGTTTAATAGACTTGAATTTGGCCTTGTTTCAAAGTAAAAACAGCGCATTTCTGGCTGAGAAGACTTTGCTAAATGAAAGAAATGTTTTAATTATAAAGACCAAGAGTTGGAGGAGTATAATTAATGTTAAGAATTACTTCAAACCGAGCCTTCTCTTTGTCTTTGCAGAAACTGAACTCACCAACCTTGTCTGTAAATAGCGAAGGCTTTATACCGATGCTGTCTAAATTGGATGACTGCATTGAATATGTTTCTTCACATGTAAGTAGTTTGACCTCTCTACAGTATTTCAGTTCTGTCTGTGCAAACCTCATCTTATTAGCGGAGATGGAATAATTAAACACTAGATCATGTTTTTCAGCAGTTAATATGCCTGAATGCCTTCTGTGTAATTGATGCATATCGACACCAATGGGAAATTTAAAACAAGACCTTGATGATATACTGTTGACTTGTTATAACTGCAGAACTGTGATATCCTTGTAGTATGATCTACGGCAGTGATACTCAACTTATTGCCCGTGATAGGGTGCCACGTGGCCCAACAATCAGTTTGTACTTCACAATGAAAATAACTGATTCACACTGGGATTTTTTGTGTTTATACCAATGTCTTGCCCTTGGCTGTTACTTTGGAAGTTACATATTAGCTTACACACATTCAAAGAGCTTAAAGCTACTACAAGGAGTTTTTAACTGGTTATGAAACAATCTCAATTTATTATTGGTTCCTCTGTATGAGCTACATAAATAAACGAGACCATTCTCACGAAGCTCAGCTATTTCTGTATAGTCGTTGTCTGTTGTCGGCTCAGATTCTAAATGAAATCAGATTAAACGAGCCTGTGTTTAGATTTTCCCAGCCAAAGTTACAGTGAGTAGTATGTTAGCCAGTTAAAAGAAGCAGGAGATTTTTTATTTAGATGATTTTATTTTCAACATTATATTTTGTGGTTATTACAGTGGAAACTGCTTTCATCCGCGAGGGCTTCCAAAATCAACAAAATATGAAAGTTCCTTGTAGTAGCTTTAAATATGCTGTTAATTCTGTCCCCGGTAGGAGCAGTTTGTGTTCGTTGCTCATGTTTATGAATCATTCTAACATTTTAGTGATTGCAGGTAGACCTGCAGTAATTAGATGGTTTGTCAATTAATCAATTAGCTCATTGAAAGAAAGTTAGTTGCTTCTATTCTTAACTCTTTTGGTAATTGATTAATCATTTCAGTAATTTTTCAAGCAAATATGTCAAACATATGTTGGTTCCAACTTTTTAAGTGTAAGGATTTGCTCTTTTTCTTTGTCATATATCATAGTAAATGACAAGTCTTTGGGTTTTGGGCTGTTGGTTGGACAAAAGAATTTAAAGACCAAGTCACTTTGGGATCTGGGGAATTGTGATGAGCATTTTCACAAGGTTTTGACATTTTGTAGACCAAACAGTTAATTGTGAAGATAATTGGCAGATTAATCTAAAACGAAAATAGCTGTTAGTTGCAGCCCTAATTGCATGATGGAAGAGGTTCCAGCTATGTTTAATGTTGTATAAACATAATTTTCATTATTTGAAAATGAAGAATTTCAAAGAAAGATGAGTCATGGACCTTTTTAATGTTGTTTCATTTTATCTGATGAATAATATTAATTTTGATTATTAACTTAACCAGAAAGTGGTGCCACTTTTTGCTTCCTAAAATCACAATTTAAACACTAAATCACTAAATTGATATACACGTATACAAGGCAACATAAATTAGCACTGATGCATATAATTGTTGGCATTGAATAACATAATTTAAATTAATTTCCTTTTGCACATGCACTGTACTGCATCCAGCTCCATGTCTCACACAGTTTCTGGTTGATTGATTGTGGACAGCACAATTGTGGCATCACAGATTTCAGTTTTTTTTTTTTTTAATACTTTCCCCCACTTGGATTTTTAAAAGACTTTTGATATGTTATAAATTATATATTTATGAGACTACAACATTTAAGAGTTACTTTTACAATTTGTAGGGGCTCATGTTGTATAATGTTGTATAATGCCTACCACTGATCTGTTGCATGTAATCACAATCAAATGTGTCTAACACTTGTTTCTCTTGATTGATTGCAGCCCAATTTCAAGGACTACCCAGTTTATTTGACCAAGTTTAAACAGTGTCTTTCTAAAGCTATGCACTTCATGAAGATCCACATTGTAAACACTATGCAAAATCTCACAAGCCAGTTAACAAAAAGGGTAAGAAAAAGTCACATTACTTCCTCCTACACAGATGATACTGTATGTGCAGAGTCCAATATCAGTCATTTATTTTATTCTTTCATCTCCCCCAGGATCCAATGGGCTTGACTAACGCAGACAATGCTTTTACACTTTACTATGTTAAGTTTAGAGCAGTTGCACCTAAAGTTCGAGTAAGTATAAAATTTAATTACCTACTGAAATGCATAGATCATTTTTTGTAATAAAATTCATTTGTATTATTTTTTTTCCCATTCAGTCACTGATTGAACAGATAGAACAGCGGGCAGAGAAGATTCCAGAGTGAGTATTAGCATTTCTCCAGAATAAAGTAGCAGCATTTGCATTTCTGTGATTTTTCTTTTCTACAGTTCTTGTGCTTGAATTAATTCATCCTTCCTTTTATTGATGTGAGCAGATACCATCAGCTTCTCGATGAAATCCATCAGTGCTACCTTGACCAGAGGGAGCAGCTCCTCAGTCCCAGCATTACATCCACCATTACTGACCTGACCAACCAAAACAGCAAAGACCACTGCGCACTGGTAAGGCATGACCGGTTCACAGCAGAACTGCCCTTTAGATATAGTGAGGTGACATTTGAGCTTGCAGAGGATGCACAGCATGGTCCCCCCTCCCCCTGGGATATTTTCTGGAGTGTTTGGTGCAGACACAAAGCTGTGCGCATGATAAATGAGTAAACCTGAGATTGTGTACAGCAGGCATCCAGAGCTTAGTCCTGTTTTGTTCACAAGTGAATTGCTGTGCAGAATGTTGTTTGTATACTGTGTCATACCTCATCTATAAAGCAATGACTGCTGTGCTGTGTGCCTCTGGTGCTTAAAAATTGAGCTGACCCAAAGGTTGGCAGAATAATTCATGGTAAAATATTTTTTAAAAATCGTATACTTCAGAAATAACTGATCCAGTTTTGTATTTTGATGCTGTGTTGGCATTTAAAAACACTTCACTAATTGGCTTGATGGGGATCCTATAATTAAAGGTCAGAATTATATGCAACAAACGTCACAGCAGCCGCACCACCTATCCGAGATTTTTCCTTTAATGAAACTGCATCTCGTTAATGATTGCTGTAATGGGTGCTTCTGTCTTTTATGTGGGAGGATGTGTTTGCTTGTTTGAAGTGGAGCCAAAGCAAAGTATTGGTAGGCACGGCAGCCGGTGATCGTTATGTGTTATGTGTATTTGTACAGGTTCGCAGTGGCTGTGCCTTTATGGTTCATGTGTGCCAGGATGAACACCAACTGTACAATGAGTTCTTCTCTAAACCTACACCCAAACTGGAGTGAGTATCGCCTGCCTCACTGTAACAGGATCACTGAACACACCCAGGCAATATGTGTTTGCTTAAGGCATGGCGCTTCAAAAACCATGATATCCATTTTAAGTTTTGCTGGATTCCTTGTGTTTGAAATACCAATTTACAGTGCATGGGTATACAATTTGCCTTACTGTTGAAAAAGGATAGTTTGGGTTGTATGTAGTGGGGTTGTATGAGATACTTAGAGGTTGTCAGTGTGTTACCTACAGTAGATGGCTGTTGTCACACCGCCAGTTTGGAGAAGCAGCACAAGAACGTGTATAGGAAGCTAAGCAATGAACTGCTGTGGACTGGGTCAGCTACAAAAGTTTATTTAGCAACTTAAAAAAAAGCCCATCTAAAGAATATCAATATCAGTTGAAGTTTACACTATATTTATGATATTTTCACCTTGCCAGCAAATAGCCTTCAGACAGGAAACTGCTATTATACCAGACAAATATTGGCATTTAATACAAGAGTTGTTGGTCTACCACTGCCTCGATTGTTAGTTTGTTTGTGTTACTCTGTGACTTTGGGTGAATCCAAACTGTCCTTTTAAAAACAGAAAAATAACAGAAACAAAGTGACTTTGAGGCGGGGATATACCAGTAACCCCCATATTCTGTGAGGTAAAATAGCTGATTTCATCTTTGAGATTTAGTTCGTTTGGAGAGAGTGTATAACAGTGGTTTCCTGTCAGAAGTGGCTGCCTGATGGTGATGTAAAACAGTGAAAATATTCTAAATATAGCATACACTTCAACTGCTATTGATTTCTCTTTTAAGTAGAACTTTTTTAAATTGCTAAAATGCCTTTTGTTGCTGACCCCATCCACAGTGCATCGTTCAGTTTCCATGCTGTTGCCCCTCTCTGCTCCTCAGGACTGGATGCGTGCCAACCATCTACTGTAATTAATACACTGACTATTGATAAGTACATCATGCAACCCTACATCAAATAATCTGAACTATCCCTTTAGGAGCAAAAAACTTTTTTATAATTATTTTTAGGTATTACTTTATTCCTTAACTTGAAGGAAAACTTGAAGCTTGAAATGAACAGAAAGTGTAATTTTAGACTTCTCTCAGCTGTACAAAGTAATTAAATGGTGTTTAATCTCTGACAGTGAGCTGCTAGAGAAGTTATGTTTGTCCCTGTATGATGTCCTCCGGCCTCTAATCATCCACATCATCCACCTGGAAACCTTGTCGGAGCTCTGCAGCATCCTCAAGAATGAGATGCTGGAAGACCACGTTCATAACAACGGTAGGTTAGAGCTTTTGTTCTCCTCAAGGCTTCTTACTTGCCACAACGGCTGTTAAATGTTAATTTACCAAGTTTACAGTTGTGCTGAATTTTGGGGATTGAACTTAACTTTGCGTAGAATCACTAAATGTGTATAACATGTACAAAAACTGAAGTATTAAAAACATCGAATTACTGTTTTATGGAGGATTATGTCCCAACTACACTGTACAAAAATTGATCAAAAATATAATTTGGAGCCAGAGGCTGCGAAGTTGTGATGGGGGTTGCAGCAGAGCTCAACTGTCAATCATGATGTGAATTCCCCTTTTTATAGCATCAAATAACTAATTGAAACTAACTAATTGCAACCTAAACAGAAAATATTTTTTGGAAAAAATATGACGTTATTTTTTTTTTTGTATTAGTTTGGTCCGTGCCCCCTCTGTTGACGTGAAGGGGGCGGGATTTCTGACCTATACTGCACCCAGCCACCAGGGGGTGATCGAGATGTTTTGTCTTCAGTTTTGGGAAGCTCTCATGTTGTCCATCTTTATATTTGTCAGCTCTCCCAGTGAGAGGTGTAAGAAGATATCAGTAAACTTGGATATTGCATTATTCCGTTTTGTGACTCTTAAACCCACTGTATCATAGAATTGTGACATGCAAAGGATGGTGGCAGTGGTTCATTGGCTGTTGTTTTTAAACCCCTGTCAGTCAGTTAGCAGTGTTGTCCATTTTCACTGTGCTGATTGCATTAAAAGTAAACTTTTTAACTCAGATTTTATTCATATGGTGGTGTGTTCTTTGTACCATAACAGATTTCCTAAAATTAGATGATATTGGCAATATATCACCTTTCTTACAGTATCACAATATGTTGAATCTTAACCCCTGATTTGTGATATGTATTTTATCACCAGATTCTTACCAATACACAGTCCTATGTAGCCCATAATACCCCACAGAACAACATTTTTTAGTTTTTACACTTTGGTTTTTGCATGGATTAAAGAAACGAGATGCATCATGTTAATTATTGAGCTTTAGATGTGCAGGTAGGATGATATTCTTCCCTTGGACTCAGCCAGGCTGGCTTCAGAAGTTTCCTCCAGTTTCCACTTTTTTGTTAAACTAAGGTAGCTGGGAGCTGATTTTTTTTTTCTCAAAGATTATATGCGGGTTTTGTGAAGACTTTTCTGTGGTACAGGACCTTACTCTTTGGTTCTTATTCACATCTCATCCACCCATTCTTATCTCCCATCACTATACATCACCTTTACACTTAAGAACCTATGGGACTCGTGTCTGATGTATCTATTTACAACAAAGTTTTGAACCAGAGGCCAAAGTTTGTTGTGATTTTGATATTGGTCCAAGTCTAAACTGACCTCCTGTGTGCTTTTATGTAGCTGCTCAGCTGGGGGCCTTTGATGCAGTAGTGAAGCAGATGCTGGAGGATGTCCAGGAGAGGCTGGTCTACAGGACTCACATTTACATCCAGACTGATATCACAGGCTACAACCCAGCTCCAGGGGATCTGGCCTATCCTGAGAAACTGGAGATGATGGAGGTAAGTGTTGTAAGCTGAAAGGGATGTAGTTTTTCCTTACAGATTCTACTTGGCTAGCTTTATGGATGTGATTACAGCTGCAACTAATGAATAGTTTCATTAGATTCATTCGTCAGATCTGTTTCCCACTACGTTTTCGGGACAAGACTCAACAATCCACGATTTTACTGACCTGTGATTGGTCAGCGTTTCCCTTCAGGGGCTGCATTTAGGAGCAGAAATCTGTTTTTCTGTCAGACCACTTTAATTACATTATGTTTAAGGTTATTGTGAAACTTTTGCCTAGTGATGCCAGAAATAAACAATCTACTCCAGTTTTAATTGTTTGGTCTATAAACTTATGTCAAATATAAGGAAAAATGCCATCAGCAGTTCCCATAGCATAAATAATTGTTTTCAAAATTCTTCTTTCTGACATAACAAGCCTACCTGTCAGCAGGCTTGTAAAACTGTTCTTGTTTTAAGTTGAATTATTGATTAATTAAAGCCTCATAAAGTCTTTTGGCTTGTGAATGTCTGCACATGTAGTCATATTAATTTGTCTTGACTGATTTCTTTAGATATTTAGTCTGTGCAGTTGGTCACAGGGTTAGTTTTATATTATGTTAACTTAGCTTAGCTTTTAAATACCCGTAGACTTTCTTTTGTAGAGAAGAGAAAAAAGTAACTTTCTATCTTTCTATCCCCAGTCCTTGAAAAGTCATAAGTTTAAGTTAAATTATGCACATTTAAAGCCTTTTAAGGGGAAAGTATTTGGTCTTGTGAATATCTGCCTGTTGTTAAATATACCTTTGAGTCTTAACTTGTATTTGACAACTGTCAAATGTGTCGCATCTAGATGATTTTCTTACAATGAAATTCCCTGATGCTCTTTAAATTTCTTCAGATGTTTATTTGGCTTTCGGTCTGTCTTGAGACTTGTTTTGCAAGTTGTAGTTTCATTTTGTGTTTAAAAACCTATTGTTGAAGCGAGTAGCAAAATGTGACTTTTTAGAGTCTAAAACCCTGCCTACTAACTCTTTCCTTTCTTTTCTTTATTGTCACTAAAAGAGAATCGCTCAGAGCTTGAAGGAAGAGCAGATGAAGCAGATGTCACAAGAGTCCATGTTTTCTGATGTTCAGCTGGAGGACCCTGATGGCAGAAGAAACAGTAATGCTGGTTCGTGTTTCCAGATTATGACACTTGCTTTTTTGACTACTTCTGGTGTTATTGTCATTTGCCTGATGGCTCTTGTCCTTTTGTTCAATGACTTCAGGGAGCGTGGAGGCATCCAGCCTACAGACGTCGATCTCCCCTGCTGATCTGCACGGCATGTGGTACCCTACTGTCAGACGAACGCTGGTTTGTCTGTCCAAGCTCTACAGATGTATAGATGTGGGTCTCTTACTCTTATTCTGTGCTAATTTATAGTCTCCTATCCTAAAATATGGATGTGTGGTGTATAGTTTTCCCCGTTTTTAATGTCTTATTCCTGCATCTCTTACTGTGATTTGGTCTTTTTCCAGAGAGCAGTCTTCCAGGGTTTATCTCAAGAAGCCTTATCTGCCTGCATCCAGTCTCTGCTTAAAGCTTCCGATATCATCCTTAAAAACAAGGTTGGCACATATGGTTAAGAAAAGAGTGTTTTCTTTAGTCAACTTTTCAGATTATTATCAAAACAGCTGGAAATGTGCCTTTCCTTTGACGAAGTAAATAAGATCAGTTCCCTCTTAGATAAAATGTGCTCTGTTATTCAAATTCCTTCCGGCTACAGAATCCTTAACCAAAGCAGCTGGGACGTCATTTAAAGTTTATTTTAATGGGTGCTTTATTATGCTCTACAGAGTGTTCAGCAGACCGTCCTTTATTTATGGGCCTCTCTCACCTTCAAATTTGCTGTCTATCTGTGCTAACTGGCCCGTTTCAACCTAACACATCAAATTAAAGCAGCAGCATCAATCTCAGAGGATGTGTTCCCACCCCGTGTTGATGATGTCTTTTTTCCCGATGTTTTAGTTGCTAGATGAGCAATAAATGGTTTCAGCTGCCTTTTTTGTCACATTAATACGTCCCTTTCCAGCTATGGTTAATCAGCAGTTATTAATTAGACATATTCCCTTATCGTCCCTGAGCCTCTGCTTTTTATGTTCTCTGTAGCTCGGCTAGTCAGCAGATGCCCTTTTGTGTTGGCAGCCTGCAGTGTGGATTTAACAGTGTGCTATCACTTTCTGTAGACGCAAATAGATGGGCAACTTTTCCTGATCAAGCACCTGCTGATAATGCGTGAACAGATTGCCCCATTTCACACCGATTTTGCCATCAAGGAAATCTCACTGGATCTGAAGAAAACGCGAGGTAAGATAATTAAAGGTGGTGGGAACATTGGTGTTCAGCTCCATAAAGCCAGTCATTACATTCTCATGCTCATTAAGCAACTTGTGCCTATCACATGCACCAGTGGCAACAATTAATGTGGAAATTACAGTGTAATCCAACACCATAATGTACATTAACCGACGGCTCACAGGGCAGATTCACTCCTCCTATCACCCTCATCTCAGTCAAGGTCATATTAAATTTGTAGCACTAGAGGGCACTCTAATTCTACACCAGCCCAGATTTAATCTCTGCTTTGTGTTCAGATGCTGCCTTCAAAATCCTGAACCCTAAGGCTGTACCCAAATTCTTCCGACTTAACAGTCACAACGCCATACTTGAATTCCTGTTGGAGGTAGTGTTTTTATTTTATTTTTTTCCTACTTTATCAAACGTACCATACACTCCATATACTTTGATAGCACCCTGCCTGAAGGGAAACGCCACTTGATGGTGCTAAACCCTTTGTCTCCGTGGCCCCCAGGGAACACCCGAGATAAAGGAGCACTACATTGACTCTAAGAAGGATGTGGACCGGCACCTGAAGTTCAGCTGTGAGCAGTTCATCCAGCAGCAGACTCAGATCTTTGTGGGGAACCTTGAGGAGTTTCTCACTAAGGTAACTGTTAGAGTGAAGACAGACTTTGCCCCAGGCAGCGACGGTTCATCCTGACCTTCATTTTTCCCCCCAGCTTTTACCTTATAAAAAAACCTTTTAAAAAATCATTTGCTTATTCACTGATCACTGAAGGTCTCAGTACTTTAGTGACAACCAAAGATAAAATGGCTGTTTTTCATCTAGGACGTCTAATTCTGTTCCTAGGTATTATTGTGTGTCTATGTGCATGTGTTTTTATATTTTATTGTGTTCTGAAACCTTTCAATGCGGTAATTGTGCTGCAATAATTAGTTACCAGTGTGTGTTTTTTTATTCCTACCTCACTCAGTTTCCTACTATTAGACAAATAAATACCACTCTTTGTCTAATTAAAGACTAGGTCGAATCGGCAGCACAGCTTCTTGTGCTTGTTTTGCATGTTCTTGCACTACTAATACCAGCGCAAATTAAGTCTTTTCAAGTGGTAATGTTTTGTTTTGACTGTGTCTGTGCACTCGCAGGTCGCAGCTCTTAAAACTATGGCTATCCAAGGTGGTCCCACGTATAGTCTGTCTCAGCAACCTTGGGCACAGCCAGGTAAGATTTGTCTCAGGAAACGCCACTGGCATCATACTGTAATTCATCAAAACTTGTATAGCGAATGCTAGAGGGCATGTCAATGTGTTTTTTTTTCTTATCCTTTTTTTCCCTCGGTCCTGTTTTTTTCTCTCTTTTCAGCAAAGATCAACGATATAGTGATGGCTACCTACCGGGTGATGAAGAGCAAGCTGCCAAGCACTTTACAGAGCATGTCCTTGTACTTAGCCAATAGAGACACGGAGTTCATCCTTTTCAAGCCTGTCCGGGTGGGTGGCAGAAACACTAGTTTGTAGCATGTATTGCGTGAGTCAGTTCCTTTTCAAGTCATTGTTAAAGCTTCCCTTAAGAATCCATCATACAGTATTTACAAAGCAGGAATACCGTCTGTTTGCACATACTAATCCTGCTTTATAGAGATAAGTCCTTCATGTTTAAGGCCTGTCAATTGATTAAGGAGAGATATAGATTACAATCCTGTGATTTAATTCTTGACACTTTGGCTTTGTGATTGTGCTTTTAGCTATAAATTATCAGTGTGATTGAACTCTAATAGAGAAATCTTTTTGCTGCCTGTGTACTGTTCATCAAGGTGCCAGGTGAAGCCGAATGAGAGAGAAACAAAATTCTAGTGGTTGACATGGAAACAAGATAGCGGGGGGACGTAGGCCAGATGGAAATGTAGTATTAATTTCCCTCCAGCACTCAGTAATAGGATGGCTTTTTCCACAGAATAACATCCAGCAGGTATTCCAAAGACTGCACGCCTTGCTTCAGGAGGAGTACAGCGGAGAAGACCTTCAAATCATCGCATGTCCATCTATGGAGCAGGTACAGTACTGTGGGATTACTACAGCCCAAAGGCACCTGACGTAGTTTTTAATAATACCTCTGCAGCATCCCAAAACTGCTGAGAGCCACTTCAGCGGAGAAACGTTTGATAACGAACGCCCGCTAAGTCACGGTGAGCACTCATCATTTTTTACGGCTCTCTTTCAGATTAACCTGCTGCTGTCTGTGAATAAATAATGTCCGAGTTCGGCGTGTGGCGATGCTGATGAGCACCCTCTGGATAGCGATGGGATGTTCCAACTCCGGCCATGACCCGGAGCTGTGAGGCTGAGGAGGTGAGATGACCAGAGAACTGTACCTGAGCTGCAAGCTGCACCAGGAGTGCTGATGTGACAGCAAAAAAAAAAAGGCCAAAGACTCTCTGACTGAGGCTCGAGTAGCTACAAGTAGTGAAGTCCATAACAAACTGGGAAGTGGAGGTTTATTATTTTTGGGTACTGACTTGATCATTTTGTTCGACTCAAATTGAAGGTGGTGTTATGGTTAGGGTTGTTTTCATGTAGGATAAATCCATTTTGACAAGGGAGGATTTGTGATCACAGTTGCATCTCTCTTAACACCAAATTGTTTTTAATCAAAAATAATTTGCGCACTATGTGAGGTTTGGGGGATGGAACACATTAAGAGTGCTCAGACAAGGACACTTGGGGTGTTCAAATAGAGGCACTTAGGGTTGTTCATAAGCCAGGTAGCTAATGGCCAGTAAGGAGGCTTGCATTCAGATGCCCAGACTCCCTCGATGGGTTTGGAAGGATAACAAGAGAAAAATGCTGCAAAATATTTTATTCCTCTGTTTTAAAAAAATCTAATATTCAGTAGAGCTCTATGGTGGCCTGATGCGCTACAGGACACTCAGGTCCTACAGGATTCCTCCTCTGATCCATTGACATATCTATAGGTGGACGACACGATAGCTTCCCAAAAGTGAAGCCAAAACATCTTTACCCCTTTTCCTCACACATGCTGGCCTGGCTTAACTCTGTTTGACTCGGCAAGTCAGCCCAGCACAGCAGGGATACGCATCTCCATTACAAACGAGTTACCCACTTAAAGGTGTGTTGTTACTGAAGATGAGCTTAGCTCGAGTTGCGCAGCTATAAAACAGCGACTCTCTTCATGTCCTATACATTCTTTATAATAAAAGCTCTGTTATTTTGTTATTCATAAGCTTTTATTATGAAGTACCACAGCCAGGAAATACTGGGTTTTAATCAGCAGTGACTTAACATGACTGTAATATGACAGAGAAATGGTAAAATAAGGCAGATCAGACACCTGAAGGCACAAACATCGGTGTAAGAGAGAAACTAAATTACAAACCACAGAGACTCAGTTAGAAGGTATGAAAGTAGAGTGAAGAAGGTCTGGTGATATGGTTTATAATTAATTTCTCAATATTTTTATGCGATTCTGTGATATACAATATATATAATTTGATAAACACATTTTCTCTAAACGAATTATTTGGCTGGACAATAAGAACAGAATCAAATATCACAGTATTTTTGACCAAATACATCGATATTGTGAAAATATTGTAGGGATGAATATATTGGTCCTTACAGAATATTAAGAGATTGAGATTTTAGATAAATAATCATCAGTAATATTAAGTGAATGAAAGCAAAAAATAAATCAGTTTGAACAGTTTGGAGTTGGGTAATTTCAGTACATCACTTTACTGTTATGCAGCCTTTAAAAACAAAGAAACTAAAGTTAGTTTCCTTGTTTGAAACCAGAAAAAGAACACTTACGCCATATACTGATATCCAATATCCAAAACGTGATATCTAGTCTCATATCACGGTATCTATATAATATTGATATATTGCCCAGCTCCAATAAAAAGCAGATCTTACGTCATGATTGACAGCTGATCCTGCTAGCAATTTAGCCCGCTGGGCATATGAGCGAGAACTCGCATGGCTCCGACATTGACCGCTACTGCAAATACTCTGTATCACGACCGGGATATTTTGGCTTCATTTTTGCACAGTGGGAGGGGGAGTGGAGATGCGTCAGCCATCTTTATTTATGTCAGTGGGCTGATCATAGCAAAATCCACACAGCTGTTCTTAACTTGTCAGATGTTTTCTTCTTTCTTCTTTCTTAAAGAATTAAGAAGTTTTTGTTATTATGATGCAAATATGTAAAAACAATACAGTGAAATATTATGTTTTATACCTTTTCTTTTTATAAATAGGTTGATTAAAACTAATATACTTTTGGACCATTGACCTTGGCAATTTTGCACTCTATACTGTATGATTTATGGGTGTGTGTTCTCACAGAGTAACAGTGACAGGACACTGTCAGTGTAACGTTTGCTTTGGTGTGTCCTCTGTAAAATGATGTGTACAGTTATACTATTTATGAACATTCTGATTAAAAAAGGTTAATGATGTTCCTGGTTTTATTTCTAGAAAGCACTTTGTTGTCAAATTGAAATTCGTAGAACACGACAGCACGAGTCACTTCACACAAATGAGAAACTGCCATTCAAGGACACCGTCGGCTTTAGGGGGTCTTCTTGGCAGACTGTTGCTGCTTCATTGGCAGCCGCTGTCTTTCCATCTGTGAGATGAGGCTTTGCTGGGGCTTGACCTTCTGCGGACTGACAGTCTTTTGATAGGTGATGAGGGACTGGATGTTCTGGAGTAGGACATTGATCTCTGCACTCTTCTGCTGCAGATGCCTCTGAAGCATGTCAGGCCCCGGCAGCATTAGACCTTTGCCTTGATTCAGCTACGACAGAGAGGAAATATAAAGCAGAATCAATGATTCGGCCCAAATTTGGGTCCACTCTTCACTTTATTGCTACTAGAGCTACAAATGATTATTAATGTCAGAAGCCACACTAACTTACTTTCACTTTTGCCCCCACGTGAAGCCGTACACTGCGGTCACCAGAGGTGAAAGTGATGCAGATGTGCTCCTGGGACTGGATGCGGATGTTGATATTGGGGCTGAGTGTCAGGCAGAGGGGCTGGTTGGGCGGAGCGTGAACGTGATGCTCATTGTCCAGCCAGCTCCAGTGTTTCTTCAAATCTCCTGTGTCACTGCAGTAGGTGCCTCCCCACGGAGTCACATTCACCCTAATAAAGAGAAGCAGCTTGTGAACAATAAGCCCCTCAGGGGGTTTTATTTTCTCACCCACACAGGTTGTTATTTCTGTCTGCTGCCAATTTTATCAATAATTAAAATTAGGCAAACTTGAAATGCTGCTACAGAGAGCTGGTGATAATTAAATAGATTTTAATTACAAAATAATCTGCTGATGTATTTATATCAGTTATTATTGTACTATGAAATAAAATATTAGGAAGGACTGAGCAAGCAGTCATACCAAACACAGCCATTGTTGTGATAACAGGTACCCCGTCCTCTGGTGCTGAAAACCGCTTGAATGTGAGGCTGCAGATGTTTGTCCTCCAACAGCACCACGGAGGACCAGTCAGCTGATTGTAAAGCAGCTACAAGGATGGCAAGCCTTCCTGATGGATAGCTTTTAAATATGATTAAGGTGGACAAGTTAATATAAAACGTGTGGCTACAGGTCACATTTATTAAAAAAAGGACTTAAAAAGTATTAATAATAAGGTTAAAATATTTGTTTAATGAATGCTGAAGGGCCAAAATATTCACTCCAAGCCCAAAATGCCTGTGCACTCAAAGGAGGAAAATGTGATTGTAATTGCATGTCAAAAAATGAGCACAGCAGTCCAAAGAACTTGTTGGAGCCGTAGACAGTATCGTAAATGAGTTGAAATCCTATTTATTATCCAGTCCATTGTTGAAGTGAGTTATTTCCTGCCGTCCCCTCCTACCCAGCCTCAAGCAAACCCCAGCAGAAGTGCAAGATGAGTGCAACGCTGTAATTTGACAAGAAGAAGCGAGTCGATCAGGTGTTTACTTTCAATTGTCTGTTGATGTAAAAGCACAGCCTGTTATCTTGAAAACAAACAAAAGCCCACTGCTGTGAAAATAAAGCACTCTTTAAGTTTGAGTTCAGTGACTGTCTGCCTTCTGTCCGCCAGACTCCATGGACATATTGCTCAATTTAAGTGTTACAAACAAATCTACTCCTTCAAAAAGATTATTAGTGATTTCTTGCGACTCATAAACACACTTACTCATACGGCGAACATCCAGCATTAATTTGAAATCAATTACCGTGAAACAGGCAAACAATAACAAAAGACACGGACTGGAATAGAAATTTCAAAAGAGAGCGTAGTGGCTGTAGCATGTCTCCTTAATGTCTGATGTCATTTTATGATTTATTACAGTAAATATATTACAGATTTCTCCTTTAATCAAACAAAATCAACAAAAGACACATTTTAAAAAGCCAGGCAATCATCAGTATAGTCTACACAATGAAGTTGACTAAATTCATTATGACAAGAGACTGTATGATAAATGAGAACTGGATGTCATTTACCTTATAATTTACAATCCATCAGCATATTTAGATAAATGTTCTCTAACGCAACCATTTATTACCATTTTTCCTTATTTATAACTCTGAACTGAACATGTGAATGTACTCAGAAGAATATGGCAATAGTTTTTCAACTTTTATTGCAAAATTGTCTTATATCTTATTAAACAGTGGTATTAAAAAGTCTTAAGTCTTACATTTAACTTGCTGATACACGTAGACACCCTGATTAAGTATTGATGATACCATGTCAGTTAGATTCAGTTTAAAGGATACCGCACCTGCCCAGTTCCATCTGGAAAAATCACAATAAATGTTCCACCGTTGCTGTAGTGTTTGACAAGCGGTGTCGTCTTCTGTTGAATCAAACAGATTTAATAGTTAATGTTACAGAGAGCCAACATGCACCCCGACTTCATTTGGCTTAAATAGAACAGCACCTTAATTAGTAACACGTGTGTTTACCCGACTGTTTAATATAAAAATGGCTGCCGTGGAAAAAGGTCTGTTGTGCTTTCAACATGACAATACCTTCTGTCCTCCATGTTTTCCATTTAAAGAGAAAGTATTTTCAGAATCCATGATCTCTATTTCAGGGAATGAAACTTTCTTCTTGGCAGTCCGAGCATGCTTTGAGAGTCTTTTGTGGCGGGTGGCAGATCCTTGTTGTTTGGCTCCTGTAATGTAGTTAAAGGTGTCATGACATGGATGAACAGAAGGGAAAGATAAGTAAATTTAATCTGCCTGTGGTACATGCTGTGTGTGTGTGTGTGTGTGTGTGTGTGTGTAAGAGAGAGAGAGTGTGTAACCTGCTTTAGGGGTCTGACGATCTGAGCTCCTTTCAAATCCCAAACCTTTCAGCCTGCGGTGTGTCATGGAAAATGTAGCATCAGAGATTCAATGGCATGGAAATTTAATTTGAAAACCATTTAATGGTGGGAGCCAATAATGGACAAGAGCGATCCTGACCTTTGATCTTTCTGCATCGCTGGGTCCCCATCAGACACGGTTTCCTCAGTGATAACCGCTGCACCCTCAAGCGAAATCTCTGATAAGTTCAATGCCTCCTCACAGCAGAAAAACTGACAAAGAGAGTAAAAAAAAAGAGTAGTGTGAATGTAGAAATGCTACAAAAGTCTAGATTCAGACTTTTGGGATATCATCTCCTCTGAAAGCGAATAATAGCCGACTTCTAAAATCTGACTTTTTCTGAAAAGTTCATGTCAATCAAATATCACACAATTTACTGCACTGAAATAAAAGCATCTATCTGAATTCTTGTGGCTTTCAGTAGGTGATTTCGAATGGAATTTCGAACAATGATTTTACAAAGAGATCACAAATCAATACAGTTTTCAAGTGTCTAGTGCCAAAAAAAAAAATAAATATTCAAGTTGGTCAGTGAACCAAATTCTGTTATAAGAAGTCAAGACTAAAACAAAAATCAAACTTGGACATTTTAGGCAGAAAACAACAACATCTGAATGATACTTTTCGGGATTTTATTGTTAAACTGAAACCTGAACCACTGAATGGACATCTGAATTTGTAAACTCTAAAAAAAAACAAGTGGCTGTACTGTACAGTTGGGGTTTCTGCTAAATGTTTAGCAGGTGTAATGTTTAACACATTCATCATTTCATTTGCAAAATAGGACAAAGGACAACATACAGCTGAAGCTGATAGGACTGTAATTTGTTACGCTGGTATTTGGCTGGTGGGGATACAGGTAAGAGGATCATCTTAAAGTCATTAGCATTAATCTTCCCTTCACCGTGGATATTTCTACCAGATGTTATGGCAATCCATCTCGCATGTTGAGGTATTTCGGTCAATATATATGTATAAATATATTTCACCCTGAATCACAAATGTCAACTTCATGATGGCACTAAAGTAAAGTCAGTAGGTTTCATCCTCTGGGAGCCAGAAATACCAAATTTAATCCGGTGCTTGTTGTGGCAGTCAGGTGGCTGACAGACCAACATTACTATTCCTCACAAAAAAAATACAGCAATATGTAACAACTGTGTGTCCAAAATGAGTACTGCAGTCCAAATAGTGAGTTGGAGCCACAGACATTTTTGAAATCCTATTTAATAAACAGTCTGATTGAAGCAAGTTGTATCCACCTACTTCTTCCTTCACAGACCTTAGGAAGGTCAAGCAGGCTGCAGGAGCGCAGGATGAACATAACGTTATAATTTGATAATAACAAGCTATTGCGAGTCCTGAACTTCAGGTTGATCATCTCTTTATAACTGTCAGTTTTCTGATGTAAAGTTCAGCCTGTTGTCCTGAAAATAAAAGCCCTCTGCTCTGAAAATACAGTCTTGAGTTTGAGTTCAGTGACTGCCTGCCTTCTCCATGAATATAATGCTCATTTGAACCTTAAGAAACATCTCCTTCTACTCCTCCTAAAACGATATGAATGATTTCTTAGGACTCAAACAAACACTAACTCATTTAGTGTTGATTTGAACTCTAGTTAACAGGAAACGGACAAACAATAACACAAGTTACAGACTGGAATAGAAGTTTCAAAGGGGGGCAGTGCAGCTGTAGCGTTGTTGTCTGTTCTTTAACATTTGATGACATGTCATGGACATTTTATGATTTATTACAGTAAATATACATACTTCAGATTTCTACTTTAATCACGTTCATGAAAATGCACCATTTGAAATTGCTACATGGAAATTCTGCCACCTAAATTCACATGGTCTTAGTTGTAAAACAGTTAAATGACATAAACTTGGCATTTCAATCTCTACATTAAGTATTCAGTAATGATTAAATGTCACAGTGCTTATGGATATTATTTGCTTTTATAATTATCTCACACAGTAACACTGACTCTCTTCGTTCAGTGAATAGCAAAATGAGCAAAATCACACTTTTTTTCCCCCCCAGTTCAGTCACTTTTTATTTAACATGAGCATGTCACCATATTAGTCAGTGGTAGATGCACACTCACTCTCACCTCTTTTGGGTCAACACTCTCGGCTATCTGATCACCGGTCGCAGGGGGTTTCTTCAGCTGCTGGCGCTGCTCGCAGCGAATGTTCAACACAGTCTGAGGCGGCTGCTCTGATGAGGCTGACGATCCACTTGAGGTTGGGATCTGAAAGCATTGTTGGAGGAGACATATTTCTTTTTTTTTTTTTCCTAAATCATATTTTGTTTCTCAAAAAGACACCCACAAGTATTACAGTTAATGAGGTATTCAAAAAGCACGCTACAGTGTGGCGTGTCTTAAAACGAGCAGCAGCAAAAGCAGGCAGGTTTTAATACGAGACAAATGCAGACTAATTGCATGTTCCATAAATTAATTCATGTTTATACGAGAAGAGGAAAAAGAGCAGGTTAAAAGGTATTTTCCGCCATACCTTGTCCAGATTAGTTAAAGACTCTTCAGTTTCTCCTTGGCAGGCAGCTGGAGTTTGGGGAGTTTCCTTGCTGAGTGAATCCAACACTTCATTATCTGGGGATATCTCCAACTCAGACTTCATGTTTTTAGGAGCGCTCTGAGGAGAGAAAACAAAGACACTTCATAATTTATTAAATTCTTTGAGGTCTTTAACTTGTGCTTCATGAATAAATCAAAACCGTGTCTCTGGATACCATGTCATATCATCTTTCACAAGATAAAACTTACACTGTGACAAGGATGGATAATGCTACGAAAACCCAAATTCAGTATTTCTCTGCCAATTGTAAAATTATCTCTAAAACACACAGAAAGACCTCGTATATGCTAATTGCATCCAGCCACCATTTGTGTAAGGTCTCTCTACAAAGTGCATTTCAAATGTTAGTTCAATGACAAAAATAGTAAAGTTCACAGAAGCCTCTCTTACTCTCGTAGCTTTTACTTTGTCAAGGACATCGTCGCTGCAGTTGGAGAGAGAGAGAGAGAGAGAGAGAGAGAGAGAGAGAGAGAGAGAGAGAGAGAGAGAGAGAGAGAGAGAGAGAGAGAGAGGTTTTACAAGCTAGAGTACCCCATCTAAACATGCTCACCTGCTCACATGT
This sequence comes from Lutjanus erythropterus, assembly GCF_056507025.1. Classification (NCBI taxonomy): domain Eukaryota; kingdom Metazoa; phylum Chordata; class Actinopteri; order Lutjaniformes; family Lutjanidae; genus Lutjanus; species Lutjanus erythropterus. Next base: position 25,459,078 of record NC_139324.1, read on the forward strand.
CAAACCCAAATTCTGGTGGGGAGCTTGTGATGTTTCGTGGTTTGGGTATTTACAGTCTGGAAATGCAAAACAAATGATTAATAATTCAATTCAGCTCTGTTGTCATTAATACAATGCGCATGCAGGCACATGTTTAAAGGTGGAATAAGTGATTCTGGAGAAAGATGGCGGCTTGTCGAACTCATTCAACTGACTGAAATCTTTCTGATAAAAAATAGAATATATTATAAATGAATAATTATTACAATATATAAAGTAATAATAAATTATAAATGGGGGTGTAATGAAATATTGACATATGTATTTATATTTTATTATATAATTATATATTACATTACATATATTATTATATATGTATGTATATATTATGTTATATAATATTTATTTATATTGAAATATTATGTTATGTGATATTGTATCAATGCTCAAAAACACTGTATCTTGATATTATGAAACATGCAAAGATTCATTGCAGTGGTTCATTTTGTGTTGAGTTTAAACCCCAGCTTGCTAGATAAAGGTCTTGTTATCTGTCTTCACTTTTCTGACTACATTAAAAAAGTAAACGTTTTTATGCACATGGTGGTGTGCTCTTCATATTATGCCAGTTTTCCCAAAAGCACATTAAAAAATAGTAATATATTGCATTACAGTATTGCAACATATTAAATCGTAACCACCAGAGTCTTGCTGATTCATGGCCCTAATTGGAAATACCAACTTAACTGTTTATGTGGATGCTAAATAAAGTTGTCCAACAAAATGTGCCAAAGCACGAACAAGAATATAACTTTTTTGACATGTGCAAACTGTTTTTGTCCTCTGTGAAGCATCTAATCTGCTGGAAATAGAGGAAGAAGTGAAGAAATGTTTTCATGCAGTCATTTTCTAACTGGATCCACATTGCATCCTGGGAACAATGTTAGTCTCTTTAAATCAAAGGTTGTATCCTCTCCTGACCACTTCTGTTGTGCTGCTGCCATGTTTCTGTCCCCGCAGGAAACTCGTTTGTGACATGTCACGTATCCCCACATCAGGCAGACTTGCACAGACACATTATATTTATTCCAACCAGAGAGAAATTATTGGAATAACGGTGTGATTCCACTGGGTACAGATCAAACCAGTGGCACGGACGCGATGTTCCCAGTGGAATCAAGGAGTAAGTGTTTACATGGTTATTATTATCGTATTGAAGGGATTATTAAAGGTTCACACCACCCCTCAACTGACTGAAAAATCTTTCTTTTCTGACTAGATTACGCCAGTCTCTTCCTATTGAGGTGTGTACCTGAGGCATTTTTATTCTGATTGGGCTATTATTCTTAATTATTTGTGGAATATTAGGGTCAATTTAAAAGCAGCAACTGTTTTTGTGAGTTGCTTCTATGTATCTTTATGTATTTACATACATAAATACATAAAGAGTAACAACGTGTGTAACTTGTAAAGAATGAGTTATATATTAACACACATTGCCTACACTCAGACTTTCTCTCTCAGGCATTCTCAGCCATTTACCAACCAAGGCCAGAGATTCATAATTACCATAAAATGTGTAGAAAAAGTACCTCGACTGCACTTTTCCTCGTGTCTCCAGTCAGTCTGTGCACCAACGCTGACCCTGGTGACAATTCTCCCGTCAAATGCCTGGATCCTCAGATGTTCACCTGAACTGACACTGGAAGCAGTTCTTCATTATCAGCGTAATAGGCCCAAATGTGATGCAGTAATTCATGCGCCTGTACAGTACATGCAACTCCATACAACTGGCCTGCAACAAGTACTAACTACTATGGCAAATATGGTGTTAATTTAAGCAGGTGCTGATTAAACTGCAACTAAAAAATTCTTTAAAGGTGAGACCATGTTGCATCCTTTGTGTCTGTGTTGGATGTCCATCTGTTCATGATGTCGTAACTAAAGTCTCTGTTAATTTGTGGCATTTCTTCTCTAACCTCTGTTTATTTGAAAGTCCAGGATTTGTTGTTGAATCCATCTCACTTGATTTTTCCGGCGACTCAAGTGTTTGCATCTTTATCTTTGTGATGTCCTCGACTCTTTGTGAAATGGATGTGAGCAGAAAAACCACAAACTAATTATATAAAACATTCTGAGTTAGATACAGAATGGTCAAATGAAAACATGTTTTGCTCCAAGTGTACCATAGCAACCACAGAACAATAAGCAGCTTTTCCTATGGTACAGTAGATACAAGAAAACTGTAAAGAGGTTCCTCTTCTTTTAATTGATCTTTTTTCTTCTGTAGTTTCTCACTATTGCCACTACATTCGTTTGTATTTATGCACTATAATTCCCAGTATTTCAAGGATTAGTTTTACTGCTATCACATTCTAGGTAATGTTCCTGCAATTTGTGTATTTTTTGTGCTTGGGCTGTACTAAACTCAATTATGCTCATGCCAATGAAGCAAATGTAAATTTGACTTTAAGAGAGAGCTAGAGAAAGGCAGGGAAAGAGAATATTCATGTCTCTGTAGTGGGCTTCCACCATCTGCAATTTCTGCAAAAATCTTGAGCGTAAATCAACCATATACCCACATTCAATGACTGTATGAGCTCAATAATTCAGAGGTCTGGGAATAACACTAATTAACAGTCTTCAAGTGGGCCATATATAGTAATTACATAATGGAAATAAATCATTACAGTAGCCTGCAATTGACTAGAAGTCTAGACTAGTTATAGTAGATTAAAATAATGTTGCCATCAGCTACAGGTAAATTGAAAATGCATTGAAACTGATCTTTCAAAATCTAGATGTACCTTTTTAGACAGAATGAAAGCCTGTGATGTACACTGCGATGTATCTATTTTATTTTAACAAGGGATACTACTACCATGGTTTATTTATGATAGAAAATACGTAATTAATCCACCAGGGGGGAAACTGAGTGCCATTACACACAGGACAGACACAGGTAGGGCAGTAAAAAAAGGCCTACATATCTCAAGACAGTACAAGATAAGGGGAGAATGCAGCTCCATAAGAAATAGTGTAGCCTAAGCATCGATGAAACTGCGCAGCTATATGTTAGTGGCTGATTATAACATCAACATCAACATCAACATTTTCATGGACGCCAAAAATCACAAGAATCCAGGCATTTCATTTCTTGATATGGTGTATAACAAAAATCTGTTTTCATAAGCACTGTGTTTCTGTCCCTCACAGCCTTTATTTCTTCTGGAGTGTTTCATAAATAGTGGCATAACAGCCCCAAACTCCTGGTGGAGGAAAAAAAAAAAACGTCTATCAGGTGTTTACTTAAAGTTATGCCCACAATATGAAAATAAGTTGCAGAGCGATATGTGTTTACTTTCTAAATAAATTATGAACTAGAGGAGTGCACTCAGGAGAGTGCAGATCTCTGCCAGGCAACTCGAAAAGGATATTTGGATGTAACTGCTTTGAAATCACCCAACATTTTGATTAGTAACTTTAATTTAATTAGGTATTTTTTCTCAGTAACTGTAATGGATTACATTTATGGTGAAATTTCATTACATGTAACTAGTCACATGTAAGTAGTTACTCTCCAGCACTGCCAGTATCCTATTAAACATTTGCATTAAATTTTGTGATAATTAGCGTATGAATTCTTGAGTTATGGCCAAAAACATGTTTTGTGAGATCATTCCATCTTTGAGTCCAAGTGGATGCTTGTTCCAAACTTTAAGAAATTCCCTCCAGCATTCCTAAGATATCACATTCATGAGATGGACTCACACACTATAAATATATTAACATATGCTTATATACATTCAGATCTAATTCACATCTACATGCACTCATGGTTGTGTCTGTTGAGAAAAGAGAGAACAGATCAGTTGTACTGTTTATGTTATTTATCTGGACTGGTTGTTATAAATTTGTGCATTAATGTGATTCCAAGTTTCGTAGTGGGAAGTAAATGTGGAGTTAGACATTTGCTCTAAACTTAATGATGTTTCAAAGGTTTATAACCAAGATTTCCCTCTTATATTATTAATAGTCTTCCAGTTAGTGGCTATAACTCTTTTGGCTTTCATAAATCCAACAGACACCTCTTTTTTAAGTGTGGCCATCTTTTTATCTTCCATAAAATTCACTTAAGATCTAAAGGGATCTTTTCTGTAGTCACTGTCAATGGAATAAAAGTAACTTTTTTCCAAAAAACTTGCAGTTTTGGACATTTACATATCATTAAAAATAGGCCTTTCTCCTTATTGCAATGCCAACACATTTCATTGTTATACAACTTAAGTTTAAGTTTTCTTGCGGTATAACATATCCTATTAATAAACTTAATTTATTGTTTAGCTTTGTGCAGAGTTCAGTATTACATGTATTTTCAGCCAAACTGATGTCCAAGTATCAGGATCTCTTCTCCCAGATCTTTTCTAGAGAGCTGCTGATGGTGTTCTTCAAACCTTTATAACCTTGTTCTTCCTCATCATTGTTATTAATTTATTTTTATTATGCATTATTCCAGGTAATTTTATACATTCTCCAAGAAATTTTGCAAGTTGTGATCTGATCTGTGGATATAGCCAGAAGTCTTTTCTTGTCAAATCAAATTTGTTTTTCACTTGTTCAAAGGTGCTCTTGAGATATTGCATTCACAAGAAGGGGAATGCATAATGCCTCTGGCCACAGCTGTCGCATAAAAAAAAGGGTTTTCAAAAATTGCGAATCACAGAGAACCTTCAGCATACAGTTATGAACGTGCACAAAAAAAAAATAAAATAAATAAATAAGCTGATCGCTCCTTTAGCATGCGAGATTAGCTGCAAGCAAGCTCCTGGTCCAATGACCATGCATACACGCATATGCAAGCAATTGCATGATCTGGAGTTAATAATATACAGAATCTGAACATCCAATTATAATTCGATATCATACATTTTATTCAAGGGACCCAAAGGAAGCCTTACTTTAGTTACACTACAGTAAACATGTTTAGGGGCACATGAACAGTATTATTACTGTTTGGTGTTTTTCAGTAGCTGGCTGCCAAGCAATTGGTAGTTAGTGATAGGATGGAAAAAGTGGTGTTTCAGCAGGGAAAATGGGCATGTGATGATTTCGGGAGATGAGAGGTGGGATTAGATGGATGAAGGGGATATAAAATATGTTTGCTTATGGCTCAGTGTTTGTATCCTGTTGCTGCTGCCTGTTTCAGCTCTTATAAAGCAGGAGACGTGTACTTACAACTTTGTGTTTTTCTATTAGGAAAATCAATGACAACAACTAGCTGCAATAACAGGTCAGGTGTTGGAAATATAACTTTGCTGTCTTTTCTGAAGGTCTCGGTCACGCTGTTAAGAGAGGCATTTAACTGGATTTCACAGGTTTTTCAGCCATTTCATCCTGCGCTGTAGCTGTTTTCTTTCATAAAAGCAGCCCAATTAGCACTGGATCCATTGCAGCAGATCTTATGGAAGGTCTGTCATGATATCTGGTGGACTTTCAATGCATATTATTTAATGGTAGACTAATAAGACATAACAAGCTGTACTTTGTATAAATAAGACAAAAACTAGAAAAAAAATATGTTTTCTATTAGACCCTTATTAAGCTGTATATATGTTGTGTTTTGTGTGTATTATGAAGGAACTACAACCCTAATTTTGTTGTGCCATCCTGTGTTGTATAATGATAATAAATGCCCTTGAATCCTTTCTTAGAAGATAATTAGGCACACATTATAACAAAACTGTACTGTAAACTAAAGTGAATTATTTTCCATAGTTAGACCCTTATTAGACTTTTTAGTTTACAGCACAGTTCTGCTGTAATGTGTCCCCACCCTGTAGGAAAGACTAATAAGAGTCTAACACCGCCTAATAGAGAACATATTATGTATAATTTGATACAAATTAAGGCTTGTTATGTCTTATTAGTGTACCATTGGGTGTATATGGTGTCTTAGGGTGCAGTTGTGTTTGTTTAATGTCTAATAAAGAACTATTTCTAGTTTTTCTTTTAATGTAATACAATGTACAGCTTGTTTAGTCTTATTAGTGTACTGTAAATTAAAGTGCAAACATTAATTTGTCTCCAGTGATCTTTTTAAATACTGATTGAATATATATGGCCCCAAAACACAGACGACTTTCACCTCTTTCCTGAGGTTTTTTCCTCCCCTTCTAGATCCCAACTTTTTCTTATTTTAACCAGCCAACCTTAATGTTTACTGAAATGTCTGCATTGCCAAACCGACTGACCCAATCTACCATAAATCTCTTTCTATAAAGCTCATGCCCTTTACAGTCTGAATGTAACTGTGAATGACTATAAGCAGCAGATACTCAGGAGGTTTAAACTAATATAAGACTGTCAACTGTAACACAGCCATAAATGATATCAGCTTTTGCCAATTCTGTATTTCTCTATTTCATGGGTCTTTATCTTTTTCGGGTGACTTCTCCTTTTCCATTTGTCTGCTAAGCCGCTGAGTCTGGATAATGAAACTGCGAGGGTGGGACATGCAGGTCTGCATCTGGCCAAGCAGAGAGTAAATCTCTGAGCTCTTCATTTGGATATATCTCTGCAGAACGTCTTGTCCTGGCTTGTCGTGGCTCTCTGGACAAATGAGCTGCGTTAAAAGGGAAAAAAAAACATGTCCCTTTTTAAATATTTTCTTTTTTCTGTGCAAATCATTAATAGCTCGGGTCGACATGCAGGCTCCTGTATTTTTCATGTTTAAAACAAAGACAAACACTTGCATTTATGGTGTATTGGTTTATCATTACCTACCTTAAGCTTTGACCCCACACTGAAGCGCACGCTGTGCTTCTGATGTGCAAAGGTGACGTACATGTGTTCTTGTGAGTGTATGCGCACACTGATGTGTGGGCCCAGGGCAAAGGTTAGAGGCTTGAAGGGAAGGTTACGCACATGCAGGTCAAAATACAACCAGTTCCAGCGTCTCATCAAAGCTCCTGTCTCACTGAGGCAGAGGCCTCCAACAGGGGTCAGATTCAACCTTCAGACACAGCACACAGATTAGCAACACACACATCCTGACCCACAGCATGAGTGCAGCAGGTTAATCAAAATCTCTGGTCCAAAATGGTCATAACAATGTGGTGTCCAAGATACAAAAGATGCAGTTATGATGGGTTTTGACATTTAATTATATTTACACTGACTAACTGGATTAAAATAGAAGCAGTAACATTTTAGTACCAGCACAGTACCTGCCAACATATATGTAGGTACTGGGTAACAAGTTGTAATAAAGGGGGTAACAACTGGGGGATTTTACAATGAAATTGTACTGCAGTTATTTTTAACTACTGGGAACCTATTCTATTATTACAGGGTAAGTATGATCAACAATCATCTGAACATTTGTGATGAACTAAGAGAATTTATACTGCAGTTATTTTTTTAACTACTGGGTATTTTATTATTACCGGATAAGTATTGGTAACACTTTAGATGGCCGCATGTCCTAGTTACTGTGTAACTATAAGGGGAAAACTTACGAATAATAGTAGTAATAGTATTAATACAGATAAGTAGCTGATAGTTAAAAAATAACTGTGGTATAAATTCTCTCTAAAGTCATCCCAAACGTCCAGATTAATTGCTCAGTAGATCATATTTACCCTGTAATAACAGAATAGGTACCCAATAGTTAAAAAATAGCTACAGTGCTGATACAGTGTAATTAAAAAATAATTACACTGTAACTGTGGAGTAATTATGCAATACGTGGCAGACTGTAATCTAAAGCAGTACCAGAGAAGTTCGACATTCATTGAAATACACTTAGATGAGAACATTGATACCACGCTCTCTGTTAAATATACTATGCAGCCAGCAGGCGTTAAGTTAGCTTAGTATAAAGACTGGAAACAGGGAGAAACAGCTACCCTGTGTCTGAGAGTCACAAAAATACACCTGCCAGCACCTCTAAAACCCTCTAATTAATGTCACGTTGTATCTTCTTTTGTTTAATCCGCACAAAAACCAAAGGTTATGTGCAAGACTATTTCTGTCTGAAAGGAGTAACTCCCCAATCTCTGTCGGTTACCTGGCAACTGCTGCCAGTCAAGAATTAGACAGTGACCGGTTTCATAAAACCACGTAGGCCAAGATTTAGCTGAAACTGTCATCTAAGGATGCTTTAGGAAAAATGAGTTGCTTAAAATATGCTTAGGAAGTTGTAAAGGAAAAACCTTAAGTGAGCCTCAACTACTTAAGTGTTCCCTTATGCATTACTAGAAGTCCTCATAGGCCAGTCTCCTCCCATAACAGTCCCTTAAAAGTGAAATCATTTGTGGGACATAAGACATACCCACTGGACACTATGAGTGATGTGCAACTTGTTAGAGAGTACAGATTTGACATCAGCACTAGAAACTTTGTAACTAGCCAAAAGTTAACATAACGCTGTCTCATACGTTTATGTTAGCTATAGAAACTATTAAATTATTATTACAAAACTACTGAAGCTCACCAGTTTTTTGACTCCTGTCGATGTTTGTTACTGCTTGCCACATCTTCAGCTTGTGTGTTATTTGTTATGACTGGATTAAATGTAGTTTAGATTATGTGAATGTGCCTTCTTTATTCTTCCAGGAGAAGAATATTCTCATCTTCTGTCTCGTTTGGCTTTATTTTTCTCTGTGTCGTCTATTTTGGAGAAGCTAGCTAACAGGCTAACTAAGTATGTTAGCTGAGCGAGCTAACCACTGACAGTAGTGCTATCTAGTATGTTGTGAAGTGTAAACATGGTAACTGAAGTGTATATGTGCTGTATTACAACAGTAACTGCCCTGAAAGCCTCAACCTGAAATATTTTGCTTAAGGGACAAACTTTGGTTTGAAACACAAGCACATAATCCCCCATAACACAGCATATTATTGTTCTTACACTTTGTTTTTTGTCGAAATCACACAAATAATATATAACTTCAGTTCTGGTAGGTAATATTTACTGCCTTTAGACACAGCCTGATTAGCTGGTTCTGGTTCTTTATGCTAAGCTAAGCTAACCAGACCCTGACTGTCACTTCATATTGTATGTACTGATAAGATAAGATATGAATGGAATTGATCAACAAAAGAAAAAAGGCAAATTTCCCAGAATGTAAAACTACTTTAGGGCCTGAATTTAGTATGAACTTTTTAAAATTAGTATAATAATAGTCATTGTGGTAGCAATTTACCATATCATTCCATTGGGATAGTAGCATGTGGCGTAGCCGTTATTTGTGAAAATGCCTTTGATGCTGGGCGCTATGTCCTTGTCCTCCAAGATTATGTAAGTGAAGTCAGCAGCTCCTGCAGAGGATATTATAATGGCTGCTTTCCCAGAAGGATAACTTTGTCTATTAAGGATCATTAACACAGTGCAAACCTTTTATCAAAGGGAACAAAAGTATACCCTCTCATTTAGTGCTCCGACCTTGTCCATGATCTTCCACTTTGTGGACTGCTTAAAAGGATACAAAACATTACCCGTTCCATCTGGACATAAGGTGAGAAAACTTTTCTCGCATTTGTAGAACTTCTTCATTACTCCCCTTCGCTGAGACACAAAATAATCAAGTTGTTTTTGACATTTCTGATAAATACACTGTTGATAAAAACACTTATTCTGGTTCAGGTTGCTGGTCACATAAAACATCAATGTCATTATGAAAACATCCCTTCAAACATACCTTTGTCTCACCATCCGTCTCTTCCACAAGTGTAAACAAGCCAGTCGTATTTTTAATATATATCGGAAGGACGTGAAGCTCATCATTGATGTAAGGAGTCTCTTTTGACAGCGCGGGGGTTTTATGTTTGATCTCAGTAGGGACTGAGCAGACAAAGGAGAATATCCATTTTTGGTCAATGAGAAACATGACAGACTACACACTTCATATATTCATCATTTGTACTAGTTTGTCTATACTATAGGGCCCAAGGTTGCACACTTACTGGAGTCTTTTTTCAAGTTCTGTTTTTCAGTTTCTCTCTGGAGTTGCAAATGTCGCAACCTACATTAGAAATTGAAGTTATTTTCTGCAGAAGTAGGAAGAATGTACCGTACAATGCCAAAACCTGAAGGGTATGTCGAGGACCTAATATTTCTTGCTACAACACTAAGAGAAATTAAAGTCTTTTATGGCAGGCAATAAAGTAAATCAATATCAATATGCAATACAGTTACATGCGTGTCCTTCAGCAGCCACTCTTAGCAACATATAAAATAAATGCAGAGGGGACAGGGCATACACGTTATTCACCTCTCACTTGCTCGCTTTTTAGCAGCCTCCCTCTCCTCCTCACTCACGATAGGCTCATGAACGTTCACATCAATCTTTCGATCTGACTCCATCTGCGCCAATTTTTTTCTCTCCTCCAGGATAAGCTCTCTCATTTGTTTAGCTCGCTCACAACAAAAGACCTGAAAAAAAAAGCATTTTGACAGATTTTTTCCTTGTTCTTTTTCACCTACAGTGCTCGCCCCTGTAACCCTTTTCCTCACCTCAAATCTGTCATTATTTCTAATGAATTTATTATAACAAGACAAGCCATACTTTGTATGAAATTAGACAAAAATGATTTGCCATTAGACAGTATTAGTATTAGTGTATTGCTTCCAACTGTTACACCCTTAGACTTTCTTAGGAGAGGGTAGTTTGTGACACATATCTCCTACTTGACACACTTTCTTCGGCTGCTTCCGTGGAACTGGCAGAACAGCCAAGATCGATGTCCTCTTCTTTGATAAAATCACATTTTCAGTATTACAATAAGTCTGTGCAATCGCCCATAGATAAAATATTTCTCTCCCTCTATAATTTACTATCTGGTTCACATACTGTTTTTTTTAAATGGGGTAGTAGCAGATTTAGTTTAAATTACAGACCCATTGTAATGTGTCTCTAATCACCCTCTGATAAAGGCTAATAAGGCTAACAGTGGAAAAAAATAGATTTTAATCACAGCACAGTTCTGTTGTTATGTGCCCCAAATTACCCTCTAATAAATTCTAATAAGGCTCTAATACTGTCTAATGAAGAACGTTTTTAGGGTTCTAACCCCGAAGGGGTAGAACCCTTCTAAGATTGTACCGGTTTATTATTATTATTATTATTATTTTTTGTTGTCTGCCGCTTGAGCTAAAATTCCCGTGAGCTGGAATGAGCCAGAAACCTGAAAATTGGCCCAATGATTGGAAATGATGTGCATCAACTTTTATTAAAATATGAGCCCAGTCGGCCACATGGTGGCGCTGTAATTAAGGCTTAAAAATGACTTTTTGGGGAGGCCACGCCCCTCACACCATAAGTCTGATTGACTTGAAATTTGACACACAGGTCCAGCTCAATGTCCTCTAAAAAAAAGCCTCTAGGACCATGAAGGTCCGTCATACTAGATTTTTTGCTAATTTGCATAATTTGAAAAACAGTAAAATGACATAAACTTTTACAATTTTGACTCCATCAACACCAAATTTGGTACAGAGCTTTGGGGGATGACCAGACACATTTCTATTACAAATGAGCCAGATTGACCAAAAAACACGGCCGCCACGGACCAATGAATCTTTGCTGTGGGCGGAGCTTAGAATTGATTGGCCATAACTCCCACACCCTTTGACCTATCATCACCAAACTTGGTGGATAGGTCCACAATGAGACTTGGCAGCTGCCTACCAAAGCATTTTGAGCTCAGCCTATAGGGGGCGCTATAAATGAGCACATCTGTATCTCAAAGACCGTTGGATGGAATTTCACCAAATTTGGTATGCATGCTCTAGGGGTGGCTATTAACTAATATCTTGAGTGCCATGTTGATAGGTGCAAGTGGGCGTGGCCTATACGTCATTAACCGTCCGGAAGGACCTAGGGACATGAAACTTGGTACATGGACTATAAATGACATCCAAATATTGCTCAAAAAAATTGGTCCCAATCGGCCTCATGGGGGCGCTATAACATAGAGTTTAAGTTTGAAAGGCTCTTCCCGCCGCACCACAAGTGCTATTGACTTGAAATTTTACACACACGTCCTCCTGATTATCCTCTACAAAAAAGCCTCTTGCACCATGAGTGCCGCCCTTACAGAATTTTTGCTAATTTCAATAATGTTAAAAACAGTAAAATGACATAAACTTTTACAGTTTTGACTCCATCAACACCAAATTTGGTACACGGCTTTGGGGGATGACGAGACGCATTTCTATTATAAATGAGCCAGATTGGTCAAAAAACGCGGCCGCCACGGACCGATGAATCTTTGCTGTGGGCGGAGCTTAGAATCGATCGGCCATAACTCCAACACCCTTTGACCTATCGTCTCCAATCTTGGTGGGTAGGTCCACAATGAGACTTGGAAGCATACCCTAAAAAAGATTTTGAGCTCAGCCTATAGGGGGCGCCACCACCATTCCCAGATATTCCCGTTTTTTCCCAAACCGTTTTTCCCATTGAAAATGAATGAGGGGATCTTCAAAAATCACCTTTTTTCAAACGGTAACTACCGATTCATACTTTCAGCTAGAAACTCCATTCAAACTGGAAAATGTTCAGCAATTCCTTGACTTTTCACATGTGATTCAACTTTTCAATACCATTCAAACTTTCCAAAATATTCAGTGTTTTCTGAAACTTGGTTATAATGGAAGTCTATGAGAAAATCCTTCAAACTCAGTCATCTTCACCCACACTTCACCAACTCATACATTCACCTAGAAACTCCATTCCAACTCTGAAACGTCGACATCGCCGTCGACTTTCAGTGACCGATTCGTATTTTCCATATCTCTTTTAGTTTTTTTACAGCAGCTGTTTAAAAATCATGAAATTTTCAGCCCTTCTCAGAATTTATAATGGGTGTGTATTGCGTGGAATGTTGCAACTTAGAGTGGGTGATGTCATCGCTAGAGTGCACAGCACCTCTGAAATCATCCAGAAATTTTCTCTTAAACTCGCCACTGCGGCCGCATCGTTCACTCTACGTACACAAATTGTACACCAAATTGTAGGAAAAGCCGTTCCGGTCGCAGAGGTGCGACCGCCGAAGAAAACGGATTTAGGGTTTTGGCTGCAGGCAGTCTGAAACGACAACAAGTCCGACCGCCTGCCCCATTCGCTCCCATGTTAAGCGAGAGCCCAAATTTCTGGAAGAAAGCAGACCGTTCCAGTTATGTCCATCGTGGCTCTGGCCTCATATTTCACACCACAGAAATGAAATTTACACCTTTGCGATCCACATCCTGTCCTCTCGCCGACGGTGTGCTTTTTGTAGCTGTAGCACTTACGGTTTTTCATTAAACAGTTGGAGTTTGAGAGGAACTTTTGGCTCAGTTTCTGCCTTTTCTCGGTGTATTTAAATATGACTGTACCATTGCCGACCGGCGATTGGCCGAATCGACTCCAGCCCTTTCGGCCAATCGTCTGTGTGTCACAGCACAGAGGAACTTTTGGCTCAGTTTCTGCCTTTTCTCGGTGTATTTAAATTTGACTGTGCCATTGCCGACCGGCGATTGGCTGAATCGACTCCAGCCGTTCGGCCAATCGTCTGCGTGTCACAGCACGGTCAAATTTGGAAAACAGAGAAGTGGCTTTGAGGTATACTGAGTGTACTATTACGATTTGACCTAAATGAAGTTAAGTGAAAGTTCAGACAGGAAGACCATCTCTTTACTTGTGTCTTTAGCCTCACAGAATATTTTACAGCCTCTCCCATACACAACCATTATTATCTCCACATTTCTCCCAAAATGATCATGATCGTGGAACTGTGATTGCTTAAACATTAAAATACCTATTGAAACTTTGAAATACACATCAATAGGTACAATTTCAATGTATGTTTTGATGTTCAAATGGAGTCTCTGTGTGAAAGTATACCACAAATGTCATTAGCGTGTAGGCTGGCTGAAAACCCCATTTCAAGAAATGTGTGACTTGGAAAGAGTATGTGTTGCTTGGAGCTTTCGGGGACAGGGTGGGGAACGTCTTGCGCTACGGCAGATGAGGGTCACGCTGGGTGGTGAGGGTCACGGTGGCTGGTTTGGGGCGGAAACAGGTTAGAACCCGCAAATTGCCGCTTGCGGCTATATTTATTATTATTATTATTTTTTGTTGTCTGCTGCTTGAGCTAAAATTCCCGTGAGCTGGAATGAGCCAGAAACCTGAAAATTGGCCCAATGATTGGAAATGATGTGCATCAACTTTTATTAAAATATGAGCCCAGTCGGCCACATGGTGGCGCTGTAATTAAGGCTTAAAAATGACTTTTTGGGGAGGCCACGCCCCTCACACCATAAGTCTGATTGACTTGAAATTTGACACACAGGTCCAGCTCAATGTCCTCTAAAAAAAAGCCTCTAGGACCATGAAGGTCCGTCATACTAGATTTTTTGCTAATTTGCATAATTTGAAAAACAGTAAAATGACATAAACTTTTACAATTTTGACTCCATCAACACCAAATTTGGTACAGAGCTTTGGGGGATGACCAGACACATTTCTATTACAAATGAGCCAGATTGACCAAAAAACACGGCCGCCACGGACCAATGAATCTTCGCTGTGGGCGGAGCTTAGAATTGATTGGCCATAACTCCCACACCCTTTGACCTATCATCACCAAACTCGGTGGATAGGTCCACAATGAGACTTGGCAGCTGCCTACCAAAGCATTTTGAGGTCAGCCTATAGGGGGCGCTATAAAGCCACACATCTGTATCTCAAAGACCGTTGGATGGAATTTCACCAAATTTGGTATGCATGCTCTAGGGGTGGCTATTAACTAATATCTTGAGTGCTATGTTGATAGGTGCAAGTGGGCGTGGCCTATACGTCATTAACCGTCCGGAAGGACCTAGGGACATGAAACTTGGTACATGGACTATAAATGACATCCAAATATTGCTCCAAAAAATTGGTCCCAATCGGCCTCATGGGGGCGCTATAACATAGAGTTTAAGTTTGAAAAGCTCTGCCCGCCGCACCGCAAGTGCTATTGACTTGAAATTTTACACACACGTCCTCCCGATTATCCTCTACAAAAAAGCCTCTTGCACCATGAACGCCGCCCTTACAGAATTTTTGCTAATTTTAATAATGTTAAAAACAGTAAAATGACATAAACTTTTACAGTTTTGACTCCATCGACACCAAATTTGGTACACGGCTTTGGGGGATGACCAGACACATTTCTATTACAAATGAGCCAGATTGGTCAAAAAACACGGCCGCCACGGACCAATGAATCTTCGCTGTGGGCGGAGCTTAGAATTGATTGGCGATAACTCCCACACCCTTTGACCTATCATCACCAATCTTGGTGGGTAGGTCCACAATGAGATTTGGAAGCACACCCATGAAAAAGATTTTGAGATTGGCACATAGGGGGCGCCACCGCCATTCCCAGATATATCCCGTTTTTTCCCAAACCGTTTTCCCATTGAAAATGAATGAGGGAATCTTCAAAAATCACCTTTTTTCAAACGGTAACTACCGATTCATACTTTCAGCTAGAAACTCCATTCAAACTGGAAAGTGTTCAGCCATTCCTTGACTTTTTACATATGATTCAACCTTTTAATACCATTCAAACTTTCCAAAATATTCAGTGTTTTCTGAAACTTGGTTATAATGGAAGTGGATGAGAAAATCCTTCAAACTCACTCATCTTCACCCACGCTTCACCAACTCATACATTCACGTAGAAACTCCGTTCCAACCCTGAAACGTTGACATTGCCGTCGACTTTCAGGGACCGATTCGTATTTTCCATATCTCTTTTAGTTTTTCTACACCAGCTGTTTAAAAATCATGAAATTTTCAGCCCTTCTCAGAATTTATAATGGGTGTGTATTGCGTGGAATGTTGCAACTTAGAGTGGGTGATGTCATCGCTAGAGTGCACAGCACCTGTGAAATCATCCAGAAATTTTCTCTTAAACTCGCCGGTGCGGCCACATCGTTCACTCTAGATACACAAATTGTACACCAAATTGTAGGAAAAGCCGTTCCGGTCGCAGAGGTGCGACCGCTGAAGAAAACGGATTTAGGGTTTTGGCTGCAGGTGGTCTGAAACGACAACAAGTCCGACCGCCTGCCCCATTCGCTCCCATGTTAAGCGAGAGCCAAAATTTCTGGAAGAAAGCAGACCCTTCCAGTTATGTCCATCGTGGCTCTGGCCTCATTTTTCACACCACAGAAATGAAATTTACACCTTTGTGATCCGCATCCCATCCTCTCGCCGACGGTGTGCTTTTTGTAGCTGTAGCACTTACGGTTTTTCATTAAACAGTTGGAGTTTGAGAGGAACTTTTGGCTCAGTTTCTGCCTTTTCTCTGTGAATTTAAATATCACTGTGCCATTGCCGACCGGTGATTGGCTGAATCGACTCCAGCCGTTCGGCCAATCGTCTGTGTGTCACAGCACAGAGGAACTTTTGGCTCAGTTTCTGCCTTTTCTCGGTGTATTTAAATTTGACTGTGCCATTGCCGACCGGCGATTGGCTGAATCGACTCCAGCCCTTTCGGCCAATTGTCTGCGTGTCACAGCACAGAACTTTTGGCTCAGTTTCTGCCTTTTCTCCGTGTATTTAAATTTGACTGTGCCTTTGCCAACTGGCGATTGGCTGAATCGACTCCAGCGATTTGGCCAATTGTCTGCGTGTCACAGCACGTTGAATTTGAAAACAGAGAAGTGGCTTTGAGGTATACTTAAGTAAAGAGATGGTCTTCCTGTCTGAACTTTCACTTACCTTCATTTAGGTCAAATCATAATAGTACACTCACATCTGTGTCTTTATTTTACAGCCTCTCCCATACACAACCATTATTATCTCCACATTTCTCCCAAAATGATCATGATCGTGGAACTGTGATTGCTTTAAACATTAAAATACCTATTGAAACTTTGAAATACACATCGATAGGTACAATTTCAATGTATGTTTTGATGTTCAAATGGAGTCTCTGTGTGAAAGTATACCACAAATGTCATTAGCGTGCAGGCTGGCTGAAAAGCCGATTTCAAGAAACGTGTGACTTGGAAAGAGTATGTGTTGCTTGGAGCTTTCGGAGACAGGGTGGGGAACGTCTTGCACTACGGCAGATGAGGGTCACGGTGGCTGGTTTGGGGCGGAACAGGTTAGAACCCGCAAATTGCCGCTTGCGGCTATATTTTTTTCTAGTTTTTGTCTTATTTGTAAGTATGGCCTGTTAGGTCAGCGTATAACTGTGTTTGTTTACTGACTAATAAAAAACTATTATTTCTAATTTTTTCAAAAATGTAATGGAAAGCACTGCATGTTACATCTTATTAGTGTACTGTAAAATAAAGTGCGACCTCGGTTTCTTGCTGGAGGTAAACAAGCCACACTCACCCTCTCCAAGTCTGTTTCACTCCCTAGCAGTTCGCTGTACATGAAGGGTTGACAGAGCTGCTGGCAGTAGTCACACTGAGCAAGATGCACGTCCTGTTTAGATTCAACCTCTGGAACCTACAGTGCAGCAAAAAACAGATTCACAATCACCCCTCCACCTCTAATATTATAGCCTCCACGCGCTGCTATTACTGTTCGGAAAATGGAAAAAGGCCATGACTGTCATTTCCAGGCACTATGGGCCATATAGAAGTAAGTCGACGGTACCTTTTCAACATGAGGAGTTTGTTTTGGCTCTGGCTTGAATGCTATGAGACGAGGCAGCCCCACACAACGTATATCATGTTCCTCCTGTGGCGTCTTTTCATCCTCTGTCTCCTGATGTAAATAAGACTTAAATAAACCAAGACTTGTAAAGACTGTTTGATGTATAATAGATATAACCTATAACCCATGTGTAGGATATAGACCATAAAATGATCCTTACAAATATATCTTATAGAAGGCTTTATAATCTGTGTGTTGAACAGACTGTAAAGCCTTTGTAGAGACAGTTGACATGATTTTGTTAGTCATGACAGAAGTATTCTGTTATTTTTTACTTAAAGCTACCACAAGAAACTTTTATATTTTATATTGTAGGGCTTCATCTGATTTCAAGAAGAATCTCACCTGGTGGCAGGTTTTTAGAATAACTTTAAAGAAATAGACAACCTTGTTACTGATGGTGATGGTTACATTAAAGTAAAAATACTCTGGTACAAGTCATGCATTCCAGTAGAAATATTACCATCAAAATGTACTTAACGTTCCAAAACTATAAGTCCTCTTTATGCAGAATGGCTCATTTTGGAATAATATGTCTGTCATTATTGGATTATTTTTATTTATACATCAATTCATAACATTACTTTAGTGTTGCAGCTAGTAAAGTTTGGAAATTTTAATGGATTTATCCAGCTAATATTATATAGTCTTAGGTTTAAAGGGACAGTCACCCCAACTTCAGTAGTGTGAATTGAACCACTTTCCCTTAATCACAGGAAAAAGTAGTTACTCATTTATATCTGCAAGGGATTATCGTTGGCGATCAAGTTATGATATCCAGAAGGATGACAAAGATTTTGAGTTTTCAAAAGTATTTTCTGGGCACTTTGAGCACCACAGGCTGAGTGCCATCTACTTTAATTAAAGTTAAGAGAGAGCCGATATCTCCAAAACTCTGCAACTCACACCAAAACAATATAGATGCACTACAGGTAAGAGGAAAAGGATGTGTTCTTGATTTGGGTGAAGTGTGCTTTTAATCTATTATCTAATATTACCACTAATAATCATCATTTATTTCTAATAGTTTATATTGTTTAATAATATGAATCTGCAAACTAGTAACTAAAGCTGTCTCAAGTACATGAATTACTCCAGTAAATTATATATAAATTGTGCTTAAATACAGCACTTGAGTAAATATATTGACTTACTGTCTAGAACCAAACAAAACTGACTTCACTTCACTATGAAACAGACTTTTTGCGAGAGCAGGCTACCTGTGAAGGACCAGGGTCAGCGTCTATGCTCACCACCTCTGCCTGCAACGACTCCAGATCTTCAATTTCCTTTTGAACTGCGCAAGAGAGTGGAAAAAAAAGGGAAGTTGACAGATGTCTAAGTCATGAGAGGCGAGAGGGGGCAGGAACAGGTGACCCCTCCGCACCCAAACTGATGACAGGGCTTACCTTGACAGCTGAAAGAGAGGCTCTGCTCCACCCACTCCCAATCTGTTTGGGTCTGAGTGCTCACCAAAGTAATGAATCTTCCATCCAGCGCGCGTGTCTCCATGAACTCTGGTGAGACAAGACTGAGTCGGAGAACAGAGACAGGAGACAAAGACTTACAGCAATGGTTTATCTTAACAACTCTATTAAGAGATGAATTAATTGATTTTTAGGAACACCAAACTAAAAAACAACAGATGTCTCCTTAGACATTCAGCAGACATGGAGCAACATCAGCAACATTTTGAATAAATTTTCTGGTTATCAGCTCTTGAAAAAATATATTGTTGGTTTAGATAGTATTTCTTGACTTTCTATACCAGCTAATTAGTTGCTAACTTCAGTTCTGTGTGCCATTTGTTGCTAGGTATGTCGCGTACAATGTTTTTACCAGGGGTTTTTGGTGAAAACAGCTGCCTGCTGAGCCAAAAGTAGCTAACAAGGTAAAAAGCTAAAGTTGAGTAGCATACACTTCATATAGTGGAACTGTAGAAGGCCTCGTTGTCGTGTATTTAAACGCACAATATGCAAATTCTGCCTTTAGGGGTCTCTCTCATATTAAACAATAACAAACAGTCACGTTCGCCAGCTTCCTTCCTCACTCTCTGACTAATTATCCTGTGTTTTCCTGTACTTATAGCAACTAGTGAGCAACAGCTGCATTTGAACATGACAAAACAAATAAGTCTGAAAACTAATGGCTGTCTGGTCTACCTAGTTGGTCTACAAATTTTAACATTGGTTGGACTAAACTGACTGTGTTTGTTTTCTCCTAAAACTAACTTTAGACTAATGTGAATCTGAATAATATTCACAATATCCTTAGACCCCCTTTATCCATAGGAGGGGGTGGTTTCTGGGTATAGGGTGGGAATTAGCGCCTCACAAATCAATCAGATTCTGATTCAGAGGGCTACGCTGCAATTCATCTTCATGCATTAAAATTTTTGATTTCTATACATGATTTATTTTTTCTCACTGTGTAACATAGCATATTTCTAATGATCCATAGTTTAGTTAGACACTTCTTGCACACAGTGTGACTCTTGTCAAGGTCCTTTTTCCTCTTCAACTCATCCAGCTGGTTCAACGAAGGGAACGTACAGCCCGGCTTAGAAAAATATTACAGGTGACTATTGGGTTTAAAATTTCTGGTTATGAACTGTTTTTTTCCCCCCACACCATTAGAGTGAAGTTTGATAAATCCAACCCTCCATGTTTTCAAAGCAAAACTGCATTCACTTTGACCATGCCACTGCATGGATGGCAGCTTTAGTGATCATGCCACATAAATCAGGCAGCACATGCAGTGTTTCATGTATTCAGTTTTTTTTTTTTTGCTGGCTGAACATCTTTTTAATCATATGACCATCAAAGAACACCACAGACCAAAGGCCAAGCATTTCAAACTGGTTTCAGATCAGTTTAACGCATGTCAGCTGGATATATGGGTGACAAAATGACAAAAACATAGCAGGAGATTAAAATGTGACAGTACAGGTTAATTATATGGTCACTAAAAAGACACTGTGATTTCTTAAGAGATCTTATATGTCTATTATTAAATACTAGATTCTGATTGGTTAATTAATAATTAAAGTCTGCTATTTCTGAATAGCAGACTCTTGAAATAGACACAGCTGTAATTATAGAATGTAGAATGTACAGTGAGCTGGATATTATGGCAAAATAAGTCCTACATCACCCTGTCAGGGTTTATTTTGCCATAATGATGGTCTTACTATATGTTATCCCTTACTTATTGTCATGTTTATAGGTCTTTCAGTCATGCTACTGTGAATAAAAAGTTGCTTACAGCTCCTTTTTTATAGGAGATGCACTGAAGCGCCCTGGTTCTCTCCAATGGCCTATGGAAACAAAAAAGTTGTAATAATGCAGAGTATATAGACAGCCTGGCAGTGAACTGTTGTCATACTTTTTCATTTCCAACTCAACCAACTCACTTTTCTTAATCGGTTGTTCTTGTAGAGGCATGTCAGCGCATAGTTTCCCAAGGTCATTTGTCGCTGGCGGAGCACAGATTTGAGCGTTCAAAAGAGAGCTGGAGCAGTTGTCTGGTGTGATATTAACAATTGGATCTTTCTGGTCTTCACATGTCTCGTGCTCCTCCAGGCTCTTTGGGTTGTCACAAAGCTGTCGCGGGGAGAAGTCACCTTCTTTAGGACTCTCAGGAGATGCACAGGCGGTGTCTCTCCGGTAGGATGGAGACTGACTCATGTTTTAAAAAAAAAACTGATCTGTCAACTCAAGCAAAATCTCAGGAGGACACTCACTGAATATTTCATGGTTCCATTTGTATCATTTTTTGTTATTGTTCAAGTGCAGTTGCCCGGCAGTAGTTTTGCATCAGGATCATGTACATCCAAACTGTCACATAGTTAAAGCAGACATTTTTCCTGTTCCCATTAAATTCACTAATGGTGACTTCTAAGTTTAAAATCTGTGTAAAGGACATTCATAGTTTATCTTCTAAACACGTATACATGTTAGAAAACAGCTGATGAAAACACGTGAAAAGACTGAGATCCATGTCTCAAGACTCACTGCTCCCGATCTTCTCCAATGATCAGATACAAATGTAAACCTTCAGTGACTCTTTCAGTTCAAATCAGCCCAGCAGTTACTGCTCACTTCAGTTCCAGAGGAAAAAAAACAAACAAACATCCTGTCACAAATGGAGACAAATGGGTTCTCCAGTGAGTTGATCGGTCACTGTCCCCTGGCTCTGATGGCTCAAACATGTCTGTACAGACGCAGTTAAGCTGCTAGCAGAGTGTCAGTCTTTCAGATCCTTTTTTTTTTTTTTTTGGTCGTAGTTGTATTTGACACTGAGACAGCCCCCAGTGGACACGCCCACAGTGTTTCAGAGGAGGGAAACTGCTAATTGTTTAATGATTTTGAGACCTAATTTTATATACTTTTTTAATAATTCAAGTTTTGGCTGGGTGGTTAATTACACGTTTCTATCAAACTTAGAAAACAATACTTATTATTGCTTCACACAAACTTTAATGATAGAGGCTGTGGCCAATGTCGTCACTACACTGTAAAAAAATCATAAAAGAATTTAGTGGAATCAACTAATCTTTTTTTCTTAAATTACTTTAATTAGACAAGGTTTAATTAAGGCTCTGATAGTGATAATTGATGTGCATTATTTGATGCTCCTATAGTGGACTGCGGGCATCAGATCTGAAAGGCCAACATCACAGAACCAGCAGTTTTGGGAAAAAGGTCGCTATTCATACATATCTGTTAAATTGTTTAGTATCATTATTATTAAGCTTTTATTTTTCTAATAAAACATTTTCATGTGGGGGAAAAAACTCTTATCTTTACTTTTTACAGGTCAATCTATATAATGGTTTTAGAGGTTGCTGCAGCCCTTTCGACACCCACGTCTCATGTCATGTCATGTGCCAATGCTTTCAGTATGTTTGGGCCTTCATAGTTAAGCTACATTGATTATAAGTTAATAGTAACAAACAAATTATTTCTCTTATTTAATCAAACCTAAAATGTCTAGTATTGAAGTCTTTTGACTTCAGTAAACTAATTGAATTAAATTTCTAAAGAAATATGATCAGTATATTAACAGACTTCCCAGCATGCATTCTTTGAGAGTTAAAACTCTTCAAACAATATCTTTGTTAGAGTCTGAAGAAAACCTATGATGAAAACTTCATGTGTCTCTAATACACTTTAAGATCAGGTCATTCTTGCTTGTTTTCACAATAATAAAAACACTGCAAACCATGATGAAGGTTAGTATTGAATTCAGCCCCCAACCCATTACACTTTGAAATTTAAAAATTCACTTGGAACAGTTTCACATACTGTTTTTGTTTCAGTGCTGAACCAAAGTAGCTCCAACAGGAACAGCTGCTGCTGTACGGTCTTATAAGAAATGAGGATCTGACTTTTCAAACTGAGAAAATGTAAAAGGAAATCAAATTTGTCCATAATGTTTGTCATTGTAACTGAACAGTTGTTGGTTCAACTTAATATCCTAAGCTTAATGAACATGTTTTCTGAACTGCAGCCAAATTAATATCAAGTGTATTTGACTATAAGTTTATTTGTTTTGAATCATTTTCCTGTAAAATTGCCTTCAAATTCAGTCAATTTAGAATTTTAAGTTGTTTTTTTATTAAATTGTTAAATAGCTTTTTTACTGTGTAAAATAGACATTTTGCCACATTTAGATTTTGTGTGGAAGTCAAACAAGAAAACAGCCAACTTTTTTAGTGAAAGAAGGGGGAACAGCCGTCACATAATATCCCTACTGAATCCAATAAAATGATCTCACTCTGTGATAACAGACAATACACTTCGACGCCATCCTTTCATTGAGGATGATGCATCAAGGGAAGTAATTACAGTCACCACTGACAGATCGATGAGTAATGCTGACAACAATACCTTAGTCTATAAAACCCTGATTTCCCTCTGCTGGGTTTTAACATTTATAGCAGGCACAGCAACAAAGTAGTAGCCTAGTAGAGCAGTGCTTTGTGTTAAACATAAAGCCTGTTTTGTATTACAGAGGCTCATTTCATGCAGATTTTGTACATCTAAAGGTAAGCTGGCATAATTCAGTGTATCATATTGTATCAGTGCTATTTATTTATTGTTGCCTTTTGATCAGGAAATTAAATTAATCCCTCTCCTCACCTAAATGCTTTGCTGTAAATCTCAAGGCTAAGATGCAATGCTAATTATTTCCACTCTCATTTTCAGTCCAGCGCAGGCAAAAAAAACATCTCAGGGCCTTTTGAGGAAATCATCAACAATGTGGACCGTGGCTCTCGTTCTTTGTTTGGGTGATATTCTCATCAGAGGCGAGGCCAGTGATCAGCATTCAGAACCATTCACTGTAATTGAGCGCTCTGAAACGGCCTCCCCTGGTCTTTTAATGCTGGAAAAACAGAACTCAAACAGCTCAATTCATCCACCCCGAGTAGCAGAGCCCAAAACACCACACCCTCCCATGTGCAGGGAGTCGGCTGGAATCAGAGATGCCTTCAAATACGTCAATACTGTGGTCTCTCTTTTTGTTTTTGTTGTCGGCATAGTGGGGAACTCAGCCTTACTGAAAATCATATATGTAAACAAATGCATGAGAAGTGGACCAAACATTCTTATCGCCAGTCTGGCTTTGGGGGATCTAATCCACATCGTGATTGACATTCCAATCAACGCGTACAGGGTGAGTTATCCACCTCATGCTGTGTAATGTTCTCTTTTTCTCCACTTTAAAACTTTGATCTCACCTTCAGCTGATTCCCTTACCGAAATTGTCCTTTGTTTTTGCTTCAGCTCATGGCAGAAGATTGGCCCTTCGGCGTGCTACTGTGCAAACTCGTCCCCTTCATCCAGAAAACCTCTGTTGGAATCACCGTGTTGAGCTTATGTGCTTTGAGTGTTGACAGGTACGGAGATAAGCAGCACTGTCCTGTCCTCCCCTTACAGGGAAATGGTGTTTGCTGGCTGCTATCTGTATTTTATCGAGCAGACAGATTTGTTTAGCATTAGCCCTTGAAATGTTCTTTAACTGAAAAATGTATCATTGTTACAGACAAAAAGTCCCCCAAGCCTTAACATTTTCCCATTGATTTGGCAGATACCGAGCCGTAGTATCCTGGAATCGAATCAAAGGCATCGGGGTTTCAGCGTGGACAGCAATCGAAATAACTCTGATATGGGTTATATCCATCTTGCTGGCTGTGCCTGAAGTTGTCGGCTTTGATATGATAACAATGGACTATAAAGACAAGCATCTGAGAATATGTCTGCTGCATCCCATGCCAACCACGCAGTTCATGCAGGTGATGTAATAGACTCCAACTGATCAACATTTTGATTGACTTTGTATATCTTACTCACAGCAACATTAATAAGTGTTAAAATGAACATAACAATGGTTAATATTTTTTCACTTAACCTCATGCAGCAGATGCCCAACAGGTACTTGTAAATGGTCTTGTAAACCTACAAATGTGTGTATTTGAAATATTGTTTTATGCACGCTGTAACGTAGCAACCGCCGGCTGACTGTGGGCCTCTGTCATGTTTAATCAACAGTTTTATAAATCAGTAAAGGACTGGTGGCTCTTTGGCTTCTACTTTTGCATGCCACTGGCTTGGACAGCCGTCTTCTACGCACTCATGACCAGGAAAATGCTGAAGAACAGTGAGAATACATTAAGCGACCACACCAAGCAGGTTAGGCACGTTGTTTCTTTTTTTCTCATATTTTGGTATAACATCAACTTTAACATTGATCATGTCTTCTTTTTTCTTTCCTTTGTTTAGAGACGAGAAGTTGCAAAAACTGTCTTCTGCCTAGTGATTGTGTTTGCACTGTGTTGGCTGCCTCTATACCTGAGCAGGATCTTGAAATTAACAATATATGATGAGAAAGATCCCAGTAGGTGTCAGCTACTGAGGTGAGCGTGAACACTCTGTACTTTTTTTCATTGTTCAGCAGCTGTGCTTGGTTGCATAAAGCACTGTGAGTTTCAAACTTGAGTTGGCTGCAAAATGTTTCCTTAAGTTGAGAGGTTCTTAGGTCTTAGGAGCATTATATAAAGCTGTATAAAGTGGTCTCATTGTCTTAGTGTTTATAGATTTTCACAGCAGTTACTGTCATAAAAAGTAATGCACTTCAGTTGCCATGGTTATGCTTCACGCACATGATTCTTTAATGTTACTAGACAGCATTATTGTCAGTTATTAGCTATCTTGGCTAAGATGTGTAGGTAGCCTGTGTTAGTTCGCTTCTCCAAAATGGGCAACAAATAGAACACAAAAAGAAAATATAGCCAACCTGGACAAAGGATGAGAATGTTGTTCTCCTTGAGTGATATAGAAAACACAAGGAACATAACCCAAAGTAAATTAAATCCGTTTGCACAAGCAGAAGTAAGTTAACTGACAAAATCAAAGCCAGAAATCTTTGCTGTGATATGGTCCATAAATTGATAAACAAAGAGAAAATAGAAATATTTCTGTGACAGTAAGAAAGGAGATAGCCAAACATTGACAGGAGCTGACAAAAACTGGTGATTTTACAGCTGATTTTAATTTATTAGACTGAGTTAGCTCAATGTTTGGCTAGCTAGCTACAAAGTTGCTGGTGCTAATAACAAATCTATACTCTTTAACAAGCTGAACATTGCTCATAGTGCCCAGTGGGTACATCTTACGTTCCACAAATAATTTCATTTGACTGTTATGGGTCCTAAATTTTTTCTGAGGAAAATGATCATTAAGAATCTGCCGTAATACATAAGGAAATACTTATGTAGCTATGAACTAACACTTAGAGATTTCTCTTGTAACATCCTAAGGAAATCCTTATGTTGCATTTATGCAGCAAATTTTTTCCTAAGCCAAACTCAGATGAAAATTTAAGGCAGGCTTCAGTGTTTTTCAGGCCATGGGCCCTTTAGCTGATTGAGAGATGGACCACAGACCCCCTACTAAATGTATACATGAACTTCCCTGTAGCAGAAATTGCAGCATTGCTAATGTTAGCTGCGTTAGCCTCACCTTCTGAACTTTCACAGGTGTTTTCTGAGGTGGAGGGTAGTCAGAGTCTCTTGCTCATGAAGTTACAAAATGATTCATTGTAGCTCACAAGAGTGTCTGTACACCTGGGATGATGATACAGCTAAGTGGCCAATATGTTTACATAGCTAACTAGTTTGTTGTTAGGGATAGCTGCTGTAGAGTGATTTTAGTAAATCATGTGACTTTTAAGGCATATTCATCTTTGAAAAAAAAAGCAACTACTTAATCAAAAGAATAATTAAAGGGCTCCCGAACCCCCTGTTGAAAACCAATGATTTAAGGGATGTCTTAGCCTGAGTGG
Source organism: Lutjanus erythropterus (assembly GCF_056507025.1). Lineage (NCBI taxonomy): Eukaryota > Metazoa > Chordata > Actinopteri > Lutjaniformes > Lutjanidae > Lutjanus > Lutjanus erythropterus. Next base: position 25,486,113 of record NC_139324.1, read on the forward strand.
TTTTATGCAACCAGGGTTTGTCTGATAAATACCTGTTTATCCTCCTTTTTCAGCATCTTTCTCGTCCTGGACTATTTTGGCATTAATATGGCATCACTCAACTCGTGCATCAACCCTATTGCACTCTACATAGTCAGCAAAAGATTTAAAAGATGTTTCAAGGTAAGATATGCTGTCATGCACTTTTCTTTTTCCTAGTCGCTCCTATGTAGGGCACCGTTCAGTCTTAGACAGATCTGGTGGGGGTGAAAACAAGTGTGATCCACATCGGATGAGCTATCATACGTGTCATCAAGGACATATGCGGAGACATGTCTGTAAAATGGCCAGACTAGACCAAGCAATGACCCGAGGGAGTAATAAGTGAAAATGGTCTGGAAAAACAGAAAGAAAGAAAGAAAGAAAGAGAAAAAAAAAAAACAGACACAGACACTTGGCAATCTACCAGACAGTTTGTCACTGAATCAGAGTGATGTGTTATGAGGAGTAAGAAAATATAGCTTCGAGGCAGTTTTCAAGGGAAAATATTTTAAAAGCCTTTATTGTGTTTCTAGCACAGAAGGACATATCTAAAACATACTTTTATTTGGGCTGTCATCAGGTTTTTGCGCACCACAGCACACACAGAATCTCCCTCTAAATAATATTGCAAACTGTAATAATAATTGGATTTATTCTTTATTTTTTTTCCTTTAATATATTCCTTTTTCTTTAATAAAAAGAACCCAAACTTAAGATTGCTTTCAACACATGTCTCTGCACAGAGAAATCAAACAGATGCATTTTTTTAGGGCTGGGTTGTACCAAAAAGGATTATTTTTTAAACCTCTGTTTAGTTTGTACCCTAAACAGAGATTTAATTTTTATTAATAATAAAAAAATAAAAATATTAATTTAAATTTAATTTTGCTGCACCAAAACGTTAAACTACAATTTAAAATGTGATCCAGTGTTAACTTAAAACTTACACTTGAGGAGGTTTACTATTTAAAACAGCTGCATTTTTTAAACAAATGGAGCAAAAATAATAAAGTTTCTCAGAGAACGGGAGGGACAGACTCACACACAATTAAGTTTTATGATGTATCTTGTTTCTTTTCATTCCAAATGTGATAACCCTAGCTAACTAGGTTAAGCAAGCATCTCCATATTGATTAAACTCTTTAATCTCCATTTACATCAATAAACAAGGATTTACTAAACTTTTACATTAGTTTTTGATTGTGCAGCAGAGCTGTGCTTAATTCTAACTAAATCTGGATTCAGCCTACTCATTATAAACTGAGTTTTGCTAAACTCTGATTAGAATTAATCTTAGATTTAATTCATTTTTGTTGGTGCAACCGAGTCTAAAACCGCATTCCACACATTAATAGACCTCACAATGTGACGTTTTCTCCACGTGAAGCTGATGATAAAAAGTGTGTTGTCCTCTGACCAACTGTCTTTGTGCGTGTGGTCCTTCAGGCGTGTCTGTGCAGTTGGTGTCTGCCTCTCCAAGCTGTTACCCACGACGAGGTGCAGTCTGTTTTGAAGTCCAGAACGCAGGATCAAGCCTCAGAGCAGAGCTGCAACATCAAAGCTGCCAAGCAGACGTCCACACCCCTACCTGAGCAGGAGAACACCTTAGTGTGTTAACAGAACACACGTGGAACCGTGAAAAACATTTATGCAAGCTCTTTAATACACGCCTATCAAAGCAGCTGTATCGGTAGCTCAGCAACCTTGACACACCATCCTAATAACATGAAATACCTTGTGAATAACACGCCGCGCTGTCTTTTGTACTGTTGTCGTCAGCTGAACATCTGCTTTGGCATGAGCAACCTGGAGTCAGACTGTTCAGACTATTTGCCCCGGGGGCTTGACTCACTCCCAACCATTACATCAGATTTTTACCTAGTACCTATCCTGTATCATGCATCGCAGTTCTCAAATCACTGTTTTGGGCACGATGTTAACCTGGCAGCCATCAACAGAAATCTTGTCACGGCTTACCGCCTGCATATATATTATTTTGATTCTGTTTCTGGATTCTGGAAAGACACTGCACCGTAGGAAATCAAGCAAATGGGAATTCAAAATTACTACGGTGGGTTTTATGGGGTACGGTGTATTATTAGCACATAAATCTGTGTTTTCATCTCTGTTAAGTTTCCCATACACACAGCAGCCTAAGAGTTTGTAGCTTTCTTTTCGTTTCTTGAACCTTGAGAAACATATCAAATTGGTGCCACAAGTAGATTCTGTCTCCGCCACTGAATGACTGATTGATGGTGGCCTATTTTTAATGCATTGTTAAATGTGTAATGCATGGAGACACTTTATAAAAGACCTGAGAGTGGGGAAGAAGGAAAACGAAGATGACAGAATGAGGTCAGGAGGAGAGGGGATGGGAGGGGGCGCGGGGGGTAGAGATGAGCACCTGATAGGTCTTCCTGTCACAGGACAAGGCAAGCACAAATAGAGCGCTGTTCTCCCAGCTAATGCTGTATCAGTCTGCAAAACTGTCTTGATGCTGTGTGCTGGAATGCCTATTAAAAGTTTATCTTGTCTAAGTAAAGAGCACAACCCTTGACTGTTTGTAAAAATTCTCTTTGTCTGAATAAAAGGCAGTGAATCCTTGTTATGTTAGTGATGCTTACATTGAAGAGGTTTCTGAAAGAGACACAACTTCATTATATGTAGCTAATTAAACTCTTGAATCTTAAGTGTTAAATTTCATCTTAAGTGTTTTGCATTATTTTCAGGCATGGTGTAAAATGGAGAATGCCTTATTTAAATCTTAGATAACTGAAACACCTACACTTTTGAATCTTCTTCTTTATTATTTTCAATTAAAGAATCTGACTTAAAAAAAAAAAAACAGTTGGACTTTTATCATTTGAAATGAAACCACGTAAAAATGTCAGCTTTGTTTGATGTCATGACTTTTTCATATCAGTGCCATTGTGCAAAGTGCTGCTCTAACAGCTCAAAATAAAGAGCACAAGGAAATGCCGGTTCCACGTCACATCACATCAAACCAGCGGGCTGCCGTCTTTATGTACCTAATCGATTATCCTCGCTTTCCTCGACATATAAACGCTAGATTGAGCAGTTAGAATCAGCTTTAGGTATCTTAATATGACCGGTTAGGAAGAATCTGTGTGATTTTTTTCAGTGTACATATATTGTAGTCCTCTGCCTCTTGTTTTGAAGTTGCACTGCAAAGACCTCTGACTCAAAAATGTGTTGTTTGTGATTAGAGATGCCAAAAATATGTTTCAAGAGAACAGAGAAAGTAACATGCGTGCTTTCCAGCCCACACAGTCATATTGCCTGCTGTGCTACACACTCGTGCACCTCTCTCTGTTCTGACATAAGAGAGACAGCGTCTCTCCGTCTCTGAGGCTTTGACTGTTGGATACAACAGTGTTGGACAGTATACAGGAGTTCAATGTGCTCATTTACGCTGAAGCCAGTCTCTACTGTTTTTGATCCAACCCAGCATGGTCCATTTATTTCATGAGTTTGTTTTTATATATGTACATATTTCAGATTCTGTCCTGCTGGATTCTCCCATTTCTTCTTATTTTACACTGTGTTAAAAAAAACAAACAAAAAAAACCCCACACAAGAGTCTTTTTTTCCAAGTTTTATTTATTCAAGTTAAATAAACTTAAAATTTCTAGTGTATTCAGAACACTTCAGAGCTTATAAACACAAATTCTTTTAACTTGAAGTATTTTGACTTGAAATGATGACTTTAAATGAATGCACTCTACAGAGTTCAATCAACTCTGTAGATGTTTTTATAGAAACATGATACACACATTAGCAGACTTCCCAGGATGCAGAGATTTGATTCATTCAACCTTTGTTTTAACTAAGGGGTAAAGACTTCATTTACAATGTAGAGTAACAAATAAAAAATAAAAGCTTTGAGACACACAGACATCAATAAGAAAGTTACATAAAAAAAAGCCACATAAAACCTTAACAATAAATAAAAATAGTTCAAATTTAAGGCGTGCAAATCAGCTTAAACAAGAACATCTCAGAGTGAAATGTGATATATTTAAAGATTTAAATTGCCCTACAGATAAAAATGAGGAAAGCTTTAAATTGTTCTGCATGTTCTTCCATGTTCCAGGTGTTCAAAGTGAAGAACCAGATTTTCTAAATTCAAAAACAGCTGGCACCTGCAGCGTAATCCAACCACTTGGCTGAGTTTGACGAGAGCCCACATTAAAAGAAAGCATTAAAGTGATGTAATGAGGTAAGAGACCAGTAAGAGCTTTATAAATAAATAAAACCCAGTGTCTTTTCACACCTAACACAAGAGAGCCGCCCAGCTTTAGCAGGCAGGTCAAAATTATACGTATTATAAATATCTCCTGAAATAAATCTGAAAGCAGAGTGGTAGATAGAGTCCAAGGGCTTCAGAGTTGCACTTGAGGCATGCATGGATAAAATGTACCAATACTGATAAAAAAGTTGCCTCAGTATGCATCTTCCCACAATGCAGGTGAAAAGAGAGTTTATTTCTATAAAATAAACCAATTTTTCTTCCATAGTGTAGTCACTGGCTTGGACTCATGATGTTTAAAAGTTAACTTCTCATCGATCCAAACACCTAGCTAGATATTCAGTCTCTCTTTCAATATTTGTACCATTGTTGGTGGAGACGATGAGGTTAGTGACTTAAACCTCACCCTTCTATTTTATAGTTTGAAGAGAACACGGAAACTTGTTTTGTGTCTCTAAGACACTTAAAAATGAGTCACGGTCGTTTATTCTCAGATTCAGTAGGCGATTTGAGGAGAGGTGCCATCCACCCCTCATCGAAATCACCAAAACGAATCCCCCCAGTTAACCTGCCTTCTTCCTCTCTTAACAGCCTTGTAGGAGAGAGGGCGCAGGGGTAGAGGGGTTATTTAGTTGAATATGTTATGCTGTCTGCCTTCATTGATCCTGTATCTGTGTTAGAATCCATGGCCATGACCGTGGTCTGAAATATTAGTGTCAGTTTCATCTTAGATCTATAAAAATCACTAAACTATAAAGAATCCATCCACCCTGTTAAAATAATAAAAACACTATGAACCATGATGAAGGTTAGCGTTGAATTCAGTCCCAGCCCTCTTAAAAAATTTAATATACTCACTTGGAGCAGATTCACATAAAGTCTTTGTTCCGATGTTGGAAACAAAGTGGCTCAATCAGGAGGAGCTGCAGCTGTAAGTTCTTTGTGTGAAATGAAGAACTGACATTTCAAACTGAGAAAACGCAAAAGGAAATCAAATTTGTTTGCAATGGCCGTCATGGTGACTGAATAGTCGTTGGTTCAACTTAATATCTTAAGCTTCTCGAACACGTTTATTCAAGTGGATAAGTTCACTGGTTTTGAATCATTACAGATTTCCCTGTTTGTCTTTAATTCATTCAACGTAAAATTTTAAGGCAGCCCAGACACTAACATTTCCAAGTTCAAGGAGAAATCAGTAATATATTCACTGTACTCAATCATAAAAGGGCAGAAATTAAGGAAACAAGCTAAGTTGAAATACCGGCACCACAGCTGCGGTGTTCTTTGAAATTGCTATTCTGGCCCGCAACTTGTGTCATTGTTTGCCTGTTTCACGTTAATTTGAGTTCAAGTTGACGCCGAATGTTCGCTGAATGAGTAAGTGCCTGTTTATGAGTTGTAACAAATCACTGATAATCTTTTAGAGGGAGAAGATGTTTACAACGGTTAAATTGAGCAATATTTTAACGGGGTCTGTATTTTTGGAGCAGTGTGCTTTTGTTTCCAGGATAAACTTTACATTTACAGACAACTGACATTTACAAACAGCTGATCAACTCCTGCAGCCTGCCTGAGCTTCTTCACGTCTGGAGAGGAGGAGGGTGGGGGGCAACTCACTTCAACAATATATCCTTTATTAAATAGGCTTTCAACCTATCTAATATATCGTCCATGGCTTTAAGTCGCTATTTAGACTGCAGTGCTCATTTTTTGACACACAGTTTTTACATCTTGCTCCTTTAAAACAAATAGTTTATTTTTATAGTTCGTGATTTTTTTTCTTTTCTATTTCATACTGCATTTTTATGACACTTTTAATGGTTTGATTTTTATTCATACAGTTAACTGACTTTATGGAAATACAAGGTTTTACATACTGCCGCAGCGCACTCCATCAGACACTTCTGTCACATACTAATTTGTGTCAAACGCTGTCAAATGCTCCAGTCTCCTTTGTTAATGTAAATGCCAGCAGATAATCAACAAATGGTACAGTGCTATCACGTTCCCAGCAGTAAAAGCTCACAACTGCCAGATGACACTGACACAATCATGCTGTGGTATCCAGAGAAGGGTGACGTCAGTGTCAACATCAGAGCAGGAGCGGGTGTCTGAGACCTTCTTTAGTAATCTCTGTACACACAAGGCTCAGATAGGGCTCCCCACGGTGCTGCCCAGACTCCCCAGACTGTGGATTTAATTAAACAGTGTGAAATTAATTAATCAGTGGGGTGGCAGGTAAAAGGACTCCTCACTGGAACTGCTCACACAACCAAGACAAGCATTTCATGTGCGCTGACAGTTATTAATTTGCTGTATGTTTTATTATAGTGTTTCTATATAGAGATGCTGAATTTCTGGGAGATTAAAAAGCTTGGCATGGGAAAAAAGCCATGCAAATTATCAAAATAACAGCTCCCGAAAATCAAAGTGTAAACCTGTGTTTGATCTGTTCTATCAATTAATTAAAAATTTCAGTTCTGTATAATAATATGGTGCAAATTAGATGGAAATGAGATAAAATATTCATTTAGTTATCTGGGGAATCTGCCTGGAGGGCTTTTTAGTCTTCAGTCTGGCTCAAAATGCTGTCCATATGGCAATTATGTACAGTAGTGTTGCAGGAGGATAGGTCTGATGCCTACTGGCAGAGAGGAGCCTGCCTGTGACAAACTGCTGCTAGGATCTGATGTGAGTTGAGGGAGATAATGAGGCTGTTGTAAGCCTTAAGTATAGAGCCTGCCCCCGGGGTGGCATATCTAAGGGCTCAGGCTCCCTCATTGTTGCATGTGCTGCTGAGGATTAAAAACACATTTACTTTTTTCTCATAAACTTTGTCAGTACTTCCCACAACTCTTTGGACAACTTCTCCTTTCATGTGGAAAGCCTCTTGACATTGCTTTGTGGAGGAGCTGTGTTTTTTTTTTTTTACAGTTTGTAGATGTGAAGTCTTGATTTGATTCTGCTTTGAGCTATCTATAGCTCTTTTTAAGCACCCCACCAGAGGATGTGCACGTTCTGGGGTACATCCTAGGGTGACAGAAGTTCTGACAAATGTCATATTCCAATAGAGAATCTTTTAATATCGATCCCACTGGCTAGAAGTGCACAGAGGCGTCATTATCTGTATTTGTATCTGTGTCTTTATCTGTCTGCTTAACCAGTATCTGTAGTTGCACCTCTATCTCTATCTCTCTATCTGTTCAACCAACAAAAAATATATATATATATATAATATCTGTATCTGTTCAGCCAATTAAATTATACATCCGTGTGTGACTGGAAGTGGGCGTGATCAAATTGGGCAAATGTATTTTCTTACCTACTATGTATTGGCGATGCAATTGTGGTCCCTTTAAAATTAATTTAATATTAGCATGTAATTAATTATGAAATATATTCATATATCCTAATTTTTTACATTTTGTCTATCTCTCTCTTTTTCATTTGAATTTTAATTTCGAGAAAAAAATAAAATAAAATCAAAACATTCTGTTTTGCATTTGTAATAGAAGCTCTATATAGTTGAGATACAAAACATATTCTTGTTTCTTGTTGTGTTAATATTACTGCAGTTCACCAAACAACACTAACCCTAACCCAATATTAATATGATAATAGATTGTAATAACATTAAAATATTAAAATCAAGTAAAAAATGTACTCAGCTTAAAATGAAAAGTAATACTCTGAATGTTACTGCATTACATTTTTTAACAATAACGAACAATGTCACATAGAGAAATATTGCTCTTTCTTTTACAGTACACGTTTAAGATGTAACAAGCTGTATTTTGTATTAAATTAGACAAAAACTAGAAATAATATGTTCTTTATTACTCGGTAAACAAACACAGCTAGAGCCTAATTAGACAACAATTCACTGAACTATACACTTACATGATGAAACAGAAAAGAAAACTAGCATTATTAGACAGTAAGAGTCCCCTATTAGACATCACTAGAAGGTAATTAGGGACACATTACATCAAAACTGTGCTGTAAACTATAGTGAAATCACATATCTGCTACTTGAGACACACCTTGTTTGGCAGGTGCCGTACAAATGGCAGAGAAGCCAAGAACAATGTCTACTTCTGTGATCAAATTACATTATCTGCCTTCATTATTACAACAAGTCTGTGCAGACACCCATCAACAATATATTCCTTTACCTCTATAATTTTGGCCCTACTGGGTAGATCTGGTTTTTAAATGGGGAAGTAACAGATATGTGATGTCACTTTAGTTTACAGTACAGTTCTTATGTCACGTGTCTCTGGTTACCCTCTAACAGTCTAATAAGGAACACATTATTTCCATCTTTTGTCTAATTTGATACATAGTGTGGCTTGTTAAGTCTTATAAGTGTTCTCTAAAATAAAGTATGATTGCATTATTTGTGCTTTCATATTCATAGTAACGTATTCAGAGTGGGTTGCATCCCTGCCATCGGCATGGCTTTTCAAATTAAATTTCCCTGACAGGGTTAAAAAAATGATGACATGGGTGAGGTAGCATAACTTGCGTTGCTGGTTATACGGTGTCCTCTGAGAGAGCCCATGCCTGCTGTCTTATAAAGATAACTGCCCACCTCTTGTGAGGAACTCTTGACATCCACTGCAGGCTGGATGCCTCCGCCACACTAACTGTCACATATACCGAGTGTCCCCTAGAAAACAATGGTGCAAATTCCAGCACTGTGTCCAATTTAGACCTACACCACACTACAGGTTTTTCTATTTGAGTGTAACAAGGACACCATGCAACCGAGTGCAATACGCAGGAAAAAAAAAAATCCCTGCAGTGTGTGGTGTGTGTGCGCAGAGTAATTGAGTCACTGAGGACAATTGATATAATGTCTCATGACCGAGAAGGTGTAACTAATGTAATGCAGGTAGCTCTATAGACATATTTACAGTGTTAACTTAGTGAAACAAACAAGACAGACTTCCTTATACAATACCAGCAGGCATTTAATTAATGGCCATTTGGGGCTTGCATACTAAATAGGAGAGTGAGACACACACACACACACAAATACTCATTCGGGCAGCCCAGCCAATGGCAAGGAAACTTCAGAGAGACCTGCAAATAGCAGGCAGAGCCAGACTACTGGGCAGAGCTGCAAGTGGTCACTCAACCATGGGATTAAAAAGCATTTAAGCCTTGTACCAGCCCCCTCCACCCCACCCTGCTTTCGTCCAGCTATGTTATTTCTGACCATTCAGGAGAAGAGAAAAGACAAATGTTCGCTGCCTGGGTTGTTATTGCCGGCACAAGACTGCGGGTTACAGGTTTTTCACAACGCCAGCATCCATAAACGTACCGCAGTGCTTTCTTGCAGAAAAACATAATGAGCTTGCCTAAAAGGGTTTCTGTGTTCTGGTTAAGGTGCAAAATGGACTGTCACTACTGTTTATTTCATTCATGTCTGGATGTAATGGAAAACATGCAATCAAATGTAGGACACGTTTACTAGAGTGGTTCGCTTCACACTTCTATTCACACTTCTAATGCCTCTTGGGCAACAACAGGCAAATTTATGACAGGCTATTGACGTATTTATAGGGAGCTGCACTGAGTGTATAGGCTTGATTAGCACAAATCCATGCCACAAAATAAATCACCAGCTAAGGTATCCCAGAGGTATTGTGCTGAGCGTTGGTGCCAAGAGGATGTTGGTGAAAAAGCTTTTGATTCGGCGGTCACCGGAGCACCACAGCACCCCTGCCTGACTGTGCTTGTTTTGATGGGCAATGATGAAAGCACAGGTGGATGCGAGAAAGCTCCCCTCCCTCGGCTGCTGCGGACTCCTCTTCTGTGGTTTCCTATTAGCACAGGAGTGGAGGTTTGCAGTCTGGCTGCTGGGCACAGTGGGTCAGTGCTCACAAAGCTCTGTTTGTTCCCTGGCCTGCAGGGCTCCCAGGGTAAGCTTGGCTCCAGAGGGGAGACAAACAAAAAGGCACCACTGTCTCACACGCCGAAGCTGCTCTCCAACACATTCGTCTTTTTTACTCAATGGGGGTACATTTCTCTTCTTAGGAGAGGAATGGCAAAAGGAAACAAGTTTTTTAGAAACAGGGCCTCGGGATAACAAAACTGCTGTTGTTCTGAGCTATGTATTTTTTCCCAGTTTAAATGCCATTTTGAGTTGTTGCTTGTGGTGATGTGTTTTTTTCCTTTTGCTTTGTGTTTTTCATCTCCTTTTGTCTAGCTTAGACTCAGCGCTCTTTGTCTTGTGCTGCTGTATCAACACATTCAGAGTGAAACCCAAGGAAACCGCCACCAGCAACAGGCACATAACACATCATATTTACATTTCAGCTGCAGATGCTAACTTTAGAGATTACATATATAGCCCCGTTGAACTGTAGCTGCTGCATCTAAGATACAAAAAGATCCCTGAGTTAATTAATAATTTCACTGTATCTCTTACGCCCATACATGCCGTCTGTCTGTAATTTCTAGAGATTGAAATCATGTTCAGGATACTCTCAGAGCTGCTGTCAGGTCAGACGTTCACTGTTGTGCTGCAATCTGCAGTCCAAGTATAACTCCATTATTGAGGGGACTTTAAAATGGGAGCTGTGTGACACACAGCAGGATGATTTAGTTTAATGACCATGGCAGTGACAGTGCTGTGATGGAAATTGGACTCCCCCTGCAAATTTACATCACTTGAGGGTACTTGGGGCTCTTTTAGCGGCTGCACTCCAGAGCACGAGCCATCAGGAGGTCCTGGATATGTCATGCTTGTCACCTTCCTTTAAGTGCATCTGCAGACGTGGGAGAGGGATTAATATTATATAGCCTACGGAAGCACAGAGGCCGTCTTATCAGCACTGCAGATGTGATAAGCACCTCTACCCCCATGAAAACCAGGAAAGATCTCCAAGCAAAGAGACAAGCATCTCTTTGTGTTGTTTCCTCACACTGCTTCAGAGTTTCAATGCGGCTTTAGTGGCAGATATGGTGCAATTTCACATCTGTTGTAATTTGATGTGCCTGGATCACCCTCTGTGAAATCGTCTTGATCGCAACATGGCTCCTTTCAATTATTTAGAAAGTTGGCATATGGCTTTGGAGATAGTAATCTGATTTCTTTTGATTTTGAGGTATTCAGAATAGCCTACACCACAAGCCCCAATAACAGCTGTGCAAAAAAAAAAAAAAGAAAAAGAAAAAAAAGAAAGCACCCGTCTTGTGTGATCATGTTATTTGGTAGCTTAGCATCCACACTCCTCTCTTTTCATAGAAAAAATATTGATTTATTTATTTAATAGAAATGTCACTTCTATGGAAATATTTTCCATCATTGCCATGACACTCATCTCACATTAGTTCACATCAATGCAGATGTCAGTGTGCACAAATTGCATTGCCCTCAAACTGATTCTGAGCTGTGAATGGAAGTTATGGCAACCATTGCTGTCACTTCAGTTTTATCAGAAAAGCACCCAGTGGAACCATGGAAACAAGATATGACACAAAAAACATCCACATCAAAGCCAGCATATACTGTAATTAGAATTTATTGAAGCCTACTCAGTCAGAAAAGGTACATGATCTGCTGAGCCTTTGGATACAGTCCCATACCTTCCATTAAACACAGTACAGTGCATTAAGCCTTGGTATTACATGATGCAAAAATGAATGTGCTCATTTGTGATTTCGCTGTTGCAAATAGGAATGTGGCATTTATGTATTCCAGTAAAAGACATAGTGTATGCATACAAAGAGAAAGCACATAAGTATATGCAAAACATTTACATGGTGGCACTTTATTTTACAATACACTAATAAGGGTAAGTAACAAATCGTATTTTTTTTTATCAAATTAGACACAAATTAGAATCAGTATGTTATTTATATTAGGCCTTCTATTAGATCCTTATTAGAATTTATTAGAGGGCAAATTGGTTTACAGTACAGCCCCCAGTTATCCTCTAAAGTGATAAGGGTCTAACAGTGGGCAATGATCCCCTTCAGTTTACAGAGCAGTTCTGTTGTAATGTGTTTTAGGTTATTCTATAATGAAGTCTAATAAGGGTCTAATACTGTCTAATAGGGAACATATTATTTCTATTTTTTGTACAACTTGATAAGTCTTGTAAGCATTCAGTAAAATAAGGTGCAACCAAACATTCTGTCTGCTTTAACTTTTATATGTCTTGTAGTAGGCTACAGATCATCATACTGTACACAATGATGTGCATTTTATGCTAATAGGTGTAGCTCTCTGGTAGTCTGCAGAAAATAAATATTACGGGTGCATAATAAAGTTTAGAGCCCTTGGGGTCTTTCGAATAACTACAAAAAAAAAAAAAAGATTAATTCTCTGACAAATGTTGTGTGTTTTCCTACACGACACCTAAAATGCGTGCCACCCACCAGCGACAGGGCATGATGACTCGACAGGCTACCTGGCATCCTCTGTAGTTGTAAGGCCAGGGCCAGTAGCCACGCAGGGGCTCGCAGATTCTCTGACAGTGAGTGTAGCTGCGTTGGCATTCTGAGCAGCAGATCCCTTGGTGGTCTAACATGGTGTCAAAGGTCATGGCGCCTTCCTCTGTGGTCCCTCCGCTGCGCTGCAAGTTTTGAAGCAAATGTTAATTCTGAAGAGCAATCTTTTTCTAAATTTACACTCATTTGCAATTCAAATGTCTTTTAAAAAAATGCCTCATCCTCCCAAACACCCAAACATGTGACTAAGGTTCTCTAAGGCAACATGAATTTTTATAACCAATGGGAATTTTAACTTAGGTTCGTAAGTTTATCGACTTGGAATGGCAGCTGCTACCCTGGTGACCTGTAATTATAGCCAATAATATGACACCCACTCAACAGCAGTAGCAGTACAGAAGGGCTAAATCCAGGTTAACACATTTCCACACCATGCACTTCTATTTCTGTGAGAATACATTTTTAACAAGGCTGCTATCTCCAGGATGGCGCTATGAAGTCATCAGTAAGAGTGTTGACAAAACAGAGAAACTTCAATTCCTAATGTTACTTTGAGGGCTGCTTCAGGGCTGAGTCTATGCCTCTTGATAGTTTAATCAAAAATTCACCAGCTCTGGATCCCTGTTTACCATAAACAGCGTTGTTAACGAAGCGGGTACTCACATGATAGGGGTTTTCAGGATTGTACGCTGACCCTGCGGTAGACTGTCCCCCCTCCTCTTCCTCCTCTGTGACTCTGGAGGTGTCATCTTCTGCGTGACTCACCGGGTCCCTCTCCTCAGCAGCTGCCTCCAACTCCTCCATGTTAAACTGCCGTTTGGCTCGCTGTGTGTCTCTCTTTCTCCTCTCCCCATCTGTTACAGCAGCCACGAGAGGCAAGAGTATTGGGTCAACATCCACAAGACGCCATACATGTCCTCAGAGCTCAATCCTACATAGCTGGGGCTGTCTCAGATGTCCTGAATAATTCAATTAGCAGCAGTGATTTCAAGCACTCTTGCATATTTCAAGATTCATTCTTTTTTGATACAAGACTGGAGCCGTTTTTGGTGTACGACTCTAAATGTGGTGTATGTTCAAGATGTTCGAGCGTTTCGAGAACTTCTCAGAGTCTGAATTTTACAAGTGTGTCAGCAGATAAGCAGGGCAGTTGCAACTAAGATCTGAATAAACTATGAAGGAAATCACAATAATTCAAATGGAATAGACCAGGGGTTTTTCAAAGTCTGACACTATGGGCCTCCCCTGTGGGACAAAGCTTGGAAAGACGCACCCCACTTGCTTAGTTTTGCTCAGTAGGTTGTTCACTCTATGTATGTCACTTTCCCACCAGAGCACCCTCAGTTGGACTGAGTGGCCAAACATCTCGCAACATGACTGCATGACTGTCAGGAAAACTGTGATACTTGGAGGAAAAAATAGATCCTCTGTGTAAATTTAAGGCAGTTGAACTCGACAGTGATCCTTACAACTTGCCAAAGACACAGTCATGCATTTGGCCAGGAACCAGGCTTTCTGACAGAAAATGTCATCCTATGTAATGTTAGATGGTATGATATGGTGAGGAGTGGGGATTAATATTTTCCAGAAATTGACGTTTTTTTTCCCCTTGAAACTGAAGTATACTATCCTGCTGTATATCGGTTCCAAACTTCACTTCAATATATTATCTGATAGTATCAATAACTGTCTAATTATGAATGAATGTTCATGTAATGAACATGCAAACTGCACATGGTGCAAGCAACTTGTGCGGGGCTTTAATGCCAAGTTCAGCTTTTGATTTGTCACCGCCTCACTAAACAGCCTCATGGAAGTGATATTCTACAATTTGTACTATTTTAAACTGATAAATTTTGGAAGAAAAGGTCATTTTCAAAGTCATTCTATTGAGATCAGACAGATTTTGTTTGCGTTCAGAGGCTGCTGCAGAAGTGCAGAAGGTGGCTTGCACCGCGCTATTACGCTGCAATATTCACTATAGTAGGCTTAATAAAGTGAATGATTACTCAAAGTTCAACTCAAAGTTAAAGGTAGCTTAAAGTTAAAGAGAAAACTCTACAAAAGCTCTAACTCACTTGGTGTGAGGCTTCGGATGGGGATTTTGGTCAACTTTCTTTAGTGTGGTGTGCTCTTTGCTACAGCAAACTGCTGAAGGTACATCCATCATACGCTGCAGTATTGCACCCCGAAGTATCTTAGATAAAATATGAATCCAGTGTTCTTGCACACTCTGGGCTTTCACTTGGAATTTTGTCTGAGATTCCAACTGTTGCAGCAAACCTCGCTCTAGCGCATCCCTCAAGTGCAGCGCACAATTTGCATCTTCATTATTTAATATTTTGAAGTCTTCCCACACAAAGCTGGTGGCAGACATCGTGTTGTGTGTCTAATTCAGATGGCAGAGACACAAGTTACTGTATAAACTGAATTAATGATCAGAGGTGTTTTCATATATGGCACTTTGTGCTTGTTAACTAATTAATTAAAGCTCTCGATGTGCTCAGCCAGCAACACATAAGAGCAACAAACTACACACTACCCCTGCATGAAAATTAAATCTCAAGAATAATATAACATATGGTATGATTTCATTTGTGGTCCAAATGCCAATTAAATTTATAAATCTATGGTAATTTTACAACTGCATCTTGTCCTGCTTTGCCCCAAGACTGGTGGGGTCATTGCAAACCCAATTTCAACTTTGGGAGGCATAAAACTGAATGACCCCTATGGACGACGCCTGTGTGTACAGTTAATCGCACAACAGCTCTTTGTCAGTTTAGATGTGTTTTATGTGTTTTTGTGGCATTCATGCTAAACGCTACCGCTGCCACTCAGTCGTGTTTTTGCCACTCAGTGGGTGTAACTGCTGTGACTACTGTGACATCACACGCAAACCCTCTCTCCCTGGATTTCCGTGGGACAATAATAAATATCATTTGATCCTCGAGACACTCAACAATTGAACAAGATGGCCTCATATTGCTGCTTGTCATAACTTCATAGAACTCTAAATACACAAGAAAGGTCTGTTCTAAGACATTTCTTAGTTTTGACTCTTGTGAAAAAACAGTAAATTTTCCCCAAACGATGGTGTCTCTGACCTATCTCTCTAACTAGATGACACACATTTAAGCTATTCTATGTGACCTCCTTTTTATAATTAACATCAGAACTATGGATGTAACAATATACAGTATCTCAACCCCATATGGGACTGTGATGTTATCTACCACAATATTACAGGGCTAATTATTATTTTTTATATTGTACTTAATAAAGGACTGCTACATTATTTTTGTTTTTGTGCGATAAATATTGTGTTGCGGAAAGAAGGCAACCTTTAGGATAGATAGGTTGGAGCCAGTAAATTGGAAGTTCCCCGCAAAGACCCAGAATCTTGTTGCTCAGAAAACTGGTGTCCTTCAGTGGCTGCTCCGCAGCGGCCCAGATGAGGAACTCCTCATCAAACCTCACTGGCATGATTTCATCTGTCTGTCAAGAAGAAAAAGATCATGTCCTTGAATTACTGAGATGGAATGAGAAATGTCTGTGTTAAAAGCAAGCAGAAGAGCGTCTGTAATTTCTTTTTTTCCAATTCTCAACGTTCTGTATCAAGCAGTGTGCATATACCAGGTCAAACATCAACGACTCTTTGTTGTCGGCTCCCATGTGTGGAAGGTTGGCTTTGATTTGGGATTTTATATAGCACTTGTCTCCTCCAAAGAAGCGGATTCCAGTTATTCCCTGCACCAAATCACAGAGATGCCATGTTTACACTCACAGCTTTGCTACTTTGCTAAGCACACAGAAAGTCTCCGCTGAACTACCTCAGGAAGAGAGAACAAGGACAAACTCACTCACAATTTGAAAGTCATGAATCTCCACAGCTTCTTCAGCTCCACTCCCGGTTTTAAATCGCTCCAGGTTGTTGTCAGAATCAATTTCCACGGAACCCTCTCTCACCTCCCCGTTGATGTTCATACTGTAACGAACATTATAAACCTGGCAGCAGAGTGGAACGTTAGGACGACTGATTAGTCGAGTTATGTAAATCACACTGTAGCAAACACAATAGAAGCGAGATAGAGGGAAAAACAAGCCTCCCCTGTGCAGTAATTGTTAGTGTTGCTTCTCCTGCAGAAATCCTGTGTAGTTTAAGCACACTGAGAATTGAGCAAAGCACCACGGGAGATGCTTTTGCAGACCTTGAAAGGAATGATTGCCCTACAGGTGAGCTCAATAAGACACAAATAAACATTAGACTATTTCATATAAGATGGATTGGAGTAACAGGAGCAATTTATGCATTTGTAGAATTAATGATACAGTTTCAGTCTGAAGTGTGGTGATGAATATGATTACTGATCTCATTCGTGAACATGGATATAGTGATGGTCTCAAGAACATACAATTATAGCTGGATTTTTTTTGAAGAGTTTTTTGGTACCAATTTACTAACCTTAGAAATAACTTACAAATGGCTTATAATTATGTTATCAGTTAGGTTGTAAATACTTTTTAAATTATTAATAAGCTGTTAAAATACATTAGATAAAAAGGGCAGCAGTGACCTGTTCCTTCCCAAATAGCAAGCCCACATTTGTCTGTACTGTTCACTGGAGACAGTTCACCCCAAAATCAAAAAACACACCTTTTCCCTCTTACCTGTAGTGCTGTTTATCCATCTACGTTGTTTTTGTATGAGCTGCAGAGTTTTGGAGATATCAGCTGTATATGTCTGCCTTCTCTCCAATATAATGGAACTAGCACTTGGCTTGTGGTGCTCAAAGTGCAAAAAAATACATTTGAAAGCAATTCCGACATGAAACTGCTCACAACAAGGTCTGTGGATTATCTTGAGTTTTTCTAACATTTTTTTTTTTTTTTTTTTTTGGCACTTTGAGCACCACAGACTGAGTGCAGGGCAGAAATTTCTATGGCTGTTATCTCCAAAACTCAGCAACTCACACCAAAAACATCTTAGATGGATAAACAGCACCACACGCCAGGAGCAAACATGTACTTTTGAATTTGGGGTGAACTATCCCTATCAGCTTCTGATCTCATTGCTCACTTAGCTTACTTAAGCTACCTTCACTCTGCTGGCAAAAGTGGCCCAAATCAGATTTTTGTTTTTTGCTCAGACGTGACTCAGATCTGATTTTTTTTTCATGTCAGCGTGAACAGCACAAATCACATGGAATCTCCCACTTGCTGCAAGACTCTTGTGGAGAGGAGCTGACAGGTGTAGCTGGAGGTTTCTCTTGACATCTTGAAATTCTGGCTGAAAACTGTTTCTGTGAAGCCATTTGTTATCTGCTCTCAAATTTGCTGACTTCCACTGCACATCAGTTTAGAAATTAAAGAGTAAACACTGACTTCAGTGGCCTGAACATTTATTTTTATACATTCTGCTTTCATACAGGAGCATGAGCAGCTCACACTGGAATTTGATTTTGGTCATATTTTAAAAATAATGCGAACACCTGAACAGGAAATGAAACAAAACAAGCAAACATAAAGGAGCCTTTGTCTTCTCCATCAGCCAGCATTTATACCTGTCAGTTTCATCAGATATTTGTTAATAAGTTACAAGCATTTAACCGCTGTCAGCATATCTTAATAGTCAACACTTTGATTTGGCCTGCCAAATTAACATATTAATTAACATATCAAACCAGCAGATGGTTCGTTGGTTCTTCTTCAGTTTAGAAAAGTACCACACAGCAGGGATTCTGGTGAGGTACTGATCGCTGGGAGCAGACTTGAACGCAGGAAAAAAAGTGCCACACAATCTGGCTCCATATGGATTTCTTTTTGATAATATTTTGGCCTTGACCATCTTAATGGCCTCAGCATTAACTTTAATGATATCTTCTTCAGGGCAGAATTCCAGATGTGGCACAGTTCATTATCTTCCTTTGCTTGTACTGATCACCGAATCTTAGCCGTCAATAAATGGTGATGTATTTCACACTTCAGGTTCCCTTTTGCCACTTAAATGTTAGTATTTAAGTCATTAGTGGGGTATTGTTAAAAAATTATGATATTAGAACCAATATTAGTGCGCTTAAACTGATACCAATACGAACAGAGTGCTTTTATACACTGTTCAACCTGAAGTCTTCCTCATGCTTTATTAGGTCCTTCGTCATGTTAGTCATATTCATAGTTTTTCCTGATGTAACGCTTCCACATTTTCTGCATTTATTGTTACAGACACCACATGAATGTAATATGTATGTTTTGGTAGCAAAACCATACAAATAGTAATTTTTTTTCTAGATTTGGGCACAAAAAGGATTGAATAATATTGTATTGTTTGGCTGAAGAAGCTCTGATACTACTTGCTACTGACTTATTTCACTTGATACCATGAGCATCTCTCATTAGTAAGATTATTTAGTAGACAGCAGCACCTGGACCTGGCAAAATAGCCCACATCAATGTATGAAAACTGTGTTCTAATAATTTTTTAGAATTGTTTAATAATGATTTATAAAGTGTTTACAACAACCTAATTATTAATCTAATTATAAACCATATATTAATCATTTATAAGGGTAGTCTTACTGTAAAGTGGTACCAATTTTGTAATCGACTCTGGCTCCATTTCACACTGAAATCATCCTAAAGCCTCCCTGCATTCACTCAAGATATCTGTTATTGAAGGGGCACTGCAATATCTGCAGCATAATCCTCAGTCGACACTTACATTTTTATCGCTGACTTTCCACAGGTAGAGAGCAGCCATGGATGCACACAACATTAACACCGCGCTGACAATAAGAGCCACAGCTCCAAATCTCAGGAGGCGACTGACTGCGGCAGAGGTTGGCGAGCTGGATGTGCTTTGTCCCTTCATAAAGTTCAGAAGATGCAAAGTAAGAAACAATAACCAGGACAAATGATAAGATTCTTGGAGAGCTTAAGAGTTTGTCATGGATGTCAATTATAGTTCCAATCAAAAACTTATTAAGCCTGTCTTACCGGAGGCGTGAAGTGTTCAAAACAGCCAGATCCATGAGTGGTGTTTTGGACTTTTTCCATAGTCTCTCTCATGGTGTCCTCTATAATTCCTCCACTAATACTGTTGCTCCTCTGTGGAGAATCGGGTTATCCACCAGGAGGGTTTTTTTGACGTTTGAGTGTGAATGACGTACAGTTGAATTCTTTGAGCTAAATTCTTCGTCTGAATGTTACCTGTAGGTCCAGGTCGCCTAAAGCCAACTTGCCTAAAGCAAGGTGGCCATCCTGTGGTGCCAAACTGTCTTCAACAAGACTTTTGAAACGTCTCTGAGCTCAGGTAGTGGTGTAATGGGTGGTAGAACTGCCAGTCAGTATTCACGCCTTTCATTTAATCACCCACCTCTTATAGATGTTGATTATGATTAAAATATGTGTGACTACTGCAGATCCCCTCCAGTTCTTTGCTGCTTACAGGTGTCAGAGGTGGGAATGAACAGATTGCACTCCCTGTAGTCAAACTTGTGTGCAGAAGCAAGCCTTAATTATGATTTTTTTCTTATTTGACAAAGGCAGAGAGGTAGTTTTGTGGTCAAGGTTACTCGGTCCTTATCATAACTTAAAAAGAAGAAAGAATAAGAAAAGAGATTCAAATGTGCAGTGCTGCTGTTGCTTGGAAACAGATTGAACCACATTTTTTGGATAATTGGTAAGCTGGGAGGCAATCAGAAAAGGTGAGGGGATTCTTTGACCTTGGAGAAAATATGTAATTGTAAGAGCATTTGATGAGTGATGCATTATTTGCATACAAATTGAGGCGACACAGTAACTACATTGTGTACCTTGAAAAAGAATATGACATTGGCTTATGCTAGCTCAATTTAGCTGTGATCGTTGGAGGACCACATATTATTTATTGCGGTTTATAAGCCTTTAAGGCAAATGAAATGCATTCACTTGGCTAATTGAGGTTATTCAGTGTGCTTTTCTCCTCGGGACAATAGGTTGTACTCCTACTAAAAGATTATATTTGAGTCCTGTAAGCCCAGATAGCTCAATTTTTTAAACTGTCATTGAACAGCAAAACAATTTAGCTTTTAACCATTTATTTGTGCAACAATGTGACAAAAAAATCTCCCACAAACATGGTAATCTTTCATATTGATTGTTTTCCACAGCAGAAAGGCCCCTTTCAGCCTAATTGTCCGTAGGTCATGCCCCTTAAATAGTAACACATGCTCTCGAAAATGTATAATAAAATTCTTTTTTACATTGAATCATTATGAAAAATATATTATTAATGTACAAAATCTTGCATATTACACATGATACAATGAACAGTCTTATATGAGCCAAAAGACACGACATACTACAAAACACAGCAACGATCCAACATAGAGTCAATTATGATCAAAGTACTGTACAGTATAAAGACAAAAATCCATTTTGATGACTTTTTAAGAGTTTGTGTACTCTGGGATGGATATCTCATCTGTCTCCTGTATTCGGGCCGGCGTCGGTGGACCAACAAGTATATAATCAAACTCCTGGTGTTGAACTTTTTCGTACACGCTTTGCAGACCGTTGGTTTTGGGTATGTGAGCTGGATAGTAGTTTTCCCTCCTGGTGTCTCGGGGAAGTGAAGCTGTCTTGGAGAATGTTGACAGATGCGGTCCACAGGCCATGCTCGTGTTGGGCCTTGTAGCCGAGGGGCTCCAGCAGCGGTCCGAGTGTCCCAGCACTTTGCACTCGCTCGTACACGCCCAGAGACCTGTGGAAGACAGCGGTCAGCGTGTCAGGATGCAACACGAATACATTTTCTGGCTCACCTGGCTGAGGGCGTTTGATGCTTTAAGTGATACCAGGTAATCATAGTGTGTCCAGTGTATTAAAAAATGCATTTACTCTGTAATTAAGTGGGTATTTTTCCTTTTATGAATATTTTTTCAAGTCTGTAATTTTACTTTTAAGTATGCATTACATTATTCCATTTACTTACTTACTTTTAAAGTCATAATTGGGTACTGAGTACAATTTGAATTAGAAAAAACTGTGGTTATGAATACTGGCTGTGGAAAAGCTGATGCTAAACTGCATGACTGGCTTTAAAGGGTGAAAAATACCAAGAATGTATGAAAGATGTTGAATATTTTAGGGTTTATTGAAAAGCTGATGCCAAACTGAACTGCTGGCATCAAAGCAGAATAATACCAATAGTGTCAGAAAGCTGTTGAAAGAACCAGGGGTTGAAGAAACTAATTACAACTACTCAAATTACTTTTGTCTTTTCTCAACGCATTTTTTGGGTACTTGTGCTTTAATGAGTACTTTTTCAAGTATGCATTGCACTGTATAATCTACTTAGTTACCTTTAAATTCATAATACAGTTCAGTTTGAACAGTTTGAACTAAAAATGCCAATTTCTGAAGTAATTGCCAGTATGAGCTGCTGGTTTTAGGAACATTGTATGTAGAAGCAGTTGCAGGAATATGAAGAGTTCACATGAATGGGATTTAAAAGTTGAATAAACCTTGTCATGTATTAAAGATGTGGAGCATTATAAGGTTAGAATGAAGTTTCTGGCTAGAGTGTATTGCAGATTTGAATTAATATGGAAACCTTTCATCTGCATTTTTGTAGCCAATAAGGTTAACTGATTGCAAACGGACCAATGAAAACCATGACTTAAAACAGCAATGAAGCATGAAGGCATGAAAGATGTTCAAGATTTTAAGTTTTGCTGAAAAGCTGACACTAAACTGAATTACTGGCTTTAAAAGTTAAATACCAAGGGGTATGAAAGATGTTGAATATTTTAAGCTGTATTTCTGGTTTTAAAATGTGAATAATACCGAGAATGCATGAAAGGTGATGAATAATTTAAGGTTTCTTGAAAAGTGGATGCCAAACTGAATTGCTGGCTTTAGTAATTTTGTATGTAGAAGCAGTTGAAGAAATATGAAAATTTGGAAAAATGGAAAATGTCTATTTTGTGTACACGGGATTTAACAGTTGAATAAACATCATAATGTGTTAAAGATGTATAACATCATAAGGTTTGAGTAGAGAACGATCGGATTATTATCCAAACCTTTCATTTGATTTTTTGCAGCCAAGACGACTATCTGATCATAAGTAGGTCAATGAAAACCACAACATACAGACGAAAACAAAAAACCCCAAAGGTTTCTAGAGGCGACCGTGTTCACTAAATCAAAACAGAGCAGAAGATGGAGAGTAGTTTCGATTGAATGCCTGCAATTAATAATGCATTCAACATCAAAAAGTAGTTGAAGAGTAACTAACTAATGACTAACAGGTTTTTAAAAGTAACTGTGAGAAGAATACTATGTACTTTTACATAGTACAAGTATTTCAACACTAGTAGTTTTAGTTGAGTACTTGCACATACTTGAGTGCAGATATTCATTACTCTTTCCCCCACATGTTATAACTGGGTTCAACCTGTATGTTGCATGGCTTAGACTGACTCATTTTCCCTCTGATTTTCTATTTTATGTTTATTTCTGCCATGCTTTTGTGACACTCACTGTTTGTCGGTGGCGACTCTTTTTTGTGCACATCTCCGCTGATGTCAGAATCGCTGTCATTGAAGTCGCTGTCCCCCTTCCCGCTGTCCTTGCCACTGATGTGGGGATCCCTCGCCGAGATCGTTGTGAATGAATTACCCTTCCATATTGTTATTGGTCTGACTGTCTCTTTCCCGTATCCTGGCAGCGTAGAGTAACCCTGCAAAGACACAAACACATTCGACACAGATTGTGAGTCACGATGCAAAAACCAACCACAGAGTCAGTGAGAAACAAACTTTTAAATATCTCTGTAAAAATACTGACTTACCTTTAATTTGCCCTCCATCACTCGGCTGTTTGGCTCAAAGATGCCTGCTGTCGGCCTGCCATCCTCACAGCCTGCTTCTGTTGTGTTGCTGCTGGCCAATGGAGGTTTCTCTGGAAATGGATGGGCATCAAACACTTTGCCTTTGTGGTTGGCAATCAATGAATCAATATGCCCACTTTCCACTTTCTCCACATTTGGTACGTCTTCTTTCTCATCATAACCCCCCTCCCTCGTCTCTTTTTTCCTGCGGCTGCAAATGGTTGTGATGAGAATGATAGCCAGCAGGAGGAGAGAGCAGCTCCCTGCCAGGACAATGATGATGGCTATGGACATGTCCCACTCAAAGAGCTCCTCGTTGCCATTTTGAGCCAAGGAGGGCATGCTGGGTAGAGCTCCTTCTATGAAGCTCAAGTGTATGACAGCTGTGGAGGTGAGCGCGGGGGATCCTTTGTCGCTGACCGCCACTGTGACTTTGACATTGTCTGTGAGATCATACGTCAGCTGTCGGCTCACGTGCACCTTCCCCGTGTCTTTGTTGATGGAGAAACCCAGGTGTCCCCCCTCAGTGATTTTATAGGCCAGCTGTGCGTTGATGCCCTCATCAGCGTCTGTGGCCTTTATCTGGGTTACCACATAACCTGCAGGTGCATCTTTGGGCAGGAAAACCTCAGCAGATCCTTTGTACAGTGGTGGCTCGATGATGGAGGGTTGGTTGTCATTCTGATCAACTATTTTTAGTCTGATGACAGCTGTGCTCTGCAACTGTGGTGACCCCCCATCACTCGCTTGGATGTGTATGTCTAGCTGTTTCATCACCTCATAATTAAAGCTTCTAAGCGCATATATAGAGCCAGAGACAGAGTTAAGAGACACAAAGGTGTTCACCGGAGACCCCATAATGAGGCTGTCCACAAGTCTGTAGGTGATTTTGCCGTTAATGCCCAGGTCTGCGTCTGTGGCCTCCACTGTGGTGATATAGGCCCCTGGGGCGTTGTTTTCCACCACTGAAACTTCACTCACAGCTTTAGTAAAGTGAGGGGCGTTGTCATTCTCATCGCTGAGCCTAATGGTGTACTGAATGATCTTCCTCAGAGGAGGTGACCCAAAATCCTCAGCCATGACCGTCAAGTTATACTCACTAATCCTCTCCCTGTCCAGAGCTGCTGCCGTCACTATCATGTAGCTGTCCTCATAAGCCTGGCGCAGTTTGAAGTGGTCGTGTCCGTATAATGTGCAGTGGACCTGTCCATTAACACCCGAGTCTCTGTCCAGGGTGCTGATCAGCGCCACCAGACTGTCCTTGTCTGCCGCCTCGCTGATGTGCGCGATGCCCGTGGTAATGGAGGTCATCGGGGTGATGCTGATTTCTGGGGCATTGTCATTAACGTCGGTGACGTGAATGATGATTTTGCACACGGAGGGGGTCGGGTTGGCGCCCAGATCGGTCGCCTGCACGTCCAGCTCGTAGGTGCTTTTGTCCTCGAAATCCACCGGGCTCCTGAGCGTCAGGCGGCCCGATTTATTATCCACTTGGAAAAGTTCTCGGATCTCGTGAGAAACCTGTTTTCCGAACCCGTAGACGACCTCCCCGTTTAACCCCTCATCAGCATCAACTGCGTTCAAGTCCAGAATGACGGTGCCAAGCGGCGCGTCCTCTGGCAAACTCACTGAGAAGCTGTTCTGGTCAAAAACTGGGCTGTTGTCGTTAAAGTCAGTCACTTTTATGGTTATCTTTGTTGAACCCGATCTATACGGACTCCCTCCGTCTGTGGCCACCAGCTCCACAGTGTATGATGACTGAGTCTCCCTGTCTAGCTCTTTCATTAGCACCAATTCCGCATATTTAACCCCATCCGCTCTCAGGAGCACATCAATGGTGAAATGACTGTTGACAGAGATTTGATAGCTTTGGATGTAGTTTGACCCGACATCAGCATCCACAGCCGGGTCCAAAGGGATCCGGGAGCCCACGGCTGCGTTCTCAGAGATTTCCACTACAGATTCCTTGTTTGGAAACTCCGGAGAGTTATCATTGATGTCTTTTATTTCCACCTCGACGTGCATCAATTTGTAGCGATCTTTGGAGAAATTCACCACGTCAAAAGTAATGAGACACTGTGGAGTGTGTCTGCAGATTCTCTCCCTGTCAATTCGTTCCCCGACAGTGAGTTCCCCGTCGCTTTCTCGCACCCTGATGAATGAATCATTGAATTGTTTCATCATCCTGAAATTGGTCTTGGAAGAATGAGACAGACTCAAGGACATGTCCTTGGCAAGGTTTCCGATGACTGTACCTGGTGCGCCCTCCTCATTGGTCTGGTATCGAACAGTATTTCCCTCGGACTGAGCCGGTGAAGCAAATAAAAACTGATGGATTGAGAATATTAAAATCCACCGGTGCCAATAAGTTGTAAATTTGCCAGGTATCATCTTCGTAGTAATCTTTCCCTTGGTAAGCAGCAGCCTCATTGTGCGCTGAACAGATGAGAGCAGTTCACCTCTGGAGTGAGCTCTCCTCCATACAGCTCCCGCTTTTATGAACTGAACTGTGCTGGAAGTGAAAGTTAGTCGCTCCTTGCGCGCAGCAGCCAGTCAGATACGCTTGTTGCCTCGCCTTCAACACAGCTCAAAATTCTGCAGTGGCGGGGTTTATACAGCTCCTCATGCTAATGAGACGAAGTGTGACCAATCCCTCGCTTTAGAATTAAAAATACCCCCTTATAAAAAAAAAAAAAAAGAAAGAAAAAGAAAAAGAAAAAGAAAAGCTCTAAGCCTGTTTTCAGAGTGCACACTGAAGGAAGTTGCAAAATATAAAAAGGGGCAGAAAGATATATATGCCGTTGCTCAAAGATAGTTCCTGCACTGTTTATCGTCTTTTTGCAGCCATTAAGTGATGGTTTTATTTAGAAAAAGACTGTTTTTTTCTTCTTTTGATGTTTGGGTTATTGTCTATTGAGCGTGCCTGAGGAGCGAGGGGGAGACTGGGGACGGTTTCAACACTTTTTCTATTTCTCTCAGCAGTAGCAGTCCCAGATCAATTTTTTTTTTTTTGGGGGGGGGGGCATTCTAGGGCCAGTTGTTTTGTCAGAGGGGCAGATTTGACCTGGAACAAAATGGACAAAGAAAGTGAAATTTTAGCTTTTTATATTAAGTGATAGCTCACAAAAACAACACAAAATACTGTGATTGGTATTTGTTTCAGCAACACTGTGCCAATGCAATATCATTGCAAGAAAGTGAATATTATTAATAGGTAAGAGGGGCAAACTCAATGTTACAGAGGTAAGTTGCAGTTTCTCAGAGACTGTTTGAACTAGACCAACCAAATCTTTAAATATTAAATTTATATCTGTCTCCTAATAAGTTATACCATTTAAAGATGATTACATATGACATATCATTCACAGTATTCTTTTCAAAGGAGGAACTCAGATGCTGCAATTGACCCCAACCCTGGGGTTTTATTAAGCTACTATTCTGAAAATATGCATTTTTTTTTATGATAATATGCATTAATGATTATACAACTTTTTTTAGTAAAATATATTAAAGAACATTTATTGAGATTTGTTTTTATGAGTAGAACATTGCCCTACTTCGTATCACTCAGCAGATTTTATAGATGCCCTTAATTCTCTCCATATTTCAGTGTGAGACAGGAAGATTGGAACTATTTGCCATGTAGAAAACTTTTATTAAACATGTATGGTAGACTGTTGCAACAAATCTTATTCCTTCAATAAGAAATGTGAGTGATGACACTGCACTGCACTACTGCACATGCTCAGTAGACTAGGACACATTCAACATCTGTTGCTGCATTTATTTAAAAAATGTTTCAGAGGAATAAAAGTATTTTTGTCACACTGTCCTAATCTTTTGTAATCAAAATTGAGACAAAAAGCAAAATTTAATTAGTAACATTTAATGTACTTTTATTATGTTACAACTGTCCCCAGGGTTGGGATCAGTTGAAACATCCAGCTTTTTCTTTAGTGATAAATATTGTGAACGATATGTCATATGTAATTATCATTAAACGGAATGGATAATTAGCAGACAGATGTAAGATAACGTATAAAGAATTAGTTCATCTCAGAGTAACTGAGAAAAAAGCAACAAATGCTGCAACCATCCCCAGTCTCTCCAACATCTGTCTTCTCATTACCCATACCATTTAAAGATGATTACATATGACATATCGGTCACAATATTTGAATGGAGGAAGCCAGGCATTGCAACTGATGCCAACCCTGGAGATAGTTGCAATATGATTTAGGTAGAGTTGCAACATGTTAAAGATACGTTACAGTCCACTAATTTACTTTCTGTTTTAATAAGCTAGTATTTTAAAAGTGTGCATTGTGTTACAATGTTACAATATTATAGTATTAGTTATTTAGTAATATTTATTAAGTAGTACAAAATTTTATTCATCATTTTATTCATCATGCAAGCATGTTGCTGATTGGAGAAATAAGACTTGTTGCAGCTGTTCCCTGTTGCAACCGTCCCTATTCTGCCCTATGTGCAGGTGCATACATGCACTCACAAGGCCAGCTCAATTGTTTGTTTGTTTTTTATTATTTTATTATTATTTTTTTTTATAGTTATTTAGTAATATTTATTAAGTAGTACAAAATTTTATTCATCATTTTATTCATCATGCTAGCATGTTGCTGATTGGAGAAATAAGACTTGTTGCAGCTGTTCCCTGTTGCAACCATCCCTATTCTGCCCTATGTGCAGGTGCATACATGCACTCACAAGGCCAGCTCAATTGTTTGTTTGTTTTTTATAGCTGAGTGATGTGTTGTTCATGGTGCATCTCATTCAGAGCTGCTTTATTATCTGGAGACACATTAAGTATGAAAGCATCCAGTCCCTCTGGTGGAGGATCGATCTCTTCATATAGCTGATTTTTTTTTCTGGTTATTCTGTTGTATACTGAACAAAAGATGATCAATACTATACCATCTCACTTTGTATCCTGTATGTAAAAAGACAGCTAATGAATGAGAGTCTCCCTGAGAACATTTTCTCATATCTGAGCTCAAGAGTCTTTATCGTTATAAATCTTTGTTCAGACCCAGATGGATATGTGCTGGGTAGTTTCAGCCTGTCACCAGACAAAAGGCTGTAGAGGTCGTTTGTGCAAGTAGCTTATTTTAGTAGTAATTTTGACAGTATAAAGTGATAGGAGGGAGGAGTCAAACACAGGAATTTTTACCCAGAAGATAGGAGTTCATCTTCTGTGTAAAACCAAAAGGCAATGTTGACTTATTTAAAGTTTTAAGTTACTTGAGTTATGTGTTGTGAGTGACGTCACTTATGAAACATGTTACTTATTTTAACCCAAACCATGATCTTTTCTCAGACCTGCAATCAACCTATTCTGTTGTTTGGTATATGTATAGTATATATGTAAATGTGTTGATGTTCTAATTATTTTTTTCGTCTGTTGCATCTTAGTGTCATTGTGTCAGTAAACCTGTCTCAGCTGCAACATCTGATGAAATTTTGATTACATGACTTTATCTTTGGGGAAATTTGTTCATAACACCAAAGCAGCTTTTCTCAAGCTACTGGTTGCGAGGAACACAAATGAAATAGAGTAATTCACAATGAGCTTGTTTCCAAACCTGACAGGACATGTCACGTTATTCACGTACATTTAACCTAAGACTGTGATTAAACTAATTTATTTATTTTTTTGAGAGTTTTTTTTTATATTTCTTTCTATGCTTTAAAGCTGTCATTTGAGAATATAACATATTTTAAGTATTTCAAATGCACAAACTCAAAAGTACATATTTTAAATACATTTAATTGAAATACTACCCATCTCTCTCACATTTTGCTTTTCTCCTGCTTTATGGGGAAAAAAATATATATTTGTAGGCTACTGATGCATGTTTATCTCCTGGGTTTTCATTGCAGCCCCCTGAAAACATAACTAACTGTTATGAATCTCAAATTAAATTCAACTAACATTCAGTACACTATAAGGATGAGCTACTTACTCTTGTACCTTTATGTGCAATTAAATAGGATCTGCACTATATTCCAGTGCAGTTTTGTGCACTTTTGGTTTGGGGCTGTTTGGGGTTAAGCTCATTAGTTCCACTTGAGGGAAATGTTAATGCCATACAATGATATTTAAGACAATAGCATGCATCCAGCTTTCTGGCAGAGATTTCTTGTTTCAACATGACAATGCCAACGTGCACAATGTAAAATCCTGTAAAGAATCGGTTTCAAAGTTTGGTGTGGAAGAACCTGACTGGCCTGCACAGAACCAGAACCCAGCCAGCACCTTTGGGTTTAAGTTGACGACAACTTCTAGTCAGGTCCTCTTGCCCAAGTGGCTAAAAAGGATCAGATTTCTGCATCCAAGATCCAAATTCTTTCCAGCATTGAGGGCAGAGGGTGTTACAGCAGAAGAAAAAGAAAAGAAAAAAAAATAACCAACAAAATAAACAGTAAATGCAAACAAAAAGTAAATAAATAAACAACAGAATATTGTATGTCTGATTAGGAAGACAAGCTCTTCTGGTCCTACCCCTTCTCTCTGTTTAACCAATGAATTTAAAGGGATAGTTCAGATTATTTAAGTTTTGGCTGTACAAAGTTCTTATTGACAGTCAGTGGAGAAGCAGAGAGGAGTACCAGTATGGGCGTTCAGCAATGTACTGCTGTGGACAAGATCAGCAACAAAAGGTATTTTAGCCACACAATAAAAGGTCCTGCTAAAAAAAAAAAATCAATATCAGTTTAAGTGTATGTTATATATAGAATATTTTCAGTGCTTTACTTAACTCTCAGACAGCCTTTTCTGGTGGGAAACGGCTGTTATACAAGCAAAATATTGCTCTCTCCAAACCAGTGTGTCCAGAGTGAGTGTGATCACTGGACCTACAGCTTGTCAGCACCTAATCTTGAATACTACTGGACCGATCAGCCTATTTTTTTACGTACATTCATGACTGTATGCTCTACGGAGTGCATTCTTCTAGTTTGTTTGTGTTATTGTGTGACTTCAGTGAGTCTGAACTATCCTTATAAAACAACAATACAAAAAACAGCATCTACTGTAGGTAATTACACTGACTATGGATAAGAACCTCATACAACCCACACCAAATTATCCAAACTATCCAATTTATCATAAGTAGTCCAGCCTTTCCCATTCACAACTTATCTCTTATGTTCATCCTCTTCAAACATTCACTATGTTCATTCTCTTCATGGTCTCTACATATTTTTTATATGTCCATAATCAACCTCTATGTTCATCCTCTTATATGATATATTTTCATCCTCTATAAACATTTGGACACATTGCAACAGCACCACAATCTATAGCCTCAAAATACAACCACAGATCTGAGCCAACACTTCTCTGGCACGCTGGACTACAGTACTGGATTGCAACACATGCTCCTGTTTTGTTGTGTGTTTGTGCAGCATTGGCACAGATACTTGTCAACCCCAGCTTGTTAAGCTAATTTTCCAAATTATTTGAAAAGTGATAGCTGTAATTGTCATTCTAGACTAAATTTAATTAGTAATACTGAAATGAAATCTGTAAATCTTTACCAGTGAGTTGACTTCCACCAAATGTGTGTATGTGCACTGTTTCTTTTTAAATACTTTGTCCAGCCTCTAGTGGAGCTTATTAGATTTGATGGAGTGATTTTTTTTTCTCCAGTATAATTATGTTTGTTGCACCTCTTTGTTCTGCTGCTGTGGAGACTATACATAGGATTGTTGAAAAACCCCAGACATATAACTGTTCTACTACTGAGAATCTGGATAGAAGTTGCTTGTTTGGGGCCTGTGCTCACAATTTATCTCTGACTATTTACTTCTAACTTCTCCATCTACTGTGTATCTAAATGGGGTATGTGGAGGAGAGTTGTTTAAGATGACAGCTTGTGTGTATTTTGCTCAGAATGTTTCATTAGTCAGCCATAGAGTCCACAGCGTTCTGAGGTTGAAGCACAAACAATAATCTGAAACAATAATGCTAACAATAGCAATAATAATCTGAAACACTGAAAAAGCCCACAGAGACACATTGAAAGGGAAAAGGCTGCAGTAAACAACAAAGGTACCTCACTGTATAAGCTTTCCAACTAATGGGGAAAACAGCTGTGACAGATTGCATTTATTTTTTAACGTGGAGGTTATCACATATGAGAATAAACAGTGTTTAGATAACATTGTGGTAAAAGGTCATATATAAAAATACCTCTAGATACAGACAATAATGGATGAATTGTGATTCAAGGCTGCCAACATTTAATGAAGCACAGTGTTGACATGTAGTTTGTTGAAATTATCTGCTCAAATAGAAATATATAAACCAGTTTCCTGACTTTCAAAATGTGTTTTTCACATTCACACAGACTGCATTATCAGTGGGATACAGTGTAATTAGTGTGCAGCGGTTTAGATATGTTGACAAGGATTATGAAGATTCCTACAAGCTGGAGTCCAGCAAAGACAAACATTTGAACATTCGTTCAGGCTTCCTCTTGAAATTCATTGTCACCTGTTTCTGTCTTATCCTCAAATTAATTTCTTCTTTCTGAATAACACAGCATATTTTTAAGCATCCAGTTCATAATACAGGCAGTCTGAGGTAAAAATATTTTTTTTTCTGTCACTGGGTTTCTGTGCTGCGTTTCTGTGAAGGTCCCAATTCACACCTGGGTCCATGCGGATGTTTGATGTTTCCTTTAACTTGTGCTGTCATTAAGCGGCTAAATTTGGAGGTGCTCCACTGGGGATGAAATTGAGAAAAATGGCAGAGCTAACTGCACACTCAGGGGGATTTTGTGAGAACACTGGTTACAATAAAAGCAGCACTAATCAGTTTTTTCATTGTAACAATGGCTCAAATGACCATGTGCTCGCGGTGCACTGACAAACCCACAGAGAACCGTCACCTCACTCTCCAGTTTTATGGAGCGTTTTAGCATTTTTTAGCTCACTGTTTTGGTTTTATGGTTAACAGTTGTGTTGATTCGCTCTCACTGCTCTCATCAGTGTTGTTTCCAGCAGCAGGCAGCTATGTAGAGCAGAGGAAACATGAAACAGCTGACAGACACAGTCAACGTCTAGCTGGTGAGTATAACAGCTAACTTTCACCCAGGTGACTGGAGTTTGTGTCCCATGTGAAACAAAAAGGTTAGTAACCAAACTGTGACTGGTTCATAACTTAACCACATGTTTAAAAGGCTTTTTGGCAGAGTGGTCTCATGCATCTGTTCATCAGTATGAGACACAGAGGGACGTGACAAAAGCAGTACCAGATATTGATGGACTAGGATGAGCACGGGTTGGATGCTTACAAAGTCTTGATGTTGGGCTTAAAATTATTACTTTTTCCAGTGATGAGTTTTGTAAGTGATTACAGTTTTCAAAACAGTAATCATATTACAGTTAATAATACAAGTAACTCTGAGTTAATGAGATACTTTTTGATCTAGGTAGGCCATCTTACCATGATGTGTGCGTGCAGCAGGTCAAGGCACGTCACGCCACCTGTTAGCCAAAAAGCTAAACAA
The DNA here is from genome assembly GCF_056507025.1 of Lutjanus erythropterus. Taxonomy (NCBI): domain Eukaryota; kingdom Metazoa; phylum Chordata; class Actinopteri; order Lutjaniformes; family Lutjanidae; genus Lutjanus; species Lutjanus erythropterus. The sequence continues at coordinate 25,519,279 of NC_139324.1, forward strand.
AGAATAGAGAATGAGGGACTATTGAGAATATGTGGAGATAGAATTAAATATATAGGCCACAGTCAGAGAGCTAGATGTTGCTTCTACAACAGCTGACATCTGGACAGATAACAATAAAAGCTTTCTGGGTGTTAAACTCTTGAGCACAGCAAAGCCTCCAATGGTTCAAAATTAATATGGAAATATAACAAATTATGTAACTAATTGCTTTTGATACCAAGTAATAAGTAAATTAATATAATTAAAAGAGTAATGATTGAAAAGTAACTATTAGACTTCCTGAGTAACTTGCCCAACACTACTTACAGGGCTATGAATGGGTTAATATTGGAGTGAATGGATGAGCGAGTGTGCCTCATACACATGCTGTATTTTGGGTGTGGGTGTGGAGGTTGGGGATTTTAATGAATGTAAGGCACTTTGTAAACTCTGCTTTTAAAATCTTCATCAAAATAATGAAAAAGGAAGAAAAGTATGCATTGCTGTGATAATATTCTACAAGGTCTTGTAATGCCCAGACACATTTGTTCAACTGATGGTGTCATAGCAGGGTTGCCAGGTCTGTGTGACAAAACCGGCCAAATGGCAGAACAGAACCAGCCCAGCGGCCAATAAAGCCAGCGCCAGCAGGCAGAGAGCATAGGCACGTCATGTGTGTGTATATATACGTGCGTGTAATGTGTCCCATGCCCGTCTGTGTCTGTCTCTGCTGACCTGGAGTAGAGCTGCCATGATTAATCGATTATTAATCGTCTATTAAATTATTCAGCAAATATATTGATAATCAATTAATCATTTTGAGTTACTAAAAAAAGTCAAAATTCTCTGATTTCACTTTCTCAGATGTGCTTTTTTCTGTTTTCTTTAATCCTCTATGACGGTAAACTGAATATCTTTGAGCTGTGGACAAAACATGACATTTTTTGTTATCTTTTGCTCTGGGAAACACTTATAAACATTTTTCACCATTTTCTCACATTTCATGGATAAAACAACCAACTCAAGAAAATAACTGGCAGATAAATTGATACGAAAATAATCTAAAGTTGCAGCAGTAATCTGGATTAATTTTTTTCAGAATTTGCATATAAACATATGATTTCAATTACAATACTGATTTTTATTTATAGATACTATTAATTTATTTGCAATGCAAAATAGGACTGCTCAACCTGCACCAACACCAAAAGTAGCCCAATTCTGCTAGAAAATCACAGACATGGCAACCCTGTGTAACAGTTTCAATGTTAAAGTATAATGTACTTATAAAGCAGCAAATAAATATGAAGACACCGTTCACTAGGATTCCTTAAACAGTTTGAAAAACATTTTTTCTTTCAGCTCAATTTAAAGCCGCATATTATGTAGGCTGATTTGTACTTTTTAATGAGAACAGAGGTGATCATATATTCCGTGTGGGCGATTCTCTTTGGATTACATTAAACCAGGTCAAATGGCTGTGGTGATAGATGGATTACTACACCACAATGCAGCATTAGTTTGAATTGGGGCGCAGAGGAGTTTATGTGAATTTATGATAAGTAAGTGGTTGTATATGGCTGAGAAAGGTTATTTAGCAGATGGTTTTATTCATCGTGGTGTGCAAATTCCAGAGTTTGTTGTTGCCTCATTTGCATATTGCATTTAATTGTATCATGTGGTGATTGAACGCATAATATATATGGAATGTTTTTGCAGTGATGGATTTTTCTGCTTATTATCACCTGTCAGAAATTGACGCTGCATGGATGTCTGAGCTCCAGATAAGCAGCGCTCCACAGTTAAAAATGATAACACAGAGAGCAGAATTTGATACCTTGAAAAAATAAAATATTCAGCTACATGAGCTCAAGGTCACTTCCACAGGATGACTTTATGCTGCATCCCAGGCTCTGAATTCAAGCATCATTTTATATTAATATTTGATTTTATATCTTTGTAGCAATTTATATAACTGTTTTTTATTAACGGTGAAAGCAACCAACTGTCAGAATCATTAGCAATAAAAAATGTCTGCATGAAGCTGATGGAATATCATGATAGCATTTTCATGATTAATGTTATATAATTGTGTCGAGTGTAGCTATTTCCATGAAAGTTACTGGCAAATTATTCACAGCCTCAAACAGATTCAGCAAGAGAGTGAAGGAGGCAAGTGGCAAACGGAAAATGTATGAGAAAAAAAAACTGTTGCAGGGAAAGATATTTCAAATTTACTGTTGGCCCACAGACACAATTCCATATTTAATGGGATTGTAAATGCATTCAGTTTCAAGGGATGCCTTCGCATTTTAAGTTCTCTAATCACTGTGGTCCATAATGTGCCTTAAGAAATGCCATGATAGTCTGCATTTGTGGAAGGCACTTAGCTTCGCATTCTCTTACAAAGATTAGAAATCAGAAGCAAATTATACTGTGGTGGAGCTCAGTTCAGCTGAATATTGCTCAATGGGAGATCGTTTGCCTTAAAGAACTCAATATTCAACGTCTTTGAGAAGCCAGACTCTGTATGTCTGCCTCCCTCCAACTCTTAATGTTTAACGTCACTTATTCTGCCCATGCTCAACTTGACATTAAAATATGACATTTGAGTTACATTTTCGTTTAAGTGGTCTTACTGACACATCAGCAAAGGCTATTAGCATATACTTATGGCTATGGGAAATGTGAACTTAATTGTTATGTTCCAGTTCAATCAAATGTGCTCTCGGCTCAGGAGGAATCGCCCCAATCCCAACCATTTACAGTGTGATTTTTGTATTGATGGTGTACCAGTAGAGTATAAACCGACACGTGAAGGCACAAGGTAGCAAGATGTGAATAATAAGGGCATAATAAAGGGGGGAAATAAGGAGGACAACCTACTCTATTATTACGAGATGCAGTATGACTATGACTGAGAAACAAACCTGGAAGTTTGGGTGAAGATGGAGCAATGAATTTTACATATAGCATTTTATAAATCTGTGATTTATTGTTCAAAATGATCATATACTACTTACACTGGGCTTCAGATGATAACAAAATGAGGACAGACAAACTATATAGTTCCTAAATAACTACAGGTGCATTTCTGTCTTTGTTGGCTCATATAAGAATGGGTATGCTAAGTGTTTGCCAAGTGTAAGTTCTTTGTAAAGTCCTTGCTCAGTAGGTCATACTGGATGACTGGATACTTGGATATATTTCACCCCTGTCAGCAACTATAACCTCTTTATTTATTCTCTGTTTATACTTCAGCTGTGTACTACTGACTGTCAGTACAATAATCCTGTGCAGTAACTCACCCGTGCAGTACATACAGCGTTGTGATTTACACCGTTATACATGATGGTAGCATGGTGCACATATTTGCACATAATTCTTGCATTTCATATTCGTTATTTCTATTTCTTCCTATATGTTTCATTTATTGCTGCTTTAACATTTGTATAAGGCTGCTATATATTGTGGAATAAAGCGCCCATTTATTTTCATACTTTTTATTGTGTGCATTTTGTTACTCCTGATATATGATCTCCTTTAGTGGAGTGTATATACTTTTACATGCTTTTTATCTTCTATTTCTTATCATTTCTCTGTGCTTATACATTTTTCTGTCCTTGAATGGGAGCACCTGTAACATGATCAATTTCCTTCAGGGGATCAATAAAGTATTTCTGTGTTAGAATAGGTACAGTATTGTATTTAACCTTTTTCAGATAGTTACCTTCTTATTCCCTAACTTGACATCTTGTTCCACTGTACTAGGCTTGCTGCAGTGGTAGATGTTACCGGTGTTACCCTGTCTTCAGGCATTCACCACCCTCACCACCATGATATCAATACTTAATCGGGCGACTGACGATACAATTATAAACTTAAAGTGCTCCATGCAGCAGCAGCAGCAGAGTCACAACACAGAGTAGCAGGAGTCAGATTTCAAATATAGCGCTGTAGGCTAATCGCAGCCTGAAATGAGGTTGCTTGACAACTGGATATGGGTGCACAGACTGAAATATGCTAGAACGGAAGTTATAATGAGCCCCAGCATTGCCAAACGGTCGTGGGGTGTGGACTGATGTAAAAGTGAGTATTCTGTTGTTCAATACATTAGCATTTTGTAAAATCTAAGCCTAACTTGGCTAAACCAAGCCAACCCTGACAAAGAGCTAACATTACAACCGGTGTGTGCATAATGTTGCTAGTACTTTCCTGTTACTTTGGGGTCAGTGTGTCAGGTGATGTCTAATAGACCTGGCATTTGTTTTGTTCAAAGTAAATGGAGGAGCTACAGTAAAATGAATGTAAATTGAGGGTTAAGGCTGATTTTATTTTTATTCATTTTCTTCCTAAATTTTCTAATGCTAAGCACAGAGACACTGGAGGTCAATCACCGATTATTTTTAAGATACTACTTCAGTATTTTAATATACTAGCTCATTATGTTGAGATAATAAGTCATTTTTTTTTAGATAGTAGCTCATTATTTTGAGAAAAGTTCTCATTGTAATGACATATAATTATATTTTTTCATCACGTCGGTGGTAATGGGCTTCACAGAGAGACAGCGTGTTGAAGTGCAATGAAGAGAAGACGAGAGTTTAAAGCAGATCTCGCTGTTTGTCACTTTCAACAGAGACATCAATCTGCAGTGTAAACCACAGAATCGTAGAGTAGCATTACGCTTCAAGTGTACATCATATTGACATTTCTGTCTATATTCATACACTCCCTTTTTTCATGCTCCTACTGAGCGCTCTGTCTCTGCTGTGAGTCATCACAATTAAATGGCTCAGTGGTTTTCTAGCGGTTCATACCAGTGTATGTCAGGCTTCTCCTTGCCTTATAAACTAACTTGGCTGGGCTGCGGTTAAAGCAAGAGCATGGGGATAATTTTGTTTGTGTCACTCAATCCACTTTAATGTCCAAATCGACTGAACACCAACAACAAAAGTGGCACATTATTTTATATTTCATATCACATTCACGTTAGATGCGTCATATTCTATAGTTTATAATCTAAATTAAGAGCAGAATACAATATGTATACTGTATACAGAATTTATTTACCATTAATTAATGTAAATTATTCATAATGAAACTGAGAAAAATATGGTAATCACCAAAAATAAATCTCATTTTATACCAGGCTCAAAATCTAACCCACCATAGGTAATGTGAACAGCATTTCACTTGATGTTGCCCCATCAGAATCTAAAAACCATAATGTCAGGAAAGAGGCAGAGGAGAAAACAGTGAAGTCAGCAGGGCCGGTGAGGGCAGGGCTCAAGACCACTGTGACCACATAGCAGATTTTTTTTTTAGGGGACCGTGGTTACTGTGAAATTCCTACCCTGCTATGAGGCTATGAACAACAGCTAGTTAGCTTAGCTTAGCACAAAGACTACAAACAGCTAGCCTGGCTATGTCCAAAGGTAACAAATACTGCCTACCTCTAAAGCTAAATAATGAGCACATTATATCTGTTTTGTTTAATCCACACAAAACGTTGGAGTAAGAGTATTTCTGGGCAACACTGTTTTTTTGAAATTTTTTGGTTTGTAAAATATTTAACATGTTAATTAGTGAGCTTTAGTGGGCATGGTAGGTGGATACTGTTAATTTTGGACAGTCTTTGTGCTAAGCTAAGTTAACTGCCTGCTGGCTGTTGCTTCATATTTACCACACTGAGAGTGATATTGACTGTTTCATCTAACTCTCATTAAGACAGAAGCTGAGAGTTTCCTAAAATGTCAAACAATTCCTCTAACATAAAGTAATCATGACATTTCACAGTAAAAAATAGCTGTGCAGTCAATATATAAAATATATATAAATCCAGACTATTGTGGCCTCTCTCTTTGTTTTAACTGAGTTGGGGCTGAAAGGATTTCTTTCTCCTCTGAAATAACATGGTAATGGGGTCACAATCCCCTCCTATTTAGCTGTGTCCTTTGTCTTCCATTGGTATCTACATATGTTGACCTGGTCTGCATAATTGCCCCATTGTATTGCCATTAATGACACACTTCACAGGGCTTAACCTTCACATGAAAGTTGTGTTTAAACACACCACGCAGTGGGGTTATTTGAGTCAACACTTATTTTCAACACAAGTCTTTGAAGTCAATTCTACTCACCAAAGGGATAGATCAGGACATTAAAAATATGTGGTGTATAAGAGGGAAAAAGACTGGCTGAGTGGAGGCCAGATATGAGAGGCACTATGGATCGTCTTAGCTTATTATGGGCTGTTGAAATGCATTCTTCAAAACATGCTTTTAAATACAGGCTGTGAAATCTCAGATGGCCGCAGATCCCACAGGCAACATCAGATCTTTTTGTTCTGAAGATGCTCTCCACTGATTAATTCAAACATCAAAATAAAACTCTGGTGTTTTCATATACGAGAGTAAAGCCTGCGTCGTCACATGGGGGTTTCAAACCCCATCGGAAGCCTTAAACTCAGAGAGAAGCCAATGTTATGTTTTATTGATTCTTCTCCTGGAGTTTGGAGACAATCAGGCGGGTGAATATTTCATTTCTGTCTTTATGTTTGGACTGAGAGCTGTATCCCAGTGTTCAAGGTGTCTCTACAGACATGTCCCATAGCAGACATAAACAAAGTTATTAGATGAGCAAGACGAGATTCAGAGGGAAATTCAATGCTGGGAGATTTGGAGGAGCCCTCTGACAGTACGTTCTGCCAATTCAGACTGTCATGCTTCATTGTTCTTTTGGGAAGATGGGTGTTGTTTGACTTTAAATGTTACCATAGAGCTTGTAGACTCACTGGTGGTGAGTCTTGTTTTGCAATATTGTGCATGTAAATGAGAATTTATGTTTTGCAATGAGGTGGTACTCTATGGGTTTTGCATATTGAAGGAAGATCAACTTAAATATGTGCAGTAAGTGCAAAGCATTGTAGAAATTTAGGTCATCTTTCGCAGTCAGTGAGATTTCCTCTCTTTGTGTGTATGTTTGAAGAGGAGGCGGTGTTATACATGTGTGTGTGTGTGTGTGTGTGTGTGAGCACACATGGGGGGCTGGGGGTCATATCTGTAATGCAGCGAGACCATCATGTCTCATACAATGCAGATGGAGGAGGCGGCTTCAACATTTAGTGTTTTCTTGCCATGAGCGTTAATATGGCTGCTTCTACTCATGCTGTTTTGCTGCGAGCAACATGGTGTTTGAGGCATGTGCTTCACAGGACTGCATGAGGTATAATTATGTAAATTGTATTCAAAGGAATCAGCACTAGCTCATGTGGAATGGATGTGTCAACAAGGTGTCCGCATTCACTGTGAGAATTTGCTAATTAAACATGACACCGTTTCTCTCTCAACACATGGCCACAGTGGGATTTATATATATATAAAAAAAATAACAATGCTGTGCTGTATGTTGTATTGCTGGCTGAAAAATAATCTTCTTGGAAAAATAGGCTTTCATTTTGTCGGAGGAAGTGTGAAATATTTGCCCCCAAGTTCACTACAGGACCATTAAACTTTGTACATGTTGTTGACATGTGTGTAATGAAAGTGCCTAAACTTCAAACAGCATGTCCACGCAGCAGCCCCTCAGATGCCCTGCTACACAAAAAGGGATGATTTATTACACTGGTTATTTGTCTGGCCCGCTAAATGCTTGAATTCTACTTGACAGCAAGCGTAGATAAACTACTGTGCCTGAATGCCTGAAAAGCACTGTACCTGAAAAGCAAAGATTAATTCAGTCCATCAGGAAACATAAACACATTTTCCCCCACATTTTTTTGTGGGTGTGATATCTTCCCCCTGACAAAACTGTCCGCGTGAACCTTATCTTTTGTGAACTTATCAACATGGAGGACAAGACCGAGGGGAATAGCTTGCGATCTCCTCAGCTTCAGTTGTAGTCGAGGCACGTGACATGATGGGTGAAGCGCTGAGACAATTAATGAAGGAGAGACAAAGTGCTTAGAGCTCGTGAATGACACTTGAGCGCTGGCGAGAAGTGAAAAAATGAGTTTTGAAGTTTTTCTTTTACTCCCTCCTCCTCTTGTGTTTGCCCAAGATGAATTGGCTTTTCAGATTTAAGAAAGTGCATGGCTGAAATACAAAGAGAGGCTCATCTATCAGCCCCTGAATAGTGAGAGAAAATCCTGTGGCTGTGAGGAAGGAGGGGTAGAGGGGGTTGCTGGGGAGGGGTGTGTTGTTGGTCCCTGATTAGACCCTGGGCCAGTTCTACTCAGGGGCTTGCAGCACAAACATCAATCCTCTCTTCTTGCACTTCAAATCCTTTGAACCACTTGAGACAATTTCTTCACTGTAAGCCCCCTTTTAAAGATTTTCTTTATCAAATGCGCCAGCGTATGTGTCAATGAACACTTATTGCAGCTTGGTTGTTTATTATGTAAAATTTGAACTTGACAAAGGCAAGCTCTGGGCATCAGTAATGGGGAAAAAAAACAGCATCCAGGCTGCACTTCCATCATTCAGATGTCCTCGGTCCAACGCATGTGAGTGAGTGAAGCTGCAGCCGAGGCAGGAGGAAGAAAAAGAGGAGCATTAGAAAAGACTCTGCAGTATGCTGGGATATGTCAGTCTAAACAGAGAAAATACAGATAAAATTTAAAACGCCTGACATCCTCTTAACACACACACAAAAAGAGCATAACCAATTACACACAGAGGGGCATTATAGAAAGCTTTTATAATGTTTCCAGGGCGTCAAGATCTTAATTTTTGATGCCGCTTTATGTGCATCCAGAGTGTAAATTGGCCTCCCCAGTTTTCTGAAGTGATAAGAGGTAAACACCAAAAACCAATAACTGTCAGCCCAACGTTAAATCAAACTGACATGTCTCTTAAAAGGTAGGGCCATGAAAAATTAACTGCGGGATTTTTGAGGAGACTTAAAATGTGTGTTTTTTTTCATCTAACTCAGCTGGTGTGATCCAGATTTTTTCACACTGTGAATGACTTTAGTCTGAGCTCGAATACAAACAGTTTGGATGACAAAGCTTCATTTTATATGAACTTCAACAGAGCGATTTTTAAAGGTCTTTATTTCACACAAGATGCAATAAATATGCAATATATTTACTGCACTAAATCATAAAATGGCCATGATCTGTCGTCAGAGATTAAGGACACATGCTAAGTTGAAATACTGGCCTTTGACAACAACACTGCAGCCAGCATGTTCTCCTTTGAAATTTATATTCCAGTGCAGAACGTTTATTTTGCCTGTCTGTTTCATGTTTATTCACTTTACACGGCATTAAGATTAATACTGAGCGTTCGCTGAATGAGTAAGTGTCTCCTTATGAGTCATAACAAATGCTTAATATTGTTTTAGATGGAGTAGATGTTTTTAACGGTTAAACTGAGCAATATGTTAATGGTGTCTGGCGGGCAGTCGCAGAACTCAAACTCCAGAGTGTGGATTTTACGAGCAGTGAGCCTTTGTTTCCAGAATAACAGACTCAGCTTTACATTGACAGAAAATTGACAGTTATAAAAAGCTGATCTAGTTACAGCGGAGGACTCGTCATCGCTTGTCATTCAAAGTAGAATGTTGCACCTGTCTTGCACTCATGTAGGATCAGGACCTTTGCACCCAACCCGCCTTAGCTTCCAAAAAGTTCTCATCCCTGCTCATCAACTACTGACGTCTTTGTCACCCCCCATTGGTGTCTCATGCTGATGCACCAGGTAGCTTTTAGAGGCTGTATGAGAAGCTTCCAGAAAGCCTATTTAACACATGATTAATTAAGAGGCACAGTTTGTGTTGCTTCAGTCAACAAAACTACTTAAGTAGGTTTAGTAAAAGACCACGTTTTGGATTAAAATACCTATGTAAACTTTTGTTTGTTGCATAGGGTGACCAGGTGTCCCACTTTATGTGGGATGGCAAAGCATTTTTATCCCTTGAAACCATGTCCCACAGTTTGATTGGCTCTAGTTTTCAAAAGTGTAACCACGGCAGGACAGACACTTTTATCAAATCTGGCTTTTATTCAATGGCTGTGAAGAAAGCAGGGAGGGCTGTCATCACAGGGCTGTGTTTGATGTCAATCAAACTGTACACAAATGGGTCAGATGTAGGTTAACCTATCACTGTCTTCGCTGCTCTACATGCAATCAGAAAAATTGCAAATAACCACAAAGTCACAAGCTGTGCAGATTTAGGCAGTATATGATAGAAACTACCATCGATTCTCCGGGTTTTTAGCAGAATTCGACAGAGTTAGAGAGAATCCGACAGAATGTGACACAGTACAACTGAAACCCAAAGATAATTGTCAGACAAATATGGTAACAGCAGCAGAAATAATTCGTGTTTGCTGTGCAGCACTCCCAATCATACAGGTCAGCTACTGCACTGAGATGTTGCAAGCTAAAGGGCAGAATAGAAATGTTAATTTTTTAGAGTTAGATAAGCATTATATGTAAATTTCCTCTTAACACTGGTAAACAACTTGATCCTGCTCGGTCTGAAAAATTGAAGCATTTAGTGAGTTGTTGTGATTTGTGTTTTGTAGCATGATTTCCAAAGTTCATAATGCACGGTGCAAAGTGCCACACATTTTTGCAGCATTTATTATACATTTAACATTATCAATTAATAAATTGTGCTCAATTTTAACTGTTTTCTGAGTGTTTTCTTACTTTTTGACTAGCTGACTAAATTCTATTTAACTGAAAGGGGCAAGGAGGCATAACTTGCTTAAACCAGACTGCACATTAAATTTGACTTCAACCTATTTAATAAACAGTTTATGGCTCCAGCTTGCTATTTGGACCACAGTAGTCATTTCTGAGCGCTAGAGGGTGTTACATATTGCTCCTTTAAAGTCATTTCTTTCTTATTTACTGTGTGACTGTGACCTCGTGTCTTTTTCTCATCTTCCACAGAGGCAGAGGAGGTCAACCTGACATAAATATACTGTACTGACTCAGGTCGAAATGGTCACCTTGACTTTCCCGATATACAGCGCCTGATCATCCTGTCTCTGTCCGGCTGCTTCTGTGACCCGCGAGTGGAGACTTTAAAGATTTTATGGGCTCAGTCAGTCTCAGCTGTGTCCTGGGTTCAGGAAAACTGAGAGAGAATCAAGTCAAACCCCGACAGAGTACGAATGACATTAAATCCTTAATAGTTATTGGTACGATATTAAGGGATTACAGCGCCATGGGATACTGAGACAGAATGGAAAACTATCTGTCAAATATCCTCTCTCAGATTACCATGTTACATGCTGATGTGTCTAACAGCCCTTCTTCTGTGTGTACCATAAATCTCATCAAAATGTGCGAATATGGCAGTTCTGGAAATGCGGTCTAAAATTATTGAAGGGAGAACTTCATTGCCCTGACACATGTAGGTCTTGAGTCACTTGGCTTTGCGTGGTTTCCAGAGAGCAATCACACAAAGATTGAGCAAAGGTACAGCAAACTTAAACATGTCAGCCAATTTCAGATGTGTGAAGCAACAGAGTGCTTCAGCAGCGCTCGCGGCTCATGGCCTTGGGTCTTGGGCTGTCTGAATCTGAAATTCACAGTTCAGAGCACACCCGGAGCCGTAGAAATCCTTGATGCCCTGCACAATGAGGCCATTTCATAGCAGATCACGGTAGTCTCTTGCTGGTGTTGAAGGGAGAGGAAAAGCATTTTGACAGGCCAATGAAGAATTTATTTGAAATGTCTTGTGGTGTTGAGAAGATTTGCGTGCTCTTCAAAAAGCTACAAGGGAAACCATCGGAGGGCACAGAGATTCGAGTTTACAAAACCATTCCTCCAGCCTGGCTCGAGTGCTTTATCAACACTTTCGCCAACCAGTATTGAAGATGATCAGTCCTTTATCCACAAGATCTTGTTTTTTTTTTTTGTTTTTTTTGCATGTGTGAATTGTCAGTTTGATTCAACACATCACTTTTGACAGGGTGTCCACATAGCCTGAACAAACCACACAGATTTCATGGTACCTCGCTGGGCGCAGCAGTTTGTATGGAAACATGCAACCAAGAGACTGAGAGACGCTGAACATGAGGGAGCATCTGAGGAAGTGATTTATGGTGACAAGAGAGTTCTCTGCTTGATTTTTGTGGTGACAGGATGTGACAGTGTGCAGAGTGTACAGGTAGAGAACAATAGTGGAGAGTTTTGCTTTGAGTATTTGTACAAAGTATACTTGTCTCCAAACATAAACTGAAAAGACTGTGTAGATCTCAGCCCCAAGGCCATTTCTTCACACTGAAGAATAGGGTCAACACACCAGTAATAAGTCAAATAATTTCCTGAAACTGTTGCATTTAGAAAACTCAATTCAAACCACAGTCTGTAGTGGACTTTTTTTTATGGCACCAGGACAATGCAGGATTTAAGGACACATACAAATTTGAATTGTTATTCAGGAAAGCACAAATAATGTGATGAAAATGGATATTTCCTCTAACCAAAGTTGTTCATTATTATTTAGAAAAAGTCTGCTCCATGATTAACTCATCGTAGTTGAAAAAAAGTCCAATATACCTTAATTATCACTTGTTTAATGCACCAAAATTATTCCCTTTAACTGAGGGATGTTTTTATATACTTGTATATCTTAACTGTAGAGTTTCTATTTCCAATGAAAAGCAGAATCTTTGAATTTATAAAACATTTGTTCAGTTTTATCTCCCAGTTAAAGGGGAGGTGGTGGTAGACTTCAGAGCCTTAATGAAACTTAATTTAACTAGAAATATAGAAAGAGATAGATGAAAAGGACAATATGTGTACATGGAAATATGTTTCATAATTAATCACATGCTAATATTAAAGCTGCTACAATGAGTTTTAATAGTGATGCCTCTATATGACCTACATAAACTCATGAGACCATCTACGAGAAGATTGGCTATTTTTATATATTTTAAATATATTTTCTTAATTAATCAAGAAAATAATTGACAGATTAATCGACACTAAAAAATAGTCACTAGTTGAAAGGCGCAGTTGGGCCAATCTCAAATGTTTTCAGCCACATGCATAAAATAATGTTTTGGATCAAAATCATCAAAGACATCTTTCTTAATCAATGCGATGACGCTTCTGGCCTTTGCCCGAATTCCAGATGGTCGGTTTGTCTTTTTTTGGTCCAGTATTTCCAGAGACAGCACCAGTGTTACTCTGGATAATCTGTCCAAAAAGCCCTCGAAGCTATCTTCGTGAGTGAACGCCTTTATTGGCACATAAGAAGAAAAATGTTCTCTTAATTTGGGTATCAGCCCAACATCTACAGGGTCAAGCAGCTTAGTAATACAGGTCACATAAGTTAAGAAGCATAGAATGTAACAGACTTCATTCAATTCAAGCAATCTGTGAAGGACGCTCACTGTGTGCTGGATGTTAAATGAAGCTGACATGTAAAGTTTGAATGGTGAACTCAAATCTTTATACTTCCTTCAAGAAATTGGGTTTTATACAAATCAGTATGTTGTGGAAGAAGCACTCAGTATTGTTATTATTATTATTCTTACCTTGAAAAAAAATTCTTTAACACTGATAAAATATATATATATATATATATATATATAAATATATATATATATATATCTGGAGACTGTGAAGACTATACAGAAAGAATTTAAAATCAGTGAAAAAGCTGAACAAGTCTGTATCTCAAGTCATGGTATTTTGTGACATGAAATGTTTGTTCATGTGCTGCAAATATTAAGCTTGGGCTGGTTGATTGTTTTCTTTCTTGTGTAGTGATTTATGGAGACCAGAGCTGTGCCTCAAGGACACACAGACCTGTAGCTGTCTAAGCCGGGTGAATATCTGTGAAACAGACAGTATGTACAAGCCAGAGGGCATGTGAAATAATTTACTTTTATGCTGTACTCCTGTCTAACTGTCACCGTCTGTTATTTCCAGTCAAGCAAAGATTATTATCTGTTAGATTGTTGTTGTTTTTTTTTTTTCACAGAGGGCTCTTAATATTTTAAGACTGGTTCTGCTGTTGGGTTTCCATGGCGGCAGACTCAGGGTGCACTGGGGACAGTTTCCATTTAGGTTTGGCACATGACATTTACTGAGGAGAGGTGTGTGGTGGTAAATTTGGGTCACAAAGGGTGAGCATTTTGATAGTCGGTAAACCTCCTGTCAGTTGTCTTCTCTTTGTTGCCCCCCTGCCTTGTAGGATCTGCTGATTTATCATTTTCATCTAATCAATAAAACTGCTTGTACCGGTGCTTCAGTTGACTGTTTGACTGCTGTATTCATTTATAAATGAACGTATAAGATTAGTGGGTATTAGCCCCAGCCTTCTGATGTTTAAATCATTGCTCTTTTACCTCTGTTGACTCAGTTGTTTTGAACTAAATGTTCCTCGTGTGGGGTTAAAGACTCATTTATGCCTCCTTTGTGTACGAAAAATCTCCACTTCAAACGCTGTAACAATCACTGCTTACATACTCACACACATTTTTTATACACTTTACCTTGGCATGGATGTTAAGCAACACATCCATGAGAGCTGTCCCTGATTAAGATTTTTTTTCAGTTGAATCAGACTTGGCTGTACAAAACAAACATCTGATCTTTTGTTCTTTTTTTTTTTTCAGGTCAGTGCACCACACTAAATTCCTGTATCAGCCTACATAAGTATGTTGTGTTTTAATATCTTTCTTTGTTGTCTGTGAGGTGAAAACTGATTTTCACTCTGTCAGAGAAAGTAAAAGTGTGTGTCCTCTTATTGTTCAGTTATAAAATGAGCTCTCTGTGGAGCTCTCTACTGTCAGGCTGCTGTCAGCGTTGCCGGCCCTGCATGCTCCGTGCTCCATCACACCAAGAATTAAGGGTTTATCTTGCTTGCTTTGGTGTGCTTTCGTGAAATGTCCGACAGCGTGTCACCTGCACTCCGTTTCTATCACTCCTCTCCACTTCCATCACATGGGAATGTAAAGTTTGCAGCCTTCTATGGTGGCGCATTGCTCTGTGTAAAATGGCCCAGCAAAAAGAACAAGAGCTCAAACTTATCTGCTTTACCAGCCAGTCATTTCACCCTCTCTCAGTTAACCACCAGCACATACTGTCACAAAGATTTTTTTTTTAATAAATGCACCAACTAATATAAAATGTATTCAGGATTCCCATTAATTCCTCTCTGAAATTTTATCCATGCGCATTTTTGTAAACTGTTATCTGTGTTATACTGCTATCTGAGTGGTCGTCGTCTGACTTTAAGGTGGCAGCCTTAATATCCACTGGAGGGCGTCGTTCTGAGTCACATGTTACCTCAAATTAGAAGAAGAGTCAAAAGTCTCTGACAACAACAAACATGGTGATGCAGGGGGAGGCTGTAATAACGCCCCTCTTGAGAAAGACAAACGCGCTAGTCTGTGCGGCCAGTAAATCTTGTTTTGCATCTTGTTTTAGTGCAATTTAAAAAACCTAATAACTTAATAACACAGGGCTACTAGCACTAGTTACGGGTCACATCTAAACTCTGGTGGCTCTGTAGAGTCAGACAGAACGGTTAGTTAAAAAGACAGAACATAACAGTGACCAGAGTGAACATAAGGCCTTAGGCAAAAAAGTAACTTGGTTGCTGAAATAATGTTGTCATGGAAATGGCTTGTTGGTAAAATCATGGTTTGTAGTTTTGGAACTATTCATAGAATAATACCTGAGGATTGTGCACCAAAGACCTACAACATATTATGTATTAAGGATCTAACTCAGTAAATATAACCATAGATTAGCAATCTGTACTCATATGTATGAAATAAATATATAACAACAAGAAGAACGCGCATTTGAAGAAATGTAGTATACATAGACATAAGATGGGAAAAGGAGCAGAAATGTAGTGTATTACTTTGGAAATCCTAGAGAAATGTTTAAATAATGCATTAAGCTTAATGAGACCCATTAGATCAGGGTTGTCAAACATACGTCCCATGGGCCCGAACCAGCCCCCAGAGGGATCCAATCCGGCCTACTAGATGACTTTGCAAAGTGTAAAAATTGCTGTGCAGTCACCGAATCACTGAATCCATTTTTTTGTTTTGTTTTTTTTAACAAAATGCACCTTTATTCCTGATTTGTCCACTGGGGGTGGTGCTGTCCTAAAAAGAGTAGCAGGCCCTGCTGTGATGTATTTGAGGTTTTCCAGGAAAAATAGATCAGTTCCTATTTCTTCACAAAGGTAAACGAGAAGCCAGCGTGCTCGGTGTGTTCACAGCACCTTTCAAAGGATATAATATTTGGCACCACTATCAGACTCATCGTGGCAAAAAATACAAGAACTTGCAAAGAGAAGTTAGAAGAATTGTTGGCAGGTTTGAAGAAACAGCTGTCTGTTTTTAGTTGCAGCTGAGGGATCACCGATGCAGCTGTGAGATCTAATGAACTTATTGGTAATGAAACTGTGTCCTGACAAATGGACGGTTCATTAGTTTCCAGAATGTACTCGTGCATCTTAACACCAAAAGAAGTTGGTTTGTTTGTTGCTCATGAACTAAATTTAGTTTGTCACACCTGCATTAGATTTTAGTTGACTGAATCAACTGTAGTTTTTAGTTGACTAAACCTAGATAAAAACTAAAACAATTCAGATTATGACCAAAACCAAATGCCATTTTTGTCAAAAACAACAACAACAACGACAAAAAACCTATGTCAAAATTACTCAGAATTAACACTGAGCTGTTGGCTGCACTGCCACCACAACTACTGGTGGTGCTGCTCAGTTTTGTCACTGCTTGTATCTGTAAGTTTTCAGAAAACTTGTAGAAATACAGACAAAATGAAAGCAGAGTATAGACAGAAGGCTCTGGTCGTATCTATATGTGTATCTAATGTTTAGCATAATTGAGCCTTAGTGTAACATTTTGCAGTAGCAGCCTTGTACTGGTATACATCCCAGTTTGATCTCTCTTTCCCCTCCGACTTATACACACACACACACACACACACACATATGCACATGCACATACACAAAGGTTAATTAGGCACAGGTGAGCATCGTTGACCTTCTGGATTGCTTGTGGCTGTTTCTGTAAGTCAGTGTGTGCCCTTCTGGCCATACAGCTTTAGACAGAGACACCAGCTCCCAGCAAAGATTGAGGCAGCCAATGAAATCGCTCACAGCAAACGTCATCTTTTCTCCAGACATACAAACCAAGACTTCCACCACAACACCAGAGAATTAATAGTGCTCTAAAACATTCATTATAGTTTTATTGTTTTCATGAACGTTGTCATCTCCCGAGTCATAGCCAGGGTCACTGGAGTAAAATCTACACTGTATTGGTTGCAGCGAAACAGGAATAAGCGAATGTTATAAATTCTATCATTCATGTATTCCGTTTGGTCTAAAGCACTGGATAATTGAAGCAGAATCTGAATGCATTATGTATGCGAGATGATTCATTTCTCTTATATCTGTGCGACTGATTGTCATGTCATGGCCGTTCAACCTACTGGGCACCATTGGTCTGTTAACATGAGGAGTACAAGGAGGGACTGAAGAGTCACACTGAGCACCATACTGAAAGCCCCAGACTGTAGAAAAGATGGTTTAAATATTAAACCAGAATTCTGCCTGTACTCAAAACATAAAACAGATCTCCCTGTGTTCGCTGTCTCTGTGTGTTGTTGAATATATTCATATGGCCCGGCTGACTGTGCTGATAGCAGGTGCATTAAAAATCAAAAGTTTATAAATGATAGATCGAGGAGCAGGGAACTGTTCAGATTTCCCTTTTATAAGGTGAACAGAATCGGCTCGTGTGCTGATTATTGTTCTCTCCCTTGAACTAATATCTGCAGGGCTCGGCTTATGGTCAAGGACAAAACATTCTGGGATAGTCTATTCTTCGGCTTGAATTAAATATTTATTATGTTTTGAGGAGGGTCATTTCAATTTTGCTCCTGCGGGCTCCTCGACTCGTTCTATTACATAACTCACAATGGAAACGCCAACAATAGTTCATTTCCTGCTCCTGAAGCACCAAAATGTACTTCGCCACTGCTGTTACCTGGGTTTCAACACGAAAGCTGATCTCGTTCTTGCATACTGACTGGTCCCTGGTCTTTGTCCATATACTCTCCAATTCACTCCATGTTATAGCAACTCATAACTCATAGCCCAAAGGAACACAGGAACCTTGCATTACACATTCAGCTCAGTATGGCAAAGGCACTGACGGTGTGGAGGGGAAAAAAATGTGATGCCACTGAAATGCATTGCATATTTCCAGGGGCTGATGTAACTAATTACAACTACTCGAATCGCTGTAAGTAAGTCATTTTTGTGGCACTTTGCAAGTCTGCAAAGTCTGGAAAGTAATTACAAAATGTGTTAATTTATTTATACTCAATTCTGATTGGTCAGTTACAGCATTCTGTACAGCCAACCAATGCTATAAAGACCAGATTGTTGCCATGGACACAGTTCTGATCATATAGACTCTAGAGGAGCATAAAAATGTTTTAAATTACTAAAATCAATATTAAGTAGCCGTGTAATAAGTAAGATAATGTACAGAGAGAGGGTTGTTATTGTAAAATAAAGCCCTTCCTAAGTATGTATTACACTATGTAATCTACTTAGTTACTGTCATAATTGTGTAGGGATGATAGCAATCAATCATTGATCAATTATTCGGTCATTAAAAATTTGATTGATTAAACACAATTGAATCGATCTACTATCAAGGTCAAGATTATTTTTATGAGTGTGCTCCACATGTTATCTAATATTTAAATATAATTATTTAATTTGTTGACCTTTACAAATGTATATCTTTCAAAAGCTGTAATGCTGTCAGAGAATGTGCAATATGTTGCTGTGGAAATGAAGCTTTGATTGAGAGGGGAAGATGCATTACGTATTAGTTGGTATGAGTTTTTTTTTTTTCTCGCAAAATTGCATATTGAGTGCAATTTGAATTAGAGAAGGCAATTTCTGAAGAAACTGCATGTGTGAATGTTGGCTGTCAAAAAGCTGACAGTAAATTACATTTCTTGCTTTAAAAGTTGAATTATACCAAGGATGTATGGAGGATTTGTTGACAAGTTGATGTCAAATTGTATTGCTAACTTTAATAATTTTGTATGTATAATCTGTATGTCAAATCAGTTAAAGGAATATTAAGAGTTGGAAAAGTGGGAAAGGGTCTGATTCATATGAATGGGATTTAAAAGTTGAATAAACCTCATAATGTATTAAAGATGTGGAACATTATAAGATTTGAATTTATTTTTTTGGCTCAAAATATGAATGAGTAGAGTGCAATTATAACATTTTTTTTTAGCCAATAAGGCCATTTGATCACAAGCTGACCAATGAAAACCATGTCATACAAACCAAAAAACTCTGCAGCAGGCACAGGTTTGTTGACATGACCGTGACCAATGACCTTAACAGGACTAATGTTATAAGTAATTAAAGACTTGGGGAAATAGATAATAGATATCCCTGCCACTGATAAATCATCAGTGATTAAAAGGTAACTAATACTCTCAGTATTTCTTAACACTAATAATTTTACTAATAGTTGAGTAATATTTCAGTATTGTGGCAGTATTTGTACTTGAGTACAGATTTTCAGTACTCCACTACCACTATAGGTTTCTTATTTCTTACATACTGCTCTTATGCAGCCATGGCTTGCATTTCAAATGTAAACATGCCCAACATTTAAAATAGATTTCAAAAAACAAATCATGAACATACCTACATTTCCAGATTTGTTAAACAGTGTGTTTCTGGCTCAAGATTCAACATACTAATTAGCCCCTAGGAGATCCATCTAACAGTTTGTGATTTTTCTCCTGATTTTTAATCAGTCTAATTTCTCTCTCCAACACACAGGCACGTTCGGAGCCATACACACAAAGCCTCTGTTTGCATAATGTGCTCACTGTCTGCTCCTCTGAGACTAAGCACTGTTTGTGCATCCCTGCATCTATGTGTATCTACTGCTCTGTGTGTGTGTGTGTGTGTGTGTGTGTGTGTGTGCAAGCATGAGATTGTTCAAGTTCATTTGTATGTGTTTTTGGAAAAGAGGGCTCAACCCCCTTCCCTCCCTGCCTCACCCCTCCCCTCCCACCCCATTCCCCCCCAACCCCCCGCTCCTTTTAGTCTGCTGCCCTGGCTGTGGCTCGACCATGATTGCTCTGACAATTCAACAGAGGAGCAAAAAAAAAGAAAACACCTTCTGCCAGACTGTTTTTCCTGTTCTGTTATGGAAATGAGATTTTCCATCTCACTTCATCTTCAGTACTTAAATACCTCTTTGCTGCGAATAGGACTGTCTAGCCTGTTAACACATTTCCTCCCATATAAGTGCTCTGTTGTTCTGCAGAGCTTAGTTGAATTTTTGCTTCTGTGCCTTCACAAAGAAATTAGATTTTCTACAAATTGTATGAAATGTGAACTGTCCTATTAGGCGTACATTTATTGCTCTCTAAATCACAGTTAGTGTATGTTCTCTTGATGGCCGGCTGCTGAATCTCCTGTTGGCATTATTCCCAAAAGTGCTGTCTTATTGTGGTCTTTATTCACATTTCCACTCAGACATGCTATATTGTGAGTTGGATTGAGATTTATGCTAAATGTTTTGGGTGCACTTTGTTTTACAGTCCAGTAATAAGATGTAACAAGCTATACTTTGTATCAAATTAGACGAAAACTAGAAATAATATGTTCTTTATAGACATTAAACAAACACAATTATACCCTAATTAGACAGCACACACCTAATGGTACACTGTTAAGATGTAGCAAGTTGTACTTTGTATCAATTTAGACAAAAACTTGACATAATATGTTCCAGACGGTATTCAGTCCCTCCAGGATTTTGCAGACTTTTTGGGTGATTGTTGCCGTCTGTGATGCCTAATTTCACAGCAATTTTTCTAACAAAACTTGATGCATGTTGCAGTGGTTTTAGGTCTTTTTTGCAAGAAAAATGTGGGAGCAAGTGGAAATACAAATCTCAAAAAAAAAAAAGTTGTTTTTTTTCATATAATTTATTAAAAAATCAAAGGCAGCTTGTTCCAGGGAGAATAAAAACAGACTTTGTGTTGAGTGTTCCAAGTAACCTTGCCAAAAAGGCTCAGGATTGCAAAAATTCTAACAAAATATGCTTTATTTGTAAATGAAGAAGTGTGGGTGGGGGGTATTCCACACAGAAGCTAAATCTTTTGAAAACTGACAAACCTACAAACCTTGTTTTTTTCAGTGCCTGTGACTGAAAAAAAGGTAATACTACTACTACTACTACTACTACTACAATAATAATAATAATAATAATAATAATAATAATGATAATAATAATAATAATAACAGCACATTGAGTCTGTTCACTGAGATGTACAGCCATGATGTTTTGCGGGAGGGAATGCTATGATTGATCGAACATGTGGGAAGTTATGATGATTTGTCAAATATGCAGAGAGGTTGTGGTGATTGGACAAAACTGCAAGGTCTTGCAGAATTCGCAGGGGTTTGCTGAATTTGTGTTAATTTTTGCAATTGCGATGTTGCAACTTCCTGGAGGGACTGATTAGACCCTTTATTAGACCCTTATTAGATTTTGTTAGAGGGTAATTACATATTACAGCAACTGTACTGTAAACTGAAGTGAAATCATATATCTGTTACTTCCCCATTTAAAACATGTGAACCAGATCTACCAAATAAAGGCCAAAATGATAGAGATAGACGAATATTTTGTTTATAGGTGACTGAACAGACTTATTGTAATACTACAGGCAGATAATGTGGTTTGATCGAAGAAGTAGGCACCGTTTTTGGCTACTCTGCCAGTTGTATAGGACCAGCCAAAGAAGGTGTGTTTCAAGTAGCAGATATGTGATTTCAGTTTAGTTTTCAGAGCAATTCTGTTGTGATGTGCCCTAATTATCCTCTAATAAAGTCCAACTAAGTCTGACTAACAAAAAAAATGTTTTTTCTAGTTATTGTCTAAATTTATACAAAGTACAGCTTGTTACATCTTATTATTGTGGTGTAAAAGAAAGTGCAAAGAATATTTTCAGTCCCAAAAGAACATTGTGTAATTGTAGCCTTCATAATGGCCTTTTTATCTTTACTGTTCAAACTGTATTTGAAAGAGTTTTACTAGATAAACGAGACAAATCCACACAAGGGAACATCAAAAAATTCGCAACAAACCATTGCAGAGTCTGATGCATCATTTCTTTGTGCCATCATTAATGGTTTGAACCTTTAGATGGTTAGCATAGAGGACATCAGGTGTCATAAATCTGCAGGGCCATCAGACAAGCAGCACCATTCACCAGCCTCCTAATCTAAAAGATTTACAGCCGAGTGTTTGAGTGGAGGCACAGGCATGTCAGTGGTGTTGTCAAGTAGGTGCCTCCCTTTACTGATGCTTTGTTGAGTTTGGCTCACAGCAGCCCAAGAAACACAAACAGTGCATTCCAGCATCCTGGAACCAAACATGTCAAATGACACTGCAAGCCAAACCTCTGCCTACCCATATATGATGGGCCGAGGGGGTTAAAATAAGAATGTATTCCGGTAAGTATCTGTTAAAATGTAGTCAATATCACAATATTTAACTTGATTACTTTCCATTATTTTTGGAATATCTGAACGTCAAATACAGTGACACTGTTCATCCTAATTGAAAGCTTTGTTTGTTAGGTTTATTATTCGTTCGTCCAGCTATTCCTCCCTTTGTTTTGTATGTGCTTTGTTTGCTTTTCACAAATAACACCAAAACTTCATGTAAACTTCATCAGCTCTTGTGTTTTTTTTTTTTACCCACACATCATCCTCATCACCAGCCAGTAGGGGTCTCAAACTCAAATTGGCTTTGGACCACTAATGGTATTGTCACCTCATAGGGAGGACTGCAAAAAAAAAAAAAAAAAGAAAAAAAAAAGTAATATTTCTGAAAATGTACTTTTCTGCTCCCATTACAACAGATAACATTAACACCCCTGATTTAAATGGCTCACTGAGCGTGTCATTTTTTCCGTGCATTCATCAAACACCACAGAGTATGCAGTGGAAATTTGAGCTTTGTTGCATAACTAATCGTAAATATCACTTAATAATTTGTTAATCTGCTCTGCCAGAGAAATACAGAGAAATATAGTTTTATAAGCTATTGTTATTTTGGACATAGAATATCAGTGATGTGCAAAATGCAGTTCTTCAGAAAAAGAAGCAATTTTATTTTAGTTGTATTCAGTTGAAGCATAGTTTAAATTGGTATAAAACAACTAGCAAATATATAATAATTCTTAATAATGGGGCTGAATCATATTGTATTTTTGAGGCCAGAGGGAGGGGGAGGAAAAGCAAAATATTTTAAGTAGTTGTAGCAGTAATAGTAGTTGTAGTAGTACTATAGTAGCAGTATTAACAAGTTAGTTAGCTAACAGGATTTCTGTGTAGCCTCTAAGAGTCTCTCACATTAAATGCTGTGGTGTCCTTTGAAATTTCTATTCTGTTGCATTTGTGTTATTGTTTTCCCGTTTCATGTTAATTAGATTTCAAATTAATGCTGAATGTTTGTGAAATGATTAGATGTCTGTTTATGAGTGGTAAGAAATCATTAATAATATTTTAAAAGGAGCAGTTATTTATAACGGTTAAATTGAGCAACATGTTAATGGAGTCTGCAGTCGCTGAACTGGATCTCCAGAGTGAACATTTTTGGAGCAGTGGGCTTTTGTTTTCAGGATAACAGGCTTAGCTTTACATTGACAGACAACTGACAGTTACAAACAACTGATCAAGTTACTGTGGAGGACTTGTGTTATTGTCACATTACAATGCTGTGCTTGTCTAACACTCCTGCAGTGTTCCTGCAGCCGGTCTGAGCTTCCTCGAGTTATTAGATACTGCTCCTCTAAAATGTATTATTAATTTTTAATCCTGCTATTGATCACAATTTTTACTCAATGTATCTGTAATTGGAGTACATCTGTTTATTTGTTGAACTGCAATAGAATACAGTTACCTTTTTTGTATCCTAATTATGTAACTCTGTTATTCTGTCACTCTCCAAGCCTATGTGAAGACTGAAGAATATGAATGCCTATCAGGGTTCATCCTACATTCCTGCTACAGCCTTTATCAACAAAGCTTTTAAATGAGCTACTACAAGACATGAAAAGGACAAAATGTGTAGTTATTAGCTAAAACAAAAGAAAGCCTAAAACGCATATTTAAGTGTCCTGGTTTAATGAGTAGAGACTGATAACATACTAGCCAATTTGTGCTAGCGGATGTCATTGACTCACAATATGAAATTAATTTAATACTTAAAAAAAAATCAATTAAGATAATCTGCCCTCAACAGCAAACAAAAGCAGACATGGGGAAACATCGCTGAGGAGCTGGAAAGAGAATTTCTTAATCTCAGATAATTAATAACTAGGCCTCCATAAAACACTCATTTGGTTTTGCTCTGGAGAATGTGAAATCTCTTCAAACGTACACCAACACTATTCTTTATCAGGCCTTGTTCTGTAAAAGCACAGAGCCCAGATTCATTTTAACGAGAGCTTACAGTATTCTATTCATAGAGCCCTTTAGAAATAGCAAGCATTCATAATGGAGCTGGGATCTGATTAACCTCCTCGCTTGCCGGCACAATGGCAGGCTACCCTGAGACTCAGCCCCGTAATGGAGTCCGCTATCACCAAGCACACTCCAAACATTCTTCGCACCGCAGGACTCGACGACCAGATTGGAATCCCTTAACTCCCCTCTGCACTCGGCACACAGTGGGGAAACAAAACATCCTCTAAGCTGATGCCCCTCAACATTAATCTATCTCTCTGCTCCACTCGTGCACTTGTGCATACACACACACTATACACACCATAGGCATCATCTTGAGTGTCTTTGTTGCAATTTTGCATTCCTAATTGTTAAATCTGACGAGTACAGGCAGAAAAATACAGGAAGTGTCGCCTCAATTCTGCATCTTAACCCATTTCCATTCTAGGAAGCTTTTGTGCATGAATATATAGCGTTAATATACTGTATAGTATACACAGTGTGTGTCCACCCGCTGTTAAATATAATGCAATTAAATGTAATAGCCTTGCAACAGGCTTTACACTATATTTATGAAGCTTATAAAGTGTTATTTTCAGCTCATATTTTGTGGTGTTATTGCATCAGAGTGCAAATTATATCATATTCCATGTTGTTTTGAACCAGCGACCTGTCCAGGGTGTACCCCGCCTCTCGCCCAGTATCAGCTGGAATTGTCTCCAACCCCCCATGACCCTCCCGAGGATAAGCGATTACAGATAATGGATGGATCGCAGTTATTCTCTTCTCCTTGTGAGCAAAATAATATATAATACAACATAATACAAGACCGTCAAGTGGAGCATTTTTCATAAATTGTCATGACTCCTTAATCCTGACTGCCTTTCTTTAGCTTCTCATATGATTTGAAGCATCACAGGCTTCAAGTGTTTCAAATGTGTATCAGCCACCTCAATGTTGCCATCTCCTGGCCTAACAGGATTAAGCAAGACTACGACACACGGGCCTTTCTGTTGCAGAGCAAATGGATAGCTTGTGCCAAATATGTCAGAGGGAGTGATTACACCCCTCAGTGGCCAGTTGGCCCAACAGTCCGCCCCCAGTGGCCAGCCCTGTGGGGGCTGTCAGGACCAGGCAGACTGGAGCTTGGTAAGGAGCCAGTCCCACGTTTAACAGCCAGCTCCTGCCCAGCCCAAGTGTCATCTGCACCTGCCAATGGGAAGCAGTTCTCACCCATCAGATAATGGCTGAGAGGAAATTGCTTCAAGGAGGCGACATTCTAGGATGGCAATATGGAGATGTGAAATATATTCGAGGAGGAGGAGGAGGAGGAGGAGGAGAGGGACCCGGTCCTTGAGAAGGCACAAATTAGCATTGACATACACATCCACACATGGAGGCACATATAAATATACTCATGCACACACATTTTTACACACACACAAGCAAAGAGGCTACACTTAATCTTCTCTGCTTTGAATAATATAACCATCCAAGAGAGAATCAAATTTATTCACAGCCCGGACGACCAAGCAAATTCTTATTTACCTCACCTGATATAGAAACATCCAATGAGAGCCACCTGTATGTGACTTGTAAGTGTGTATACATTCTCGCCGCAGCGCAGACACAGTCAGACAAGGAGATCTTCTGTACGGTAGTATCTACAATGACCAGTTCAGCGGTGACGTGGAAAATGAAAATCAAAGTGAAAGTTGGATATGGTGATGTCAAGTCAAATATGTGGCTGCAATCATCACGCAGAGAATATCACTGGAGGTTAATGCGCAGGCCTGCTGATCTTTCGGGGCCCTCATCCATGTAGCTTAAGGCGGTGAAATTCAATATGAAGCATGAAATGTGAGGCAGTCATCATAATTGGACTGAAACCCATAGTGGATCCTTTACCAACAGAAAGTATAAAGCACAGCGCACAGCAAGACCACGCTTCACGCTAAAAGAGGAGGAGGGGCGCAATCCAACTGGTGGGGCCAGTATTTTGAGGTCGTCTCTTCACTAATTAGCCTCAACATGTTCCCTCAAACAGGTGGTTCAAATATTGTTTTTACATTTATTAGCAAGAGAGTTAATGGTCTTTATGGGAAAAAGTCAACATGGGGTGCATTCCAATACCCATACTACCATACTGGTTAGAATGCCAGAAAAAGATTTAATAATACATAGTATGTCATATGCATTATGCCAAAAAACAGTGGCGGTTCTAGACCAATTTTACTAGGGGGCCAGACTGAGACAAGTTATTTTGTCAGAGGGGCACCTTCGACCCATAGCACACAGTAGTAGTGCCCAAAAAACCAACATAGATTACTAATTTATTACCAATATTTGGCAAATCAGTGCCATTAAAAGTAGCCAAACACCATTAGCCAAAAGCTATTAGCAGTTCCTGTTCGCAATATATCCATGTACATACAGATATCAGCATCACTGAATTACTTTGATACTGAAGAAAACTTAAAAACAGGTTCTGGAGTTATAAGGAGCATATTTTTCCACTGTTGTGTAAGTGGATTTATGGACACTGTGTACCGCTGTGGCAAGGGATTAAAGAAAAAATGTTGCCCACTAAAATTTAAAGTCAACACTTTTTAGGACAAAGTGTTTGATAATATACTGGTACTAATATATATTTAACAAATATATTATATTTAGCAATATACTATATTTTTTAAAATGATGTCAGCACCATGTCATTGCAAGAAAGTGATATCTTTTTATTATTGTAGACTACTTCTGCACCTACAAAGTGTGTACTGTTGCATGCAATATTCATACAACTGGGACAAAATACTTCATCATAACATTGCGTCTTGAACTTTGACCCTCTTGCTCATACACTCATCACAAAGGATTGTGGGTCCGAATAGTCAGAAAAGCGTACTGGCTTCCATACTGCAAAATGCCAAAGGATTTAGTTGGACATCCTGGTAATTTTGTCATACTATATTCAACGTACTATGTATTGGGACCTACTAAATCTTTTTCTGGCATACCAAACAGTATGTTAGGATGGGTTTTGGAATACACAGCACGGCAGAATGCTATGAGGAAGTAGTATGTCCCAGTTGTATGCATATGCAACAGTACGTGCTTTGTATGGGCAGCTGCAGTACATACTAAAAGAAAAAATAAAAAGGATGCAGTTTGGAATGCAGGGATGCTCTCGGGCTTTGCTATTGCTTGGAAGTCATCTGATGCTATGATGGCAAAGTTTCAACCTGTAGATGGCACTCTCGTCCCTGGTTTTAATCCAAACCTTTAGGGTCGACTCCCCATTTTGAAATGACTGGCCTCAATTCCAAAACCTGTTTTGCTTTGTTTGTCATTATGATTCTTTAGCAGGTATTTTGTTCACGGCAGCAAGACGGGATTTTGTATTTTTCCACTCGCTGCTTAAATCATAATGACAGATATTCTTGTGTGCGACGGTAGCAGCATACCTGTTTGTACATATGGTCAAAGCTTATTCAAAAATGCTTATGCATAATGAAGTGCAGCTAGCAACTGTTGTTCCAATCGTTCTCAGGCAGCGAGCATTAGTTACACAGTGGGGAATGGTTGGAGTTGAGTGGGGGTAGAGGAACCTCAGCCAAACATGGTTTGTCTCTGAATACTAATGCCGCTTTTGATCTGCCTCGGCTTTTAGGAGATTTAAACAACAAAATCTGTCTTTCCAAATTTCTTAATAGACTCAGCCTTTTGTGGCCAACATGAAAAAATCCTAGAAACATGTTTACACGGCATCCATATTAATATTCTGAATTTGTTTAAAACATGTAGAGTCCACTGAGATCTTATTACAGGCAAACCTTGTATTATTCATGCTTGCCCCTAATAGACTAATTAATTTATCATAAAATAGTAAGGCATTTTTATGATTTTCTTATGTTATGCATTTATTTCCATAATTGATCTTTGTTTTACAAATGTGTCTTTTTAAGTTGCTCCTCATATGTCCTAAATTCAGTCGCTGTGCAAAAGAGATTTCATCCCTCCTGAAATGATCTGAATGCATTAGTTACAGAGCCACAGAGGGGAAAAAAAAACAGGAAGAAAAACAATTAGACCTAATAACATCAAGGCTACAAGCACCTATGTGATTTATATAGCCCTGAAAGGTATTTAGGAGCATATTGTGACAGAATGTTAAGTGTGATTAGGGACAGTATGTTAAACATTTGGCCAGTTGTAATCAGTTGGAGAGCTGCGAGGATGAGCTGTGGTTGGGGGGTTATCTGTGCCTGTAACGCCGCAGGAGGTGCCAAAAGCAACAGAGACCACTAGCCAGTCTGAGTATCTGGCACCTCCACAGCTGCTGCTCACATGCTTCCACCCTCCCGTCACACCAAGAGCCAACACCAAGCACACGATAATCTTGTTTTATCTGCCTTTCAGACAGCCCAAATGGCCGAGATTAAACCTTCCACATGACCCTCACGGCCGGAGCACTGACATGTATACCCCTAGTTTATTAGAGCACCTAAGGTTAAAGTGAGATGAGGAAACTGATAAGGGGCTAACCCTGAAAATGCCTGAATGAACTTACAAGCCTTTACAGAATGTCTGTTCTTGTCTAATTTTAATAAATGCTGTGTCATGAATACATGTCTATCTCTCACCAAGGTTGTATTGTAATCAGAAGTTATTAAGATACTTAACAGCAGGGCTAATATGTCAGCTGCTACAATTTTTCTCATTTGCTAACTTACGTGATCACAATAGAAGTCACACTGTCAAAACTCAAACAGAAGTCGATGTGAATCATTCTCATTGCTTCCACACAAAATACACTGAATGGCCACATTTTCCAAAATCCATGAACTCTACCACTTGCAAAACAGTGTATTTGCAGCAAATGTTTCAAAAGCGAACACATCATTTTCAAAACGCTTTCAAAACAGAATGAAATCAAATTTTATGCATTGCATTAGAAAATCTTCACAGAATATTTACAATAAAATGAAATAATCTCTCCAAGCACAACTGATTGGTGCTTCAGCTGATAGCCCGGGTGTCCTGTTTATAGTTTGTAATAGTCTTGTTACCAGACAAAACGGGACGGTCCACAGTACCACAGAACTTTAGTCCAGTCAGTGAAGGTGATTCTTGCTCCAGAACCAAATTCTGACCCGTGTGATAAATCATTCCAACTTCAAATAAAGAAGTTCATCATTTATGAAATGCTCTGTGTTGTTAGCGTCTTAGCAGAATATGCACACACAAAACAGAAATAATCATTCCAAACACAGCTGATTGTAATTTCAGCTGAAAGCTGAAACACCCAGGTGTTCTGCTTTTAGTCTCTTACCCAACACACAAAAGAAGATGGTACTCAATACGAGCAATTACACCGTATATGTTGTTTTTTTTAAAGTGTTATTGCAGCTCAGGAATTTCAAATATTTGTTGTTTAAACTTTTTATTTTGCCTTTCACATGTAAATTACTATATGCAAAGACATTTTTTTTAATTGCCAACAATCATCAGTCAGTGCTGAAGCCATTTTTCAAAACTCCTCATGCAGTCCACATTACCAACATGTTTCTTGGCCAAACAGCTAATTTCACCTCTAAAACTCACTCAAACCACTAAAAACACTTTTATGTCTCAAAATAAGTTCGTCAGACCGAAACAAAGGCAACAATTCTCACTCAGAGAGCAAACATCGTCACTCATAACATACTGAACTATAACACACTACCAACACGGAGCATCACATAACTGACAAACTTATATCACCTGTGTTTGGAATGATTATTATTATTTCATCTTACTTCAAACGTGTTTTTAACAGTTTTGAAAATGATGTGTTAACGTTTTGTGTTTTGCAGTTGGTGGAGTATG
Source organism: Lutjanus erythropterus (assembly GCF_056507025.1). Classification (NCBI taxonomy): domain Eukaryota; kingdom Metazoa; phylum Chordata; class Actinopteri; order Lutjaniformes; family Lutjanidae; genus Lutjanus; species Lutjanus erythropterus. The sequence goes on from NC_139324.1 coordinate 25,549,669, forward strand.
AATGAGAAAGGATGACAAAGGATTTACAGTTTGGTCCATATAAACTTCTGCTTTACTGACTATGTGAAGAGTTTTGATTATGTCACTTAGGTTTTGAGCAGTGCAACAGAAACTGAAGATAAAAAGTGTGCTAAAATTAAATTTATGTGAAAAATTCACACTTCAAACATAAGTGCTCATTATTTATCTTATGCTCCCTGTTGTTAGTGTTTTTAGGTCAGTGTGTTCTGAGTGACAATGTGTGCTTTGTAAGTCAGAATTGTTGCCAGTGTTGGTTGAAAAAGTGGAGTTAATAGGCAGGTACTAGATAAAAGATACCAGATATGAGCATGGGTATGGTAATAGGGTCAATTTCTTATGAAAAGGTGTCTGTATAGTTTTTTTTTTTTATTATTACTCAACTCATTTTGGTATTACAGTTTTTCTTGATTGCTCAGACAGGCTTAATGATTCTGAGATCCACTTGATCTTCATCATCACCTTCTTAGCACAGGAAGAGTCTTTTCAGGCAAATGTGTTCACACTTTTTCATTGATTTCACACATTTTTTCACACCCTTTTTCAAAACAGTCAACACCGATCTAATAGAAAGACCCAAAACCCTTATGGGTTAACTGTGCCAAACAAAAGGAAAACATATTCACAGCTGATAGAGTTTATAATTTATGATTATGGATCTAACGCACCTCTGTAAAACTCCTTTGCATACATCTTCAGTTAGTATCAGCCCTTATCCATCTATAAAAGATGCCACTTCTGTGCTGCAGTTTGCAAGCATGGATCAAAGAGGCCAAAGGCACACAAGGAGAGTAAGGTGCACAGGGACCGTAGGAAGAGGAGTTCACATTTATCGACCTGACCTCTCTGTTGCAGTCCAGCCAAAAGGAATGACATGGAAAAATCTGATGCAGTACAATACTGTAATAGTGAGCATTTGAGAGTATGGGTGAAATTCTTTATTGATTCCTCAGTGAATGCAGTACAAAAGGTGCACCATCATGAATGTCCAAATTTGTCTGGTCCAGCTGCTCACCGAAGGGCTACGTGTCAGCGACAGTTCATGGTACAGAAAGACTTGCACAGCAAAAGAAAACTGTAACATGAATGAAAAACTTTCTTTTTCAACAGGGCATCTCAAAAAGTGTAAAAAAGTGCGGGTGCAGAGTGCAAAAGGCCAGTAAAAGAAGAGGAATACAACTCATGCTGTAAAATCATGGGTGTAGATGCATGGGTGTCACAGTCTGGCAAATGTTCTGTTCACTGTATTACTTTACATGAAATGTCAGGGCTGAAGCTAAAAAGCTCGGTGTGATACACAATAGCATTCAGATGAACAAAACGGACATTCTTGTACAGTAAGCAGTCAGTGTCAACAAAAAAGTTGAACAGAACATTTTTTTTACAGAAAAGAAACTGTCCAGGTTTTGACTGTCACGGTGAAAAACATTTTGAGCCGTGCAGCTCACACAGTGACAAAACAGCTTTTCATTTTGGTGACAGTGGCCAATTAAGTGACACGATAACTAGGTTCTGATTCATGAGTGAAATGTTTTGGGCGTGTTCCTACTTTTTGCAGACGTGCACCAGAGTTGTGATTTTGTGTGAAACAGTTGTGAGACGTGTACGTTCAGTTTAGAGAATGTTTCAAAAGTGCACCAAAGCAATCAAGATAAACTGTAAAGTAAATGGAACGCATGCAGAAGGAATAGAAGAGTGAATTTCTCAAACATTTCAACTATGTATAGTACGTGCAGTATCTGTGACAACATGAAACACCTGGTTACTTAATTTGCATGTCACAGTTTTCATCTAAGTGTAAATGGTGTTAAAATAACACAGCAGTCTTTGCTGTTGTCACGAATTTCTGCCAGGAAAATTATGAGAACAAAGTTAATTAATGTCTTCATTATTCAGTGTCATGTTTTAGTTTTATGCACAACAGCTTGTTTGTGCTTTATGCTCATTTTACAGTTTTCACTTCAACTCTGTTTAGTTTGCTTTAATGGCACGAATGTCTGGTGAACAATATTGTTTGGTGTCATGGATAATAATAAAGGACAATACAGTACCACTGTAATAACAAAAATGATATATTTATGTGTAATAATATCTTATAATAAGTGTACAAATCAGACTTAAGTTATGCTTAACAAATAGCCTATATGACTTATGATAAACGAATGCATGAATTAATGCAGGATGTATAAAAAAACAAAACAAAAACCTGTTGCTCACCACTAACAAATTATCAAATCACTATGACTTTATGTAATTGTGTCACACTTAATAGATCATCAGTTAAGGAATGTTAATCTACAGTTACTTCACACATTAATTGAGCTCGAGTTACAAAAGAGTTTATTTTGGACCCTTATATTTTCTCAGCCTCTTTGACAGCAGAGTAAAACATTCTCTCAAGGAAATATGAAGCTCTGTTTTTAATTAAACTGGTCGTCAGATGCAAAAATCTTTAAAATAAACATAAATACAGTTCAATCAGGAGAGACTTTATTCTGAAATATATTTAATTGACTCACACATGTCATCATGAATAAGGGGGTAGTGAAGCCACGATTAATGCAGGAATCCCCCCGATGGAGTGTAGACACCGATGATGGTGAAGGGATGGCAGACTCAACCTGGTCTCTGTATATGAAGAACTGGAGGTGAACGGGGTGGAGGAGGGTCGCAACGATTCCACAGGGAAACAGATTTTAAAGTTTGTCGGCGACAGCGTTGTTGGCTGATGGAGACAGCGGCTACATCTGGTTGGTTAACTCAAAGGTGAACATCCATAATCAGCTTATTGAGAATAAGCAGGAAAGACAGTGAGAGAGAGAGAATGAGAGAATGTGAGTTGTGAATGAATGAGATGTAAAGATAGTCCTCCTGACTGAACTTACACTGAGCTTCATTTAGATAAATAAACTTTCGTGTATCTGAAATCCAGCTAACTTGATGCATATTATTTAATGTATAAAATAATTTTGCATTAATATTCCATAACTGATGATCTATTAAGTGGGAACTAATCATATAAAATCATAGTGACATAATCTGAGTAACAGGATTTCATGATGCATCCCACATTGAATCATCATCAATCAAGTCATGCATTAGTTAAGCATTACTTGAGTATATGATTTATAGACCTGCTGTAAATTGATGCCATACATACTGTACATACACACACTGACACGTGTGTATGCATCATACATGCATCAACACCACTGCAATGACATACGTGTACTGTACATGTATCCTGTTTACATGTGGCTCTACCTTCTATCTGTGTCTTTGTGTGTATGATGCTCCTGCAGGTTTACTGTTTATATAGTTTCACAACAGATTAAACCCAAACAAATCAAAACTCAGGTATATTTTCATTTCATACTGTACAATATAAATGTTTCACTCAAATGTATTGTTTTATCATCTCGTTTCAACTGTGCAATAACAATATTTCCTATGTGCAAAATCCAACTGTTGAGTCTTTTGTTTACATTGTATATGTTGTCTTATTTGTTCTCTCCTCTGGTCTGCATTGTTCCTATCTTTTGTTCACAGTGCCTGTTTACTTGTGTATTATTATTTACTGTTTTCAATTGATTTTCTTTCTATTTTGGTTTCCACTTTCCTGCACTGCAACACTGCAAATTTGCCCATTCACTGTTAAAAAAAAAAAAAAAAAATCAAACAAACAAACAAAAACAAACAAAACAAAACTCAAAACAACTCAAAATTTCAAGGCAGTGTATGACAATAGATTTTTTTCAAAACTTCAGAGTTTGACCCAAGTCGAACTCTGAAGTTTTGAAATAAACTTAGAAAAAGTTATACTGACCTATAATCTTTCTTCTTATTATTATTATTATTATAAAGATTAGTAGCTGGTAAAACTTTTTCAAAACTTAGAAATTTGAGTTGGGCTCAAAACTCAAAACAAATCTATCGCAGTACATTGCCTTAGGATTTTGAGTTTTTTCAGCTTTTTTGTTTTTACATTGTTGTGGGACCAAGGTTTATCTTATCTTAAATAAAACTTCATTGCTCCCAGTTCACCTGTTGCTCAGTACAACTGTATATTTTGGAATTGTTAAAAACTCCCCACACAGAATAATCTCAGTGAGACTGGTAAAATTAGACTGTAAAACATACAAAATAGAAAACAACAAACATATATAAAAAACCAAACAAAAAAAAAACTTTTAGCACTTTACTGTATCTCAAAGTACTTGACTGAGAAGTGGAAACCTGGAAACTGTTGGGGAAAAAAAATAAACTGGCTGACAATTCTGTAGCAGTGGGTGACACAGTGGCTGCTATCCAAAAGGTGGGCCTTTGAGACATTTGTTCCCAGCGGCATATGCCAGGATTACTGCTCCCAGTGTCACCAAATGCTTTTCCTGCCTGCCTACCTGGTGGTGTGTGTGTGAGGTGGAGGAGACACAGTCTTCAAATGGCTTTCAAATCATGTCAAAGGCTGCCTGACATCAGAGTGATTTCTGACTATCATTGTGATTACTGTGATGTTGACTGCCAAGGCAAGATTAACAATATTCTTACCATTAATTAAAATCACCTCAGTGAGGGAGCAGATGGCCAAAGCCATTAATCTGCTGTAATGCTCTTACTGTCACCACACACGTCTTAATCAAGCCGTGATCTGCATTAATCACCTGACTTAAGTGACAAACAAGTATCACTCCTGTGTTAGCCAGGCTTTGTTTGTGCTCGGACCTCTGGTGACCTTGTAGTGATGTATTGATCAGAAAAATACTCGAGACATGACAAAGCGACGTTTTATATTGAGGCAGTTAGCTCAAACACAACGCAGGATACATAAAGAAAATCACAAATGAACAAGTCGTCGCTACCTGTGCTGCTGCAGCTTTAATCATTATGTCTGTGCTTTCTTTTCAGACAGAAATGTTTTCATCTACAGACGCTCAGTTGTTACCTTGAAACCGTTGCAACACAAAGTGGTAAGTGCGTGAGACATTTGATAAGATTAAAGTGTAATCCTCTTAGTGGCAAACAACTAATTTGGCTAATAATTCCACCTTACCTTCTGACTCCTCATAGCCATAAAATCCAGGATTTCAACACCCAGCCAGCATGGGACTATTGTGCTGGAGGCTTTGTGTGTCTGGTAATGGCAGAAAAGTATCTTATGTTTGATCCCCCTCTGGCTCAGTGTTTGTATGTTCAGCTTGATCTTGTTTTTAATAAAGGATGAAAATAGAGATAGAGAGTGAATAAATATATCCAGGAAGAGAGTAGATTATAAGAGATACAGGAAACCTTTCATGTTTGCACTCAACTCAGTGTCACTACCACAGGTGATGATGCAATGCTGTTGCACATCCAAGAATAATGATTTATGTTTGGTTTTGTATTGGCCAGCTTCACTGTATACAATATAAATAATCATACAGGACTAAACTTTTCTCATTTACTTAACATTAACATAAACATTTAATGGAATCAAGGTATTCAAACTCAAAATGTTCTGTTTCTTTTCAGAACTTATAAACATGAAATCTTCTAACTTGAAGTCTTTTGACTTGAAGTAATGAGTTATACTGTACAGAGTTCAATCAACTCATCGAATTAAGGTTCTAAACAAAATATGATCAATATATTGGCATTAGCACCTCCCAGCATGCATTGTTTTAGAGTTAAAACTCTCCTGAGACCTTTTTCAACTTAAAGCAAACACACATGATAAAGACTTGCTGTGTGTCTCTAATGCACTCAAAGATAAGCCATGGTTATTTGTTTTCACAATAATGAAAACTCTGTGAACCGTGATGAAGGTTACGCTTACATTTTTCCCCTGGCCTGTAGTGAATTGTTGAATTTTGAGGTTATCAGTCATAGAGACATCTTGAGAGACCTTGTCGTGACCAGTTTCATTTAGGAACTACTTTAATTAGAATGCTGTAATAGCCAATCAGAATCAAGTAATAAAGCTGGGCAATAAGTTATAATAAATGTTTTTATTTTAGCCTTGGTGTGTTATTTCAATTTGTTAAATAGAATGAATATAATCACTACATGTTATGATAATATAATGTTATAATGTTATGACTTAACAATAGCTGGTTTCATTCAGTGAGATTACAAACACAGAAACAACATTCAGGTGGACCATTTTATGTTTAACATAATGCATTGATCACAAAATAATAATTTTGTCTTGCATTAGATTTGTTTCTGAGTCCATTGTTAAGAGAAAATTGCAGCTCTACTGCATCAAGTTAAAACAAATAGTTTATTTTTCCACTTTAGAACAAAATATCCTCCACCCAGAAAGTCTGCAGCATATTACAAGCTTCAGCATCTGGGAAAACCACTTGTTGGTTTGGTATCTTGTGGATTTGAGAACAAACTCTCAACATCCGCTTCTGCTGTAATGTGATCTAACTGCAGCACACTCCAAATTCAATATGTAAATATGGCAGCTTTCAATAGTGTACATTATGAATTGGCCCACTCTGCTAGAAAGTGTTTTAACAATTTGTTTTTTGTTCACACTGCTTGGCATTCTTGCCAAGAATAGAATAGCAGGCAACATTATGTGAAAGAGAAAATCAATGTTTTCACATTTATCACATTTATTAAATATGGTCTGCCCAATTTGAGCCTGACAGGTGCTTTGTTATTGGACTTCTGTGCATCGGCCATATCAAACACCATGTTCCAGCGTAGGCTGATTAATAAGTTTACTTGTTTTTTTTTTTTATTTCTTTATTAACAACATGACACAAAAGAGATCTAGCATAGAGGGGGCAGTATACAGACACAGCAAAATATAACACAAGAACCAGGGGTACATTACATCACACAAATATTATAAGACATACAGAAATGAAGTGTTTTGACAGACTTTTTGTTGATTGAATAAGAAAGAAGTTTCACATGCTCAGCATCTTCCATGAAAACGATGAAAACGTGGTTTTATTAGTTTTATTAGTGGTATCAGATTCATTATAAGGGAATACTTATCCTTTTTGGGGAGTATTTAGCAAAGCCAAACCCCACAGTCTCCCATACTAACACCAAATCTTTGAAAATATGATCAATGGCAAATCTGCAAAGGTCTTGCCAGAATTTCTTGGTGTAAGAACACAGTTTCTGGATATTCATCACAGAAAGAACAGTTTGTGATTATGTTTCTCTTAAAATTCTCCAGAAGTGATTGGTTGTGTAATATTTATGAATAATTTTAAAGGACATCTGCTTAATGTTATTTAAGATTAGATTTTTATGAGGAAGTATCCAGACCTTCTGCAAATAAATATCATTTACAAACTGTAACATATGAAACAGAGACAACATCTTTTTGAAATAAGGCACATATGACTCTATAATTATTTTGGGAATGTGCTGAAAAACAGTTCATCCAAACTGTAGAGTCAGCTGGGTTAGGAAGGTAAGCATATCGTATCTGTAGATGCAGTTTCCGTTTACACTGGAAGTCACATTAAACTGGGCAAATGTTTTATTTTCTCATCTAATCTTCATTGGCGGTGCGATTGTTGTGCCTTCAAAGAATCAAAATGATTTAATTCAGGCTTATAATTAATTATGAAATATATTTCCACGCCCTACTATTGTACCTTTAATCTCTTTGTGTCTTTTTTATTTTCAGCTAAGCCAAATTTTCATCAACAGTCTGAAGCCCTTCACCACCTCAAAAAGACTGGAGGACATTTAAAAATCAGAAAAAAATATATTTTTGTTTTAGAAAATAAAAGAATCTGTTCTGCTTGGGAAATAGAAATTCTGCAGTAAAGATATAGAAGTGTATAAAATATCCTTCAGCTGAAGGGAATAAAATATTATTAGTGAAATAATTAAATTAAATAAGTGATTGATTAAGGTCCAATGCACAAAACCTGATAAAGTGCCATCTATGGTGCCTTTTGAGTGGACAAAATGTGATAAAATGCCCCTTCTAGTACAAAAAATCGTGGTAAAATGCTCTCTAGGTGGGCTACTCTACATACTACAGAATTACTTGGCCTCAATGTGCTGTCAAATAGTGAAATAGTTCCCTGTGTGTTTTTATTATGATTAACATTTTTCATCACTGTATACAAGTGATGCCCTGAGTCCATCACTGCCTCTGTCCATCCTGGGAGGGAGATCCCTCCTCTGTGTTTCTTCCATTTTTTCCCCTGATTTAAATGATTTTTTTTGGGGGGGGGGGAGGGGGGGGGGGGACTTTTTCACTAATCTTTCGAGGGTCTACGGGTCAGAGGGTGCACACTGCACATTGTACTGACAATAAAGCCCCCTCGGGCAATTTGTGATTTGTGAATCGTGATTGACTTCATTTTTGACTTGATTCCTGAAAAGCATTAAGGTGCCAGATGGAGTGGCATCAAAAACTATCGCAAGTTCCTCAGGGTTTCCTGGGAAATTGTATGTAGATTCTCTATAAGTGAACAAAAGCTCCTCCCTAGTGAAAAACTGACGTCTTTATTGTTCCAAATAACTGTGTGGTGAGAAATTGTGTTTTGTCTGTCTCATCAAACACAAGCAATGCCAACACAGCAGTCAGTAAAAACAACACATGTGGAGGATCACATTACATATTAAATATTAAACAATAAACAGAGAAATCCGTAACATTTTACTGTAATAAATCATAACATGACAATGATGATGTATCAGAGATTTGCTAACATGCTAAACTGAAATACTCGCTATTCTGACAACAACGCTACAGCTGCGGTGTTCTCCGTTAAAATTTTAATTCCAGGCTGAAATAACTTTTTTTGTTTCCCCATTTCATGTTAATCAGAGTTCAATTTACTGCTGAATGTTCCCTGAATGAGTTAAGTGTCTGTTTACGAGTTGTAAGAAATCAATGATAATCTTTTAGAAGGAGTAGATGTTTATAATGGTTAAACTGATCAATATGTTAATGGAAGGCAGGCAGTCACTGAACTCAAACTCCTGAGCAGTGGACTGTTGTTTTCTTTCATGGACAATCAACAATTATAAAGAGATGATCAACTAACTGTGTAGGGCTCATCCTCAGTTGTTGATTACAATGTTGTGCTCGTCTTGCGCTTCTGCAGTGTTCCTGCAGCCTGCCTGAGCTTCCTTGAGTCTGGGGAGGAGGGGATGGGAAACAACTCGCTTCAACCAGATAGGATTTCAACCTATTTAATATACCATCTATAGCTTCAGTTCACTTTTTTGGACGGGCAATTGTTACATATCGCTCCTTTAAAAGCAGGTCATGTCATGCCTGTGGCTAAAATCTCATCAGTCACATTGCAGAGTTAAGAATATTGACGGCACTTGGGATGAAGGACTTCTTAAATACATTTTTAGTTGTCATATGGGCTCTTTAGCACCTCCTGGAGCTCAAGCAGGCTCAAACTGGATGCTCCTCACATTCTTCATAGTCCTTTCTGTAGAAAGTTGGGTCAAGGGCTTTTGGGATTTGCCAATTATTTTATTTTCCATTGACACAATCCTAGAAAGCTTAATCTTGAAGGTAAAATCAATAATTTGTATTATTTTTTATTATTATCATTTGTCTGAGTTATTATTATGTTATGAGTTTATTTTTTTTCTAGAAATGTTGCATATTATGCCTTTAAGTCTTCATTTTAAGCGATGATACCGTGCAGGAGGATGAAAAGTTAAAACACTTCCCACATAAGTTTTGTACATCAACTGTAAAATCTGCTGGCTGTCACCCAGGTCACAGAGTTTCCTAGGAAGATAAAGTCCCTGTGAGCGTGTCTCAGAAATATACTCCAATGTGTTTCCAGAGCAGCTCACCTCCAGTGCGAAGGTATTTAAAGGTATTTAAACTAGGAACGTCTGGCTGAGACCCCTGTGCGAGAGGTCTTTATCTCCCATCTCTGTAAGAAATTCTCACGCATGGGTGGACATTCTGTATGTAAGACAAGCTGGGCTTGTATAACACTTTAAATATGGCAGCACAGAGCTGCCTATCACCTCTCTCACTGACACAGTATCACAAGTAACTCTGGTCTCTGCGGCTGTTTATTGTGTGATTTTTAACACCCTCCTGTATGCACCCTCTTGGGGGCTCAGACAGATCTTAACCAAACTTTTGTGAGGTGTCAAGAGCCCTTTGAAGGGCCACAGACGCCTTTTAATCAGCAGCCGCTAATCACCCATATGGTTGACAAAGGTCTGGTTGACTCATACTCTTTTGTTAGCACTATGGGAGCTGTTTCAGGAGTGTGTGTGTGTGTGTGTGTGTGTGTGTGTGTTTGAGGTGGGAGGGGGAATCATTCAGTGTAGTTCATTTGCCTGACTTCTTTTGTCTTCTGACTTCCAAGGTCTCTTTCTTTTCGAACTCCTGTTGAAAAGGTTAAATTAACTGCTTTTAAGTGTTTATTACAATACAGATTGTCTTGATTATGCAGGCAGGGTTTTCCTCTATCGCAAAGCTACAATCATATTCTATGTGTAATTAACATTGTGGGTGTCCACAGCACAACACTAATCAAATGATGCTTGTTTGGCTTTGTGGGTTTTCTTTCCCGCATTACATTGAAATTCCTCCTCTGCTATTTGAGCAGATGAGACGTCGTCTACGGCTGCACAACAGAAAGAGAGGTCTCTGTTTTTTCCTTTATTATGCAGATTATTTATGGGGTATGTTTACATGAATAGATATGACTGAGAGAAAAAAGAAGCATTAAAATATTTATGGATTCATAGTTTGGTTTTTATTAAGCCTAAATGTCAGGGTATAGTGTTTGATGAGACTGCGTGACTATAATATATAGGTGTATATGAATAACAATGGAATTCATCCAGCCCTACGATCCGCCATTATTAGATACTTTCTCCTGTTTCCTGTTTTGCTTTTACCTCATGTTGGAAAAGTAAGTATCCATATTAATTATTAAGTAATGTACAGAAGTATATTTTAGGTACTTTGCTTTAGGAAAATATTGTACTTTTTTACTCCACTACACTGTAAAAACTATTTGTTGTAACTTAAAAACTTAGTGTCTGGGCTGCCTTAAAGTTTTAAGTTGACTGGATTTGAAATGGCAATTTAAGGTCATTTTACTATGATCCAAACAAATAAAATTTCCAGTCTTTATTAATTAAGTTGTGCATGAGAAAACATATTTAATAAGCTTAAGATATTAAGTTGAACCAACAACTCTACAAGTACAGTGATGAACATTTATAGCATTCATTATAATTTATTTCAATACTAGCCATTGTCATGGTTCACAGTGTTTTCATTTATGTGAAAACAAGCAACCATGACTTACTTACACTTTCCACTGATTACTTCCCACCAATAAATCCCCTGGTCAGTTGGTCGGAGGAAATAAAGGGCTGAATGGCAGTGAATTTCCTCCAACTGAACAGGGAATAGATTTTGGGTGTGTGTGCTAATGCCCACAGACAGCCGGTCTGTGAGTACCTTGAATCCAAATCGGTAAAGACAGGTGACCAGATTAAAAACTGAGGAGTGACCACGGACAGTAAACTCAATTACAATGATCATATCAGCAGCATCATTAAGGTTGCCTTATTTCGGCTGAGAAACATCAGCTGAGAATCAGAGGCTTTCTCTTCCAGTCTGACTCAGAGAAACTCATATATGCGTTTGTTATGAGCAGGCTGGACTATTGCGACTCTTTGTTTACAGGTCTTCCAAACAGAACAATTCATAGATTTCTATTCAGCAAGAATGCAGCTGCTTGGGTCTTAACTAGCAGGAAAAGTTCACGTCCAACTCCAGTTCTTCAAAACCTCCGCTGGTTATCTGTTGTTTTCAGAATTTAATTTAGAATCTTACATCCTGGTTTACAAGGCTCTCACTAGTCAGACTCCATAAAACATCTCAGACATGTTGTCAGTTTGTACGCCCAGTAGATCTCTCCGGTCACAAGGTCGAAATCTCCTCCATGTACCTGGAGCACTCTCAAAGCCTGGTGAAATGGCTTTCAGAATTTATGTACACAGCTGATATCAGCTTTTATGTCGAGTTAATGAGAAAAGATGTTGACTCTTTTAAATTCCTGTATATTTTTCACGGTGTACATTTACCTGCTATAGCTTTTCAACTATAGTTACTAGTTAACTAATTAGAAGTAACTACTTAGATGACTAACTTCAAATATGATGATAGAGGCTGTTAATTCTTACAAATACCTCGCCACTTTGATTGGTCACATACTCACTTTTAAGCCATGTGCAGTACCTGGTCAGAAAGCTGAGGCTAAAACTGGGGTTTTATTTTTGAAATAAGTGGAGTTGTGTTTTTCTTTTAATGTATGAAAGCCATTTCTTGATGCAACCTTTTTTTTTCTTTTTTTTTTTTTACCTGTGGTGATTTTCATGCCTCTGGTCAGTGTTTTCATATGGTTGATACAGCTTACCATGCATCCTTAAGGTTCTTTACAAATTGTAAAGCTCTGACTCACCACTGTGAGTTACACTTCAGGATAGGATGGCCTGCTCTGGCCACCTGTGGACTTTTACATCCATACACCTTTTGCAGTTCTTTGGTCTGCAGCTCTCTTTTCATTCTCAAGACTTTTTTTATGCTCTGTCTGAAATGCTCAGACCAAAATTGGAAAAAGGGCTTTTGGCTATTCTCCACCCTTGGCATGGAACATGTTGCAAAATGAGTTGAATTTATCTTGTTTGATGCTTTTAAATCCAAACTGAAAGAATTAGGGGCACATTCAAAGCTTTTCATTTACCTGGTTCAAAGAGGGAAAATCCTAGGAGTCAGCTGCATCTGACTCCTAGAAATGTATCTTTTTGAAATGCTTGTTGATCATTTTATCATATTTTCTCCTTTTGTGTCTATAACTTTGTATTTTTGCTGCTGACTCTTGGCAAGGTCTCCTTTGAACAAAAAAGAGATTCCTAATCTCAGTTGGACTCTCCTGGTTAAATAATAGTTAAATACATTAAAACAAATGTATTCTTATAGATTAAATGACCCATCGGTATATAAAATAGCTCCACCGTGACCAACTACATGCTGCTTCTAAACATCGCAATCCAATAATATAATATATGTAACACAAAACTGAAAGCAGTCATTCTGTATTTTTAATTCTTTTATTTTGAGAAAGAACATTTTGCCAGTAAAATAATACAAATATAATAATAACACTTTATAGCAATGGTACATAGATTTCCATGAATTCATATGTGCATTATTGCATGATGTCACGAAGCACTTCATGAAGTATCAGGAATGTACAAAAATTATCATTAGCTCATGCAAGACTTAATGCAAGAACAATATGCTAAATAATGCAACAACTAATGTATTTCAATAATCCCTGATTTCTGGGTTGTTAATGACATTCATGCCTGCAGTTAAAGGGACAGGACAAAAATCTGACCAGTCACAGCAGTTAGCAGTGTTTCATGATAAACTAAGCATCACTTCTTCATGACTTCATCCTTCAAATAAAGTCAGTCCCTCTGTAAACTCAGTTAGGAAAACAACATGTGTATATATCATGAATCCATATAAGAAACAAATGGTTAATAAATGTGATTTTAAAATTCTGCCACCATGAATCACATGTTATTCATCAGTGTTAAAGATTGACAGGACACCACTTTATTTGAAGCCACAAACATGATGAAGTCAGCAAGTTAGTAAGTAATGGTCGTAATTTCAACACTTAGAATTCAACAGAATGCTGTGACTGGTCAGTTTTTTTGTCCTGTCCCTTTAACTGCAGACTGAAGATGACATCAACATCATTAATATCTCAAAAATCATGATGACTGAAATACCTTAGTTGTTGCATTCATTTACATAATGTTCTTGCATTAAGTCATAAATGAGCTGCTGTTAATTCTGGTACATCAGTAGTACATGAATAAATTCATGCATAAAGTCATGTATGGATTCAATATAATTAATGTACCCTTATTATAGTGAGGTGATAAGTGTTGCCAGTATCTTTTAGGTACTTTGCTTGAGTATTTCCATGTTATACCATATTACCATTTTATACTTTTACTTCTCTACATTTCAGAGGAACATATTGTACTTTTTACTCAACTACATTTACCTGCTGTTGGTAGTGATTATTAGCGACTTGTTAGAGATTATAAACTTTAAATATGATATTTTGTTATAGATTAAATGACCCATTAATATAGGCTGTAAAATAGTTCGAACCTAGCTTTACACCTCAGCCAACTACACTGAAATGTTGCTCACACATTAATGCATCAATAAAAACAATCCAGTTATTCACCATATGTAATATAATACAAAAATCAGCCGTTCTGCACTAATAATGCTTTTATTTTAATACTTTAAGTATGCTTTTCTAATAATATGATATGACGATGAGAATAAAAAGAGAATGAACACCTGTGGTGCCCATAACAGTTTCTGATGTTAAACCCTTGTTTACCTTTGCAGCAATTATTAACAATTATAATTTCATTAAACAGTGGATTTTTCCTCTTGCATCGTATCTCTTTCCACCTCAGCCTCTGCATAATTTCCTGTAAGTGAGTGACTAACACACCCGATCAATCGTTCAGGCTCTCAACAGGTAGGCTTCAACTCCATCTGATGGCACTTAAGTCCTATCAAACACAGTCGCCTAAGTGATTCAGTTAGTTAATTAATTGCTGTGTGCAGATTTATTTAAGTAACACTGTTATCAGCCTGACTAAAGCTCCACAATCAGTTTATCTAATAAACCATTTGCACCCGCAAAAGTGAGCAGTTTGCTGCAGAGCCAAACGCTTCTCTGTCGGTGGTCCACCGGCAGGCCATTGGTCGATTGGGCAGCTCATTTGCATAGACCGGGGCTTATAGTCCCACAGCAAAGTCAGAGTTTGACACAGTTGTGATTCGACCTGGCAGAGGAGTCTTTACTTCATTCATGACTTTTTGAGCAGCATTTTGTGACCCTTCATCATGGGATTTTGCAGCATTGCAGGAGTTGGACTGTGCGTGGTGTTTGTTTGGTTTCACACTGTTCAGTGCACAACTACGAGGTATTTTACATACGAAGAGGACGAGCCCGGGACGGAGATAGGGAACCTGTCCCAAGATTTAAAGATCGATCCAGCTGATGACCCTGACACATCATTCCGCTTCATGCAAGAAAACGACTCCTCTGTGATCCAGATGAGGGAGATTGACGGACTCCTGAGTGTTGCAGAGATGATCGACAGAGAGCAGCTCTGCCCCAGGTCGCCCCGCTGCTTCATCACTTTCGACATCGTGGCCTTCTCCAAAGAAAAGTTCCAGCTGATCCACGTGGAGATCGAGGTGAAAGACATCAACGACCACGCTCCTCGTTTCCCTCTGAACGAGACGAGGCTGGAGATCGTGGAGAACGTCCCGCTGGACTCCAGGTTCCCCCTGCAGATCGCTCTCGACCAGGACGTGGGTGAAAACTACATCCAGAGCTACAACATCTCCCCCTCCGCTCATTTTGACATCGTAGTGCGCGATCGGGAGGATGGAGTCAAGTTTGCGGAGCTGGTGCTGGTGCGGGAGCTCGACAGGGAGGTGGAGGACTCCTACACGATTGAAGTGACTGCAACAGACGGAGGAGCGCACGCAAAGTCCGGCTCCATGCTCGTGAATATCAAAGTGCTGGACTTTAACGACAACAGCCCGGCGTTTGAGCACAGCTCGCTGAAAGTTGAGCTGAACGAAGACGCTCCACTGGGTCACAGAGTGCTCAGAGTGCACGCTTTCGACCCGGACGACGGCGTTAACGGCGAGGTGGTGTACGCGTTTGCAGACGGGCTGTCACCAGAAGTTGAACGACTTTTCCACGTCGACCCTTACTCCGGGGACGTGACTCTGAAGGCGCTGGTGGATTATGAGAAAAGGAGGTCGTACGAGCTGAACATCAAAGCGTCAGATCTGGGCGCAAACTCCGTCCCTTCCAGCTGCAAAGTTGTGATAGACATCGTAGACGTGAATGATAACGCACCTGAGATCGCCATCAAACCGATGACCTCCAGCAGCGATGGAGTCGCCTACATCACAGAGGCTGCAGCTGCAGAGAGTTTCGTGGCTCTCATCAGCACCTCGGACAGAGACTCTGGCTCTAACGGGTACGTGCGCATCAGCCTGCTCGGGCACGAGCATTTCAGCCTCCAGCAGGCTTATGGGGACTCCTTCATGATCATCACCAGCACTACTTTAGATAGAGAGAAGATCCCTGAGTATAACCTGACTGTTGTTGCAGAAGACCTGGGAACCCCACCCTTCAAAACAGTCAGACAGTACACCATCCGGGTGACGGATGAGAATGACAACCCACCTCTCTTCAGTAAGCCTCTTTATGAAGTTTCAGTCTTGGAAAACAACATTCCAGGTTCATATGTGACCACTGTTGTTGCCAGAGATCCTGATACGGGGAAGAATGCCAAAGTCTCCTATAAAGTGATAGATTCAGATGTTCCCGGAGGGTCTCCAGTGTCCACTTATGTCTCTGTGGACTCGCTCTCAGGGTCTCTGTACACTTTGAGGTCTTTTGATTATGAGACTCTCCAGCAGATCGAGCTGGTCATCCAAGCTGAAGACAGAGGCTCCCCTTCCCTTTCAAGCACATCAACAATCAGGATCAGAGTTGTGGATCAGAATGATAATTACCCATACTTCACTTTCCCCGTCCTCGTGAATGACTCTGCTGACGTCCCCCTGCCTTTCAACGCCCCCTCAGGCTACCTCGCCCTGCGCGTGTCAGCTGAAGATGAAGATGAGGGAATGAATGGCGAGCTCTCCTACCAAATTGTCCAAGGTGACCCAAAGCTTTTTGCAATGAACAAAGACACAGGAGAGATTGCTTTAAAACAGTCACTGACAGCTGAGATTGGCGATGTGCTGGAAATTAAAATTGCTGTGAGTGACCATGGCAGGTCCCCGCTCTCCAGCAGCGCCACTATTAGGTTTGTCATCTCAGACACAGAGCCCTCTGAAGACCAAGTCGTCATAGTGTTGCGGTCAAGTGATGAAGAGGGCTCCATCCTAGACGGCTCACTAATTGTCATTATCATGCTCAGTGGGGGTTGTGCATTGTTGCTGATTGCAATAGTGGTGGTTGTTATCACATGCAAGCTCAGCCGTGGGGCGAGAAACTCAAAGAGAGAAGTGTGTCACAGCCTGTTCGACGGCAGGCCCCTGCCCATGCTCGGCCCGGCAGAACCGAACATCTACACCGGCCAGCGAGGCTTCTTCCACGAGAGAACCTCTTCGTCTCTGGATGACTCCTGCCTGTATGAGGAGAGAAGCGGGGACTCTGAGACAAAGGTGAGTCAACTACAAGAGTATTTCTTCTTTTTCATCTTTGTATTTTCATATGCATATGATGTTCCCGAGTGCTGCCTTGATCTTTGTGCCAGAAATGGAAACTAAGCTCTCTTGCTGTCATTTTGTTTGTTCTCTCAGATGTTCCTGCCCTCCAAGCATTTCCCAGCAACATCTGTGTGGCAAGGTGACAAATACTGCTTGCAAGTGAGGTAAGACATCTAAATGAAGTCTAATTTCTCTTCTTAGATAGGATGTGTTTTATTCAGAGTCAAATCTCACAGAACACAGACAGTTATTAACATGCACCAGGCATATATTTCATTGCTCGTGGTGTTCCTGTGGAATGAGGTTAGACGAGGGTAGGATAGAGACAGGCCTTGTACGTGGAAAAAAGACATCAATAATCAAGCTAATGTGGTGCAGTGGTGGCTCATACTGTATCTGTTGATTGTATTTGCAGTGGCATTGGCAACACCGACCAGCTGAGCGTGAAGGACAGCGGCAAAGGGGACAGCGACTTTAACGACAGTGACTCTGACATCAGCGGCGACGGAGGCAAGAAGAACTTCATTACCTTCCAGCCAAGGCTAAAAAGTGAGTTTTCCAGCCTGAGTTTTGAAGTTTTAACAAGACACTCTACTGAATTAAACACAAATAACCACCAGAATGGCATAAATGATAAATGATAGTAATGTGTCAGCAAGTTCTCATCCTTATTTTTTTTTTTATCTATTTCTCTTGTATTTCAGCTTCATCCAGCGCTGCTAACAGCTTGTCTGGGGATTGCCAAGGCGCCTACTGTGCAGTACCACCACAGAGCTGCAAAGCCCCCAGAGACAATGCTTACACAATAGGCTTCTCCCCCGCACCAGTCTTCAGCAGTCCTCATGGGTATCCTCACTCCTGGAAGGATTCTGGTTATGGCACAAACCGCCCAAAATCAAGAAGCAGCATGCAGACCTTCTCCAGAACAGGGACCCTCCCCTCTTACTTCCCCCAGCAACAGCGCGAGGCTGCTGTTGGAGGAGCTGAAATCCACAAGCAGAGTCCAAATATTGTCACTGTGGCTACGGCGTTAGAGGTCGCAACTATCTTTTAAAAACTGTGTAGATAAGATAATTAAGTCAAAATATGTAAATATTTGTAAAAAAAAAATGTCTTTTGCGAGGTTGTTAACAGGTGTACATATTTTTTTTCTAGTTCAAAGAAGTTATTATAAAATACAGTACAACAAGACTACCCTTATAAATGATTTATACATCTTACATTATAATTAGCCCACATTCATCTGCACTGTGATGCCTCAGATCTCATTTGTATCTGTCAGCTTCATCACACATTAAAAAGCTTCATTTGGAATATCAACTTAACATATTAAATGACCAGACTGATACACCAAGGCTTTGGCAGTTATGAATGTTAGTAACTCACTACTAATATTAATTAGTAGTAAGCAGTAACTGGATCTTGCAATAGTTAGCCCACACTGATGTTTGGAAACTGTGTTACAACTTTTTTATAATTGTTTCTATAATTTCTAAGTGTTTTCAACTTAATTATAAACCATTTATAAAGGTAGTCTTATTGTAAAGTGTTACGGAAATATTAATGATTGTGTTTATTCATGTACATTATTTAAGTTCCAATACACTGTATTCTATGGTGCACATTTGTGTTTCTTTTTCAAATAAAAGTGATTGAAATAATGAAAAATGTCATTCAACAGATTTCTCAAATATAATGAAATGACTAACACAGTGAGATCAGACAATACATCACTCTAATTGAGAAATATGATGCCTTGAAGATGAAATATTATTCCCTTGCTAGCTGGAACTCCAGCCTGAATTTGTAAACATGTAGAACTCTTCCCCCAGTTTGAATCTACATGATCAAGACTCCAGTCAGTGATGATCAGATGTAAAATCTCAAGCTGCTCCATTACCTGGGAGACTGGCTTTGAAGACTCCTGGATGCTTGGTTGAGTTTCTTGCATGCAAATGAGAGAGTAGAGCTGGTGCTCAAGTGGAAAATATAAAGTATAAACCATTATTCCTACAAAATCGTGCGGGTTGCTGTCACACCTGCTTCAACTCCTCTAAATAATTTACATCACTGTAAACACACAGTACAACACACATTAGGTTGCTTGACAAATTCCTGACTGCTGCCATGAGGGGGGGGAATGTTCACTTCTTGTATATTAAACGTGGCTGTCTTCGCCAAGAAAAAATGGGACAGAATATGCACGGGATGAAATAACCTCATGTGACTCCTCCTCTGACATTCATAAGGCACTTGCTTGCCCAGCTTTACTGTCACATTTGCAAACTGGTCACTGTTATTAAGTTTAATCCATCCATGAATATGTAGGGCAAGTGCAAACTGTCTCTGGTCCCGGATGATTTATTGATGAGGCATTGATGAGTTTAAAAACCATAACAAACACTGACAAACATCGCCCTGGATACTGGCTATTAGTTGTTGGGCTTTTCTACTAGCATTTATACAACATTTGCACTATTTTCTTACTCGCATCACCCAAAAAGGAGCAGCAACTGATTTTTTTATGCAAGTAAATCCAGGACAGATGCATAAAAAATACCCCAGAAAGTCTGTAAGTGCATTATGCAAGATAAAATCAATTAAATACGTCTCTCAATCACGGGACGATATCCATGGGGAAGTGCACGCATCTTCATCAACAACTTAAAATGTACAGGCGTGCTTTAATATCGCTTTTCATCAACATTTTAGAATCCGCTCTCAAGCTCTCAACTGAAAGGCTGGACTGGAAATATACCTTTCAAACAATGTTAAATACCGGCTGATTTTCATCTTGCTCATGCACGACTTTGTCACAGCGTTCTGTCCTCATTATTTTTAAGGTCACTGTAAATGAGCCAATGATGTATGAAAGCAAATGAGACAAGAGTAAAGGGTTGTTACAAACTACATAATAGCCATCTGAGGGCCAGTCCTGAAGAGAAAATAAATAGTTTCCAAAACTGCTGCCAAGGAAGAGCTATCAGTGGAAGCTGATGGCAGACTGAGCCATTATTTTTTTTTTCTCTTTTCTGTTCATCTGCAGCAAAAGGGGGCTAAGAGCAGTGCTCATTTGCATAAGCATAAATACCTGCTTTTCTGGCTTTTGATAGCTGTGATAAAAGCTGGAATAGAGTGGATTAGATGCCTTTTTTACATAACTGTAAAGCACTAAAAAGAATTCTCACACATTACCACAATATGCCTCATTAACAGAGGACAATGTTCAAAAACTATACTCCCTATTTAAGCTGTCCTGATCACCTTTTTTTTTAAAAAAAAAATTTAATACTCAGAGTCTGCAAAGTCACCACACTTTGGAAATTGCAAAGTTAATAACTTTATTTTAGGCATAGAGTCCGCTGAGGATTCAAGGCCATGCAGTACAAAAGGCAAGCAATAAGAAAGAAGGTCATATTTGTGCCCCCAGTGATGTGCACTGGTCTGACAGATAGCCAATTGCACAGAGAGGGAAAATGCATTTATCAATCAATACAATATGAGTCCCTTCATCATTGCTTTATATGCTCCTTGTAGGTCAAATAGTTGTGCATTGACCTGACAATTTGTGCCACAAGGTATATTCATCTGCACAGTTTGGTATAAAATGTATGTCTGTTGGAAAAGCCATTGCTGGCAGACACAGTGTTCATTCACATCCAAATGGACTTCACATTAATGTCCTGCAGCAGCTCTCGCAGCACATTTGAAATCTCCCCAGGTAATAGAAAATGAGTGTTTTAGAGCCGTTTTTCAGCTCATCAGTAGTCCGCTGACAAATGTGTCAGATGAGCACACGTCATTTCTCGCCTCTGCACCTGTTGGTGTTGGGCTTATTCTTGACAAATGGCTGGCTGTACGGCTGTGATTATGCTGTTACGGCCTTTTAGCATCTCATCTTTAAGACGCGAGTCCCCAGTGCACCCAGTGTGTAAAGATGGAGCCGCTCTGAATCGATGTCATTTGGTGCTTCAGGCCCGTCCCACAATGCAATGTTTTGTACCACTCGCACCTCATCTTCATCTTTGTCTCAACTGCCAAGTGTGGATATTGACTTTTGGATGCTTTGAATTGTGGGGCTGGTGTGTGAAAAAAATAACACCATTTGTTTTCCACTTGACAGTTTGTCTGCCAGGAGAAGTTTTGTCTGTGTTCGTTTACCATTAAGATGTTGTCTGCTTCACAATAGGTTATATCACGCCAAGTTCACTCCCACATCAATGTCTGATACTTTAGGCAAATTGAAAAGATTAGACAAAAGGCAAAAGCAACCATTTCTACTAAATTATAGGATGTTATCACTGAGGGATTTGTCATCCCTGTGTAATTACTGTCTAAATATAGGTCTACAGTATGTTGGAGATAAAACTTATCCACCATGATGGCGTCAACGGACCTGTATTTTCAATAGTCTTTTGTCACCTCAACACATACATGTATTGTGAACAGAACAGAGGAGACGAGCCCCCAGTCAGCTTCTGAAAAAACATCTGACGACTCCCAGTAACATAATTCTAAATAATTTATGTAATTTAGAATATATATTTATTAGAAGCCAACTCCTCATTTGAGGTAATTCACACATGACACCAGAGTTTTTAAAGGTTTTGTTTATGTCCCTCCATGCGTCCTACGTCAACCGTTTTCTGGGCCTCAGAGCACCATCTAGTGGGACACAGAGGAGGCAGTGGTTCAGCCAAACGGTTAGATTGAAATTATATTTTTGGGGAGGGTAATTTACAATGTTAGTTTTAGTGACATACATACGAATGTTCTCAAGATTTCACTCAAAAATGTCAAATGAAAATGTATGATTTCAATGATACATTTTATTTCACCATGCCAATCACAACACAACATTTTTTAGAGACATGCTTTTCCACTGTTAGCTAGCTTGCATTCCCTCAGATGGTGCGCCACAAAATGGATTGGTTTTAGAAATAAAAAGGTGATGTGGGAGACAACCTTGCACCAGTAAAAGCTCCAAAGTGTGAGAAAGAAAGAAACCTGATGCAGAATACATTAAATTTATATTCATAATGGCAGGCAGTGATGCTGAACCAAAAGTACAATGTGTTGAAATCCAGTCACAGCACAGTTTATTTTTTTTGTCACATTATGTTTTTTTTTTTTTTTTTATTGGCTCTTTTTTGGAAGGGAGTCCTAAGAATTTTTTAACAGTCATAAGTTTGCTCTAAGTTGCAACCCCTGTCTTGTGTCACTTTTCTATAGTGGGGTAAAAACAAGCACTTTAATAGTGTAACAGCCAGTCAATACGTGTTCGTCTGTGGCAAACACTCCATCACAGGTTAGTTAATGATGCTGCTGAGTAAATAATGTGTGCTGACTGTGCCTGTAGCTCAAAGCGAATCAGAAAGGAGTCTTAGTGATGGCGTAACTACAATTTTTACTGTGAAAAAACATAACAAAACCTTAAGACACCTGCTGTTAGAATGGAGTTTGGTTCAGTCTGTCCATTTGAAAGACCGCAGGGAGCAGAGGGTATTTTAACATTAATAATTCACATAAATTGAGCTGAAATACCTTCTGATACTTATAAACAGCATAAATTAATGTAGGAAGTGGGGCTAGACTGGCCTTTTTTCCACTTCTCTCAGCTCGTAGTAAAAAGTTGCGTTACTCATGTAATAAGCAGACAGCACTTATAAAACAGACAGAAGTTCTCATGTCAAAATGTTATCTGCACCGCTGATTGTGAAGGAAAGCTAACAAACAACAGTTTACAGTTTGGTTTTTGTTTGCTTACTGACAGACAGAGAGCTTGCTTTAATCAATAATTTTACAGGCCAAGGAATTTAAAGGAATAGTTCAGTGTTTTGGAAAATATGCTCACTCGCTTTCTTGCTGAGAGTTAGGGGATCGATTCCACTGGCATATGAAGTTGGAGTCAGCAGCTGCCTAGCTTAGCTTAGCATAATGACTGGAAGAAGGGGGAAACAGCTAGCCTGGCTCTGGAGTCGTCAGGGGTTGCCAGGCAACCATCTGACTCCAGTAAGCCGCTGCTCATTACCATCGTAACACTGAACTGTTTTTACTCTTCTGTGTTTGTTTGAATTCAGCAAACAGGATATAACACATAATTAGTGAGCTTTAGGTGCTGATAGGCGATTTTTTTTTTTACCTTTGAAAAGAGCCAGGCTAGCTGTTCCCCCCCTGCTTCCAATCTCTATGCTAAATTTAGCTAACCGGCTGCTGGCTCCAACTTTACTGAAGGACAGACATGAGAGAGGGTTTGATCTTATCAAATAACTCTTGGCAAGAAAGCAAATAAGTCTAATTCCCCAAATGTCGAATTATTCCTTTAACCTTAAATCCACCTATCAAGGACGCACTTTCTTTCCTCTGTTTTTTTTTGCTCGCTCAAATCGTTCAGTAAATATCTGAGTCTTCATTTTCTAATCTGAGCTGAAAGCATTGTTTTCTATTGATGCCAAATTATGTCATATGCTTGTGTCTGTTATAATACAAATCAGTACAAGAGGGAGTCTGGGTCCATGGTTTTGGATCACAACCACACGCTGCCCTCTGTATTAGACATGTCAGAGCATCAGACTGTGGTCACAGGATGCTGCCCTCAGTTGCACTGCTGCTCTTTCTGCATCCTTACACTCGGACTTGAATTCATTCAACGTATTATTTGGATTCTGAATTGTATTGGTTTAAAACTTTCTCATCTCACATGAATTTTGTCATGCTAAACACACATATTATTTTGTAGACTTAAAGGGTCAGTGTGCAGGATTTAGTGGAATCTAGCAGCGAGCTTGCAGTTACACTTTATCTCACTCTCCCCTTCCAAGCATGTGGGAGAAACTATGGTGGTTGTGAAACTTGTGCAAAACACAAAAGGCCATATCTAAAGCCAGTGTTTGGTTTGTCTGTACTGGGCTGTGCTGTAAGAAAATGGTGATGTAACGTGGCTGATTCCTGCACGACCTGCACCGTCTGCAGATATAAATAGCTCAGTCTAAGGTAAAAACGATTCTTATTTTCGGGTGATTATACAGTAATGAGAACATACTTATGAATATTACATCCCATTCTGGCCATATTCTGCCAGTAAGTTCCCGTAAATCCTACAAACTGGGCCTTAAAAATGTCTGGTTACAGTTGTAATATGTGCAAAAACTAGATTAGAGTAGACCTACACTTAAAGTAAGGAAGGATTTGCCGAACTGCAAAAACCTTTTCTGAATTCAGTCAAAGGCATTAGAAATAGCTCCTCAGAATATGGATGGCATTTTATCTTTATAGAAGCATTTTCTTTCAGCTGTAATGTTTTTTATGGAAATCTGGAGACTTGTGCCATGACTGTGAATTTCTGGTACCACAATACAACCTAATGTAAATCATATGTTTTTCTAAGGTTATTAACCCTGTAATTAAGAATGAAATTAAGACGGATGAGAATCAAAATACTGTAATGTGTTTATATTACATTATACTGTGATATTATATTCTTAGAAGTACAAAGTGCAACTTAACTTCGATGTGATAACACTGGTTCATTCACTTCTAAATCTGGTAGAAATTTTATCTATGAGGAGACATTTAAAACTAATTTATGCCACATAAAACACAAACAATGTTGTGTCTGTATCTTCTTTTTGGAATGCAGTCATGGTTGGCCTCTGGGTTTGAATGTGGTCTTTTGATTAAATTGATGTGATATGTTTACCGCTTTAATATGATACACCAGATTTCTTCTCTCAAAAGTCAGACAGATAATGACAGATAGAGAGAAGAGGCACGATACTAATATCTGTTCATCATGGTAAAAAAAAGAACTCATTTCAAAGGAGATGTTGTCAGATATGATGCAGAAGTCTTCGAGCCATTTCAGCTGCCCCATCAATCATTATCGTTTCTACATCATTGTTGTAGGTATTTTCTACACTATGCGCTCCAAACAAGTTTTATTGGGACTAACAATATACAACTTATACATCTATACATTATCTACCCTAAAATGATCAGCATTTGTTGTTTTATTTCTGTGGAGAATGTTGTTAGGCAAATATTTGATGCATGCAGTTCAGTTAAGAAAATGTTGCTGCCTGATTAATCAGATTAATCTGCACATAACCTATAGCATCACTAAATAACACTACCAATGCCAGTCTGCTCTTTTTTAGTTCTTATACCACTAGGGGGAAACATCATGCTATGCAACCTCAAAACATTCCAGGTTACCCAAACATCATTTATACTTATGTACCAGCTTTATATGCAGAAACCTGGCCTGGATGTGATAAGAACAACATGATTTAACAAACTAAATAGCATATACAATTAATTTCCATCATCAGTGGTACATTCCAGTCAAAAACTTTTCTCTGCTGAAGCAGTGAAATGTAATTCATGAGTTCCTGCTCTGCTATTACAAAATGTCAGTTGTGTGTCAGGCTGTCAGCGCTTCTTCAATGTGCTCTTTCATTGTATGATTCTGGCTTTCAAAGACAGGGTCATCAGCATTGTTCTGTTTAAGGGCTACCACTGATTCTGTTTTTTCAGCCCAGGGTAGTGTCATCTGGAGGGTTAAGGACATGCTGGATTCAAGTCTGGTGCACAAACAAAGGATGAGTACACTTTGAGGGGCTTCGACAATCAGAGCATCGAGTGCTCATTTTCAGCTAAAGCACATCTACGACTCATTCAATGCCATGAATCCCATATTCTGCTCTTTAATCTTTATCTTAAACAGAACCAAGAGCCAAACCCACACACACGGAAGTAAATTAACATTCTAGTTTTTTTTCTTTCCCTGTGAATCATATTCATGATTCCATAGAAACACTAACTAATTCACATTCCTATGGAGGATATTCACAACACTGCACAACAAAAGCTCAAATCCTGGTTGGGATTGAAGTCAGGATGAGCTGTTATTATGCATGTTCATAAATAACAAGTATCATTGCATGCATGAGTGAACAGAGTATTCTGAATGTTACCTCAGCGACACAAGAGGCAACAAAAAACAACAATGAACATAAATGATTTCCCTTTAAGCCTATTTGTTATATGGCATCTATATAAACCAATCCAAAAACAGAATGTTTTATCTCATCAGCTGGCTGACAACCATCCATTTATTGCTGCATAACTATACACACAGAGTGCTTCAGCAACAGACTGGTGACCTCTGTCTGTAGATTGAAGTGAATCAGAAAAGAGTCTTGCTAATTGTGTGACTTAAGTTTTTACTGTGAAAAAATACAGCCCTACAATAAAACGCCTGCTTTTAGAATGGAGTTTGGTTCAGTCTGTTCACAAAAGCTATTATTATATACAGTGTGTTCATAAATAACAAGTAGCATGAGGAAGCAGAGTACACTGAATGTTACCTCAGTGACAGAAGAGGCAACTAAAAATAACAGTCCACATAAATGATCCTCTTTGTTACGTGACGTTTATATAAACCAGACCAAAAACATAATGTTTCATCTCACCAGACTGACACCCATCCATTTATTGCTGCATAAACGTACACACAGAGTGCTTTCCCACCTCAGTAACAGACTGGTTGACCCCTGTCTTAAACAGTAATGGCAGTGCCTGCAGTTCTCTATCTGCGGAGTGTGTCAGCTCACACATAGAGCTTTGGTCCCGAGCTGATGATGATAAATCTGTGCCAGTTGTTCACCAGTTGATTGTGGTTTACTGCTGAGCCGGGAGAGTGTCTCATTGTGTCAGTGTGGGCCGTCATGGAGACAGCTGCCAAAGGAAACAGCCTTTATGCTGCTCTCTGCTATATGGAAGAGAAAATTAGGCAGAGAGAGTGAGAGAAAGGGAGCATGGAATAATATGTTGCATCAATCAGTCTAAATGACTTGCTTATGTAATTAGCTAACAATGTTTTGTTTCTCCGGTTCCCTGAAGTTATTAGTGGTTCACAGTTAACCTTGAAGTAATTGGAAAGGCTCCGTTGATGTTTCCCCTATCTGTACGGGACTGACAGTTTATTTTTCTTCTTTGGATGGCTTCCCTCCTCTTTCATGTTGCTACAGTATTTATGAATTAGTTTCCTGTCACTTTACAGTACAGCCTAATACTAATTGGTGGTGAGATATATGGGTTATTCACATCCCACTAGGTGGCATGCTGTCTTCCTTCCTCCCCGACATTTACATGACTGAGAATTGTCAAAACTAATAACATGGTGTTGCTCCGGTAATGCTGCTGCACAAATTACACCTTCCTTGAAAATAGCATAATCACTAACATAAATTTAAACACGAACTCTGCAGCCGCTGCTTCCCCAACTAGTCCCTGACACTTTAATTTGATGCTTCATCTGCAATTAGACATGCACTGCATGGCCATTGGCTTATTTTTATTTAGTGAGAATCAAACATTCACTTTGGACTCCTCTTAATTTAAAAGGAGAGACTGAGCCAGACTCGGTGCAGGGGTTTCACCCTCACTTCTTATTAAGAATTAATAAGTTGGACAGTGTTTCACTGAAAAATGAATTTAGCTGTCATGCTTTTGACAACTGCCGTATCAGTGGCGTGCTATAGG
Organism: Lutjanus erythropterus; assembly: GCF_056507025.1. Classification (NCBI taxonomy): domain Eukaryota; kingdom Metazoa; phylum Chordata; class Actinopteri; order Lutjaniformes; family Lutjanidae; genus Lutjanus; species Lutjanus erythropterus. The sequence goes on from NC_139324.1 coordinate 25,577,558, forward strand.
ACGCAATCACCAGACTGCTGGTCCGATTGTCAGCGGAAAGACTGTATGCGTTGTCAGAACGCGGATGATGAGCCCTGCGTGTGAGAAAAAGTCTGCTCCTCATTGTTTGAATTTGTGAAAAGAAAAAACATTCAAAGACCAAAAAAAAAGCAATCTGTCAGGGAACATCTTGGAATGTTTGCGTAGCCGATGCTTTGCTCAGTTTTGTTCCATTTATATTTCACACAGAAAAAATGTTATGTCCTTTTTAATTTTCTGATAGTCCCTTGCCTCAGTCGGCCACTTTGCTGGATAGATATCTGCCCGAGAAGTTAATTTAAATGACTTTTTGAGGATGGTGATTGATCCATTGCATACTAAATAACTTTCCCTTGCCTGAGATAAAGTGCCACTGCAGAAAGAATAAGGAAATGTCATGAGCTCTCCTGAATCACACTGCTATTGTGACTATCTATTATCATTGTTTCCATCTAATTATGTAAGCGCTGTTCGTTCCACGGCTCTCACCTTCCAGTAATCCTGTGGAGAATACAGAAATCTACTCATTGTCAACATCACAAATCTGATAATGAATTTATTTTCATTCTTCAGTACTCAGGAATTTTAAATGTGTTTTTCAAGGGGCTTTTGACTTGTCTAATATTTAAAATATATAAAAACAAAAAAGTGCTTTGTTTACCGTTTTCTTCAGGATTGTCAAGGATCATAGAGGCTGAGGCAGGTTTTCTTTTGTTTACCCAGGAAGATCACTGCCTGGGTCATATTAGAGATGTTTACTCCTCCTGTCAAAGGATAAGTTGTAAATTTTAGCACACAGGAAATGAAAGATGTAGTGGCATGCTGAGTACAGACACCAAAGTAATGTCACCTTGAGTGAGCATTTCTCTTGTCTGGACTGGCAGGTGATATCAGAGGATAAACTCCGTTTTGACCTTGTGCTCACTCATCACAACAAAAACACAAGAGAAGAACAGCACCTAAAAAAAAGAAGAAGAAGAAGAAAAAAAAAAAAAAGCAGCCGTCACATTTCAAATATTATTGCTTCAGTCAGCTGATATCGCCCGGCACGGCTGCAGATAACTGCACTTCATTCTGTCTGGAGCAATGGATGGCTAGGTTTGATGTTAACACTGTTATTAAAAATGCAAAAAAACAACCAAACATATCTTCATTAACATTCAGTGCCATGGAGGTGTGATTGATTCCATCATCAACCAAGTCATTTTCGTGGCCAGCATAGGAACATCAAACACCATGACCTCCATTATTTCCCCTTTGAAATTGCATTCACTTTACTCGCCGCTCCGGCTCTCCAATACCTTGAATCATTTCTCCTGGGAGGTGTTTTTTTCTAACCTGCTGCTTCTCTGCCAGTCCTAAGAGCAGTGTAACCAGCAATTCTCTCTCACTGTATGTGGGACACTTGAGCTAAGAGTGAGACGAGGCATCTGGCACAACCTTCATGAGACTGCGCACTAGATTCAGCTCAGTGAAATTTAGACAGAGGCCCCAGAAATAAAGTGGCACACATGTTATATTTATCTTGATAATATATGGATCTTTTGTGGCTCAAATCAAACTCACTCTTCGATACGGAGCAGCAGAGTTTGAGCAAACGGATAAAAATAGATTTAAACATTCATATGTCTTTGTTAAGTATATTCTGAACTTGTGTACTCCCAAAGTACCATTAAAAAATACACAGGCTTTTAGGATTCTTCAGGAACTAGTTCAACATCTTGAGAAATGCTCCTTTGCCCGATGAGAATATTGATACCACTTTCATGTCTGTGCTTTAAAGGAATAGTTTTGATTATTTGAAGTGGGGCTGTATGAGGTATTTAGGTATTCAGTTTAAATCTATGCCATATTTAGAACATTTTCACAACTTTACCCTTCCATCAGACAGCCTTTTCTGATGAGAAACAGCTGTTATATAAGCCAAATACTGCTTTTCTATCATTTTTGCAGAACACAGGGGTCTACCGCTGCCTCCATCTCTTAGTTTGTTTGTGTTATTGTGTGAATTCGGTAAATTTGAAACTTTTAAAACACCAAAGTCACACAGTAACACATACAAACTAACAGAGAAAAGTGTGTTCTGTGACTTGAAATTGTTGATTTGACCAATGAAATCTGATTTAGCAATATGTGGCTTACGTAATGTTTGTTTCCCATCAGCTGACTTTGCTCACAGCAGTACAACCTCCATCCCGGTGCTTCTCCAAACTAGGGGCGAGTCAGTGGTCAACTACTGTAGGCGCTGAAGTGCCTCATACACAACCCCACTTCAAATAATCTGAACTTTCCCTTTAAGTGTGGAGCTGAAGCCAGCACAAAAGTATCTTAGCTCTGCATAAAGACGTGGAGCTGGGGAAACAGCCAGCCCAGTGCCTCTAAAAATCACTAATTAACAAAATGTAGAGGTGAAAATTTGTGGTTTCAAGGAATGACATGCTGTAACTGTTTCTTGGCTACCTGGAGTCTCATCATCACATTGAGGTTACCTGGCAACCAGTGAGGACACTGCGCAAAATTGATGCATTGAAAGTTAAAAAAAAAACAAAACAAAACACTAATTGTCTCTAACTGTTTGTGTACAGATTAAAAACTTAAATGCACAATATGTAAATTCTGCCACAATGGGTTTCTTTCTCATTAAAACTAAATATGTTGTTTGTAGTTTGTTGTCAAGTGTTGTGGGATTATGACAGTTGTTATCTTTACTTTTAAAGAACCACCATACCAGATGAAAATCTATCTGACACAACTCAGGAAGAAGTCATGTACATGGCAAGGTAACACTTAAGTTTTATTCACATTACATTTACCAGCTTCCTTCCTCAGTCCCCGATGGGTCCTGTGTTTTTCCTGAAATTATAGCAGCTAGACACTAGCTGGCAATGGAAATACACCATTACCTCGAATAAGTTAAAGATTTATCTGTGTTTGAATATTGTTGGAAACATTTGGAATATGTTCTAACTAACAAAATATAATGAGTAGACTTCTCAGACATTTTAATGGGGAAATGTTACAGATTTAATACACTGTTTCCATTTGTTTCCAGTCTTTGTGCTAAGCTAATCACTTCACAGCTCCATCTCCAGTCTTAATGCACAGACATGAGAATTGTACCAATCTTACCTGCTACCTACTGCCACAAAAATGACTACACATATTTCCCAAAATGTCAAACTTACATGGAAAAGTAGAATGACTCATAAAATGTTCATGTAGGGGACCAAAGCAAAAAAAAAAGCCCATAATTTGTTGCCTTCTTTAAAGTTTAAGTGCTTTTTTTAGCCCCCCTCTATAATTACATTAAATCTTTTGACAAAACAATCACCAGAAATGTCCACTTTATAATGTTTTCTAGAGCTTTCAACTGCATCTGTCTTCATCAGCAACCCCGCCCTCCTTAGTTGCTATTGCTACGACTGTCAAGCTTTTCATTCTCATACTGCACAGTTTACAGCGATAATGATAACAGATTTAACATCTAAACGAGCAGTAATTGTTGAAACACTAGGTCTTCGATTCAACAGAGAAGTAATCAAAAGCAGCTTCTCATTTCTAGTTGACAGTCGTGGATTTTGTCATCTTAAATGATGACTCTTGCTCGCAGGTTTCAGAAGTGTAGCTATCTCATGTAAGCTAATTCTAATGCTTGAACTTCTTGAGTCAGCTAAGAGGTCTGTCTACCGCTGACTTTTTTTTATATTTCCATCAAACACATTTTAAAACAAGAACCCTGTAAAAGGGTCTGAATCATGTAAAATTACATATCGGCTGCGTACTTCTTGTCTGTCTTATTTTCACTTCTTCTGTTATTTTTTCTTATATTATATTTCTGCTTTTGTCGCCTAATGTAATCTTGGCATCAATGAAAATAAGGATCGCCCCTCAGTGTATCCCAAGAAATAAATAAAGATTGAATGAATGTATGAACATGATATAAAGTTAATGCTGACAGACTGAAGCCAAAGCTACATTCCTGCAAATATGGCGCATATATGACAGATGACAGACATACACTCATTAGTGTTGGAAAACGAAGCACACTGATTAGATTAAGACCAATAAACTTTAAGACAAGAAAAACAACCAGACCGGTAAGAGAAATACATCCATTATCGTTGGAAAAGAATGAGCAGAGATTAGATTAAGTGCAACAGACCTCATGACAGTCACCCAGCCAGACCAGCTGGACCAGGATCTAACCGGTACAAGAGCCCCCACATAACATATCCCAAATTAACCCCTGAGTTTGGCAAATGCGGTGCTATCTAACACAAGTTTGGCTGGAGGGAGCATTACTGCAGGTAGTATAGTTAGGTGGTAATGCTAACACTTGCAGCATATATTAGATAACGACATTGTTTAATCTAATCTTTGCATGTTTCTGCTTTTGTTTTTTACATTTTTTAAAGGCGACAAAAAAGACGTCACCCTCTGATCTAGAGCCTTTATGCACAAAACCTCAACGTGTAGAGAAACCAGTGCCTGGTTACAGCTGCTTATCCATGATTGGACAGTTGCTGTGCAGAGGAGGGACGTGGCGAACAGTCAGTTGAGTTTCTCAGTTGTCATCAAGTGGTCGAAGTATGAAATTAATTGTTACCCCTGTCTCTGAACAAGCATAGTCTCTGGCATCAGATCTTTCTCCGGCTGTCCACTGACTGCTGGTCAATGACCTTTGACCTCTTCCCAGACGACGCTGTGGCTGGTTTTGCTCTAGTTTTTCACAGACGTTTGATGTTGTCTGTTTCCGATGTTCATTCAAGCTCCGGTCCAGGGTCCTTGCCATTTCATCACCGTAGTGATCCCCCCCAGCTGAGCTGTCATCCATGACTCCAGTTCTTCACTCCAGGGGGGTCCTGTCTTTATTGTGTTCCAGCCCAGATCTTAAGGTGTTGGATGGTTTGTGGTAACTGTTGACTAATACAACTGAGTTTCTGTCTGACAAGCCTATTGTACTGTGGCTATCAGACAGAAACTGAACTGCTGAAAATGGTTAAAAATCTAAATCATGTTTTAAAAAAAAAACAAAAAAAAAACTAGGGGGCCCTCAGAGTTATTGCAGGGGGTCCTTCAAATTATTGTTTGATCATTTGGCTTTTTTTTTAACTTTTGTTTTCAAAAGTTAAAATATGGTTGCAAGAACACATTAATAAAAAACAAAACAAACAAAATGCACCCAAAACCATTTAATGTGCACAAATTTGACAAAAGGCTACCCATGAATCCTTGTACAATCATGCAAGCTATCTAACCTACTAAATTACTATCGCACCTGTACATAACAGCAAACTATAGTTACCTGTGTATTATTCCAAACAATGCATTATTATATTAATAGCGCAGACCAGGTGGCCATGCCACAGTGGATTATTTTGTACCTTTCCCAGCAAAAGACCCTGACATACCCTTCACCTTAGAAACCAAAGAGGTGAGGCTAACACAGCTAACATTAGCCACGCTACAACTAGGGAATTCAAGGAAAATTTCAATTCAAGGAAATTCAATGCAGCACGGCGTCCTTGCACCATTTCTCTAGTAGCTATAGGGTCCATGGCCTGAAAAACATAAAAAGCCCTGCTTTCAGACTTAAAAATATTATGATTTTCATAAGATCATCAAAGACTCATTCTGTGTGTGTGTGATTTTAGGCTTGTTTTATAATTTGAGCAGCAAATAATCACTGAAGCCTCTGAAGCTGCACAGCAGGTTGTAGATTACTGAAGTTTAACAAGTTAGGACACGTGTTTGTTACTGAGATGAATAATCAATGTATTTCTGTGAAGGTGATTCTTCCTGACACCTGCAATACTGTAGTCTTTCTAGCTCAGGCTATTTACAATTACCCGTCTAATTTGTAATACAAATTCACATTCCTTAATAAAACTTGCTTGATTAAATGGTAAATAGTATGGATCGGCTGAAATTTTTAGAATGCATGTGTGTTTGGTCACTGTTACAGTACAGCAACCATCTCTCATTTACAACATTGAGGCAGATAAAAATATTTGACTGTAATTGATTGCATTTTAGTGTTGTGTTAACTAATCTGACTTAAAGATCCGGAGCCTTGAGCCTAACAATGATTATTTAGCGTGTTTGACCTACTGACACGACTCGTTTAAAAGCAATGGAACTTGCCTTCTGGCAAACATCACTGTATGTTCAGAGTCTGCCTTTCATTTATTGTCAGTGCAGAAACTCAAAGGATTGTCTGTGAGTGCATCACAGGTTATGCTGTTTGTCTGCCTGTTTCTCAAAATTATATTCATGAGTCCAGTCGAACATGTTTGATGTGAATTGAATGTGAATTCTGCTCCAGAAAGAACCCGGCAGTTTTTACAATCCTAATGTGTTTTGTGTTTGGATCAGAGCAGTGTATTACACGCTTGTTTTCCAGACTGATTGATGAGCAGGTAATTTGAGAGTTTTTAGGTGCATATTTGCATAAACCCTTTAAAAGGCACATTCTCAACAGACAGTCACACTCTTAGCTCCTTCCCCCACAAATGCAGATTAGGTTCAGAATTTATTAAACCCATCTTACCGACCACCAACCGAAGCTCCACTGGATGCTATGAAGAATCCAAAATGCTTTCAAGTCAGACTTTCAGTTTTGATAATTTGGCAGAAGGTTGACTTAGCTCCTGGAGCCCTAGAGGGTTTCTCTACAAATCTAATGCAAAAACATCAACTCTTTAACCCGTACGCTCTGGAGAGCAAGGCTCGACTCTCCAGTTTTGATTCAGAATTGAAATGTTTGAGAATTGGCACGTTGACCCCTGAGAATTTGTATTCACATGCAAATCCGCAGCTGGTGGTCTGCAACAAAAATAATTTATTCGACATGCATCATGATAACAAGGCTTGTGAGATGTGCGAGGCTCTCTTTGTTGCATCCACAGTCAGGCCAGCAGCTCTGCCCTTAATGGTGGATGGTGAAGACCTCTATGACACGTGTCAACCTACAGAACTGCAGGAATAATGACCAGTAGTAGAAGGCCAAGGTCTGGTCATAAAGAAGCCAGCTAAATATATATATAGAACAAATAAGACATATGAGTCCATGAATTATGACATAAAATAAGAATGGTGATATTCTTTATTTTGTCAAAGCCCACAGCTCCCTTACTCACCAGGCAAAATATATACTTTTACAATTGTAATATGTACACATGCATATTTTCTAATATTCTATCTTTCAATTTTTATTACTCATGTGTCTTTTTTAGAATTCTCTTATTGACGCTTAGTAATTCATATTTGCCTCAGCCTCAAGACTATGTCACTCTGGATTTTACTGTGAAAAATAAAACCTAAATAAAAAAAGCTAAATAAGCTCCTAAACCAGCGGGCACTATAGTTTTAGCAAACGCGACTCCAACAGGAGTAAATAGGGCATTTGTTGGGAGCTATTTCCAGCTGTGGATTAATACACATTTGGTACGCTATTGGGTTATGACAGCACGATGGTGGGATTGACTGAAAATAAACGACAGCACCAACGCTCATGATCATCTTAATGAAGGAACGTGCCACCCAGAGCAACAGTGTCAACCCCCATGTCTCAGAGAAATTACTTAATATGCAACTAATTTACAACAGTAAATATGTTTTGAAGGAACGTTATGCCCGGTTGGATTACGTTTTCTATTTATGTGATGAGGAAATGTTGTTAATCAACATATCTGGCACATCTGAATCTGGCAAGTATGTTGGTACTGAACAAATCAGTAAAATGTTCACCGACAACAGATTTAGCTTGTTTACTGTCAAAATATCCAATTTTGCAGTATAATAATAGCACAATACAAGATGATATCTTCAGAATATCTCAGAATAGCATTAATTTAACATGTTTAACTTGATTTACTGACATTGTAGTGTCTTACAGTTTCTTACATTCCTGTGTTTAAAGCCTCAAATAGAAATTGTTTGTCCCAAAGTAGGCTACATAGAAAAGAAAACAATGCACATTCAGAAATACTGAGCTGAGGTCCTGGCCCTCACTGGGAAGACAGCCAGTCACACTTAAGCTGGGTGAGAATTACTGGGGAGATGGGGAGTCGGGATTTCCCCCTCTCTGCTTTTGATATCCACCCCCCCGTGGTCATTCATTTTTTATCCCCAGTGGGGATTCACGTTATCCCTGCTTCTAGTCAGACTGATTAAAGCTACTACAAGGAGTTTTTAACTGGTTATGAAACAGTCTCAATTTATTACTGATGCCACTATCTGACCTACAGAAGTTAATGAGCCCATCTGTGAGAGGATCGACTGCTGCTGTAAAGTTATTCTTAATGCTGCCACCGGGTCGGATTCTCCTTGAAATCAGATGAAACATTGTGTTACATTTTCCCAGGAAAAGTTACTGTAGGCCAGTTTAAAAAAAGCAGGAGGAGATAATTAGATATTTTTCTTTCTAATATTATGTTTTGTGGCTATTATAGTGGAAAAACTACAGCTTTTGGTACTCACAAAAATAAAAAAACTATGTACAGCAAATGGGTGATTAAATAACAAATAATAAAAATAAAACTATTTGGTGGAATGCCAAGGATGACTATAAGAGGCTGAGGTACAATGGAGGTACAATTTCTTTTTGAGGGCTTAAAGAATTAAGTATGGCAGCTTTTTATTATACCTGTTGTGTTGTGATCAGTAGAGCTATTTATTTTTTTAAATAATAATTTCAAACACAGGAATGTGAGAAATTGTAAGACAATGTATTAGTAATTAAAGTATTCTGGAGAAAAGAGAAATTAATGCTATTCTGATGTGTTTACACACTTATATGCTTCATGCCATCCCTGCATGAGTCTGGATATGCCCCTGGATTAAATACTCATATATTACAGTGGCAATGATGACTGCACCTCACACTTGGAATGACACAATAAATCCAGTTATATAACTGTCCTCAACATTGTCGACTAACTATTAGTATATACATAGCTTAATATGGGTGTTCACTATCGAGTGAATACTGGTATTAAACTGCAGTAAAGTATTTTTGTGCTAGAAAATGCACAGAAAAAGTTACAATACGCATTTGTTACATTATATTATGACAATAACAACATTTTATTTAAACAAATGTCCCCTCCATTGTTTTTTTTTTTTTCTTCAGGGTTGGCGAGTGCCACCCGATGCCCCCCTCTAGACACGCCCCTGTTTTATGGTTAAGCACTACAACACTTTCACTAACCTTAAACAGGGTTTTTCTTGCCTAAACCCAGCCACAGACGAACTCAGGATACGAACCTCAGATTATGGTGTTAAACCGCTCTTTTTGCACAGGACTGCGTGTTTGATACAGTACATAAGTGTAGCACTTCCATCACTCAACTAAACTTCTCTGAACATAATTCAAGCTGCAATAACCTTTGTCACCATGTAATCTTTTTATGAAACAGTGTAGCTCACCGATAAGTTCTTAACAGTTTTTGGCCATGAATTGAGGTATGTGTCGTCAGGAGAATAAGCTGCATCATGCATTGCCAATGCAGGCCATACATGTTAGCAAAATATCTTCATTGTTGATTTTGCTCTACTTGTGGGATTTGTTGAAACAGAAAAATAGAAACACTGACACGTGCATCCTCTAATTTAATAATAACTCAATTTACGCCACAAACATTGACTAAACGATAATAAGTTATTACTGGGCATCCCATTACCAGATAAAATAACTTTAAACACTCAGTTCAATAAACATAATCAATTCTCCACTTGTCCCAAGTGATATTGAGCCATTTATATAGTGTCAGTTTTATCTGCTGCCATTTGAAAGTGTCCCATTCTGCTGCCACTCTGACAGACTGCGAGAGAATTTAGTTTTGTTTTAGGACGTCAAAACATCTGAAAATCACATGCAACAGCCAATGTCCTTCTCGAAACAGTTTTCACATGAACCACTGAGGAAATGTTCTCTATATACAGAGTGAGCAGTGTTCTCTGTGGATTATCCAGAGTGACCAGAGCATTGTTTCAGAATAAAACTGGCTGATGGTGAGTTTTTAAATATAGTTTTTTGGTAGCCATATAGCTATGAAAAAGCTAGGTAAGCACAGGTGTTATCAACAATATTAATTAAGGTCCCGTTCCCTTTACCGTAGCAGAGTCTTTCCAGTGAGCCAGCATGCACAATAGTAGCACCCTGACTCTGTCTGAACTTAAATGGAATGGATCCTTAATTAGAATCATTGCTAACACCCTTGTTACTCTACTATTTCATGCCAAATAGCTGTTAAAAAAGTCTATTACATTCACTTTTCTCAAGAGCACTTCTTAAGGGAGGGGCATAGTAGTGCTGTCACTCTGCTAGCAAATACTACATTACATTATATTGATTCACTGCCTCAAATTCAACCATTATGAGGCAAAGGGCACAATTTTACTAACACATTATTAAGTGGTTATAATCAGCATAAGTGCTTTTACTGGATATTATCAGTATTACCAAAATTACATTGTTGTGTTTACAGTAATATATTAGGGAGCAAATAATATTTTTCACATGGGGGTTCAGATGTGGATTTGTTGTGGTGCTCAAAGTGCTAAAAGAATAAATTTGAAAAATTCAAAATTGGTGTCTCTTTCCAAAAATCACGACCCGGTTATACGAGCTAGTTCCTACAAGAAGCTGCTCACAAAGCCTGAAGATTATCTTGAGTCATTATTTTTGGAAAGAGACACTGGTTTTGAATTTTTAAATGTATTTTTTCGTGCCTCGAGCACCACAAGACGAGCGCCATTCAGTCTCATTATACTGGAGAGGAGACAGACATCTTTATATTTCCAAAACCTTAAAAATTCTCACCGAAAAAAATCTAGATGCATAAGTAGCAATACAAGCCAGGAGAAACATATATATTTTTGAGTTTAGGGTGAACTCTCCCTTTAAAATGGGCCCTCTGCTGAGGAGTACATGGAATATGAAAAAATATGGTAGAAGACACATGATAGTGGGCTATAAGAAAGTACATAGCATAATTTATTTGTCATAGCAGTATAGCAGTGGCAGTGGTAGTAGGATTAATATTTAATTAACTGACTTGTGCTTGTGTTTACTTGTGTTGACAATCCAAGGGAAGTTATGTTGTTGTTGTTTAACCATCTTATTTTTTCTCTGTGTGACTGATTAACACAACGCTCTTAAAATCCTGTTAAGAAAATTTGCTGCACGTGTCGTTTTATGTGTGAAATGAACATGTTTACACAAATCCTCATGGAGAAATTTATTCCAAACAGAAGTTGTTCTCTCTCATGCATCTACTCTGCAGCAAAATTCAGTGACTTGTGTTGATGATCAGTTGCACACACCACCATCAGTATTCCAGTGGGCCGCTTGAGGTGAGGTGCAACCATCAACGGGCGCAAAAACAGAATGATAAACAACTTAATCTCACCTCTAATCATGCTTGTGCGGAGCGCTATAAGTGAGTCACATGAAAGAGGTGCTAAGATGTTGCGCCTGTGCTTAAATGAGCATATACTGTTTGTCATTTCAACCTCTGTGTGAATTACAACAGGTATGATTTTACACCAATGGAACGATGTGCTTTCAGGTAAAAATCAATTCGTCATGAGAGAACCAGTGGAATCCGAGTGTTTTTACTGCCAACAAAAGCAGCGGAGACGGTGGTTCATTCCAGGGCAGGTGCTGTGGTCTCATTAGAGGAAGTTATCCATGACAAAGTCGTCAGCTCCTGCAAAAACACAAGGCAGTCAAAGCCACACATTAGGATGTGGCCTATTTATTATGGATATGAACCGCCCTCTCATTCAGAGTTCAGATCATATTAAATGGTATGACTGTGACAATGCAGACACAGTTGTCAATAGCAGTCCTTTCCTGAGGTTTTAACATAGAGTGAATGATAATTAGTTTCCCTTTGTTGTCCTTATCTCTTACCTGCAGAAATGGCCAATTTATGCAGGCTGCACCCTGGCCAGGCAAAGTTGATGCTCCCCAGAGGAGGAAAGCAGCCATGTTTCAGACAATGGAAATGAACTTGGGGACAACTCAAGGTTGATTTAGATCCTGAGCAACATGGAATTAAATGAGCAACCAGGCCACACGGTTCTTGCCCTAATGTTGACTCAGCTTCCTCTCAGAATCACTCTATACAGGTATACATGCATCACCAAGAAGCCTGTGCGTCACTGAGATCTGGTCAAGTGAGAATAAGAATGCAAATGTCATATTGTTGAAATGCTGAGTGAACTAAATGTCAGTCCATCTTTTTCAATATGAGATATGAGATTGATGTGGATAGGCGATTGGAGGCAAGTGTGATAGCTTGCAGAAGGCAGGTTATACCAACAGCTGTGATATTTGAGCTGTGAAATAAGCCTTGTTTTTTTCTCAGGCATAAGTAATTCTCTTATGTCCTTTACAGAGATTATCCTGAAAACACCCACACGGTCTGTCTTTTTATTTTATCTTGTGGGCTCATGATGATAACAAGGTACAATAGAGGAGACAGGTGGTATTGTTTTCAATTATTGATAAGAATCTTTAGTTCTGAATGTGTGAGAACACACTAACTCTGAGGGGAAGGAGCCCTGTTAATCTTTCAAAATAAATTTGTCATGTTTAATTTCACATTTTCCACACCACGATGCCCATCTGCTCCACTTCTCCCCCAGACTGACCACTTGTCAGGTCCTTCCTGCTTCTACTACATCCCAGCCAAACACATTTCATCGATCTATTCATAATCCCTGGTTCACATCCACATGTATTAGGAGCAACATCCACCAGCAGCAGCAGTAGCAGCAGCAGCAGTAGCAGCAGCACGTTTTCCCTCTGATGCTGATGCCTCTCTGTGCGCGCACATCAGTAAATGAATCACGTAGCACTAGAACAGCCCTTCTTCATGCGATCTTGCCAGACCTATTGGAGAAACCCCCCCAAGGCAAGATCTGTCACTGTTCACTCATTTGCTGGAAGACGATCAGAAACTATGTTAAATGCACCAAGAAAGACACTGGAGTGTGTTATAAAGGCGTCGAGAGGATTCCGGTCAGATCTCACTGCGAAGGGAGCAGGTTTCAACAGTTGACGCGGAGAGAACTGAGCGCAGGAAAAAGCGATTAATTTTGATTATCTGAAATCTTCCTTCCAGAGCTCCGTTTTTTCGCGTTTTTTGGGCACCATTCACGGGGGGCAGTGCAGATGAGCATTGTCCGAATGAAGGATGCAACAGCACTGGGTCCAATTGGACTGGATTATGGGATTACTGGACTGATTATAGGACAATCATCGGGCAAAAGTCGCAGCCGCGCTATAGATGCTCTTGAATGACGGGAACACAAAAGGTTGGACGGGATTAACAGCTCCACATCCTGCTTTTCTTCTACTTTGTGGCACGGGCAGGCTGTAATATGCTACACGGGCAGAACCCATATGCAACAGTGTGCCGCACAGGAGAAAAAGTAAATGCATCGTGAATGGTAACATCGGACAATGCTGCATTTTGAACGGGCATGTCAGTATCTGCTGTAGCCTAGGTGTAGATGTCGCATGAGGGCAATGCGCTTTTGTAAGCTACGGTCTAACCTTCACCACAGAGATTCAAACGCTTTAACCTTGGATGCAGTGGGGAATATTAATACTTTATAGTCATCGATTATTCATTAAGTCCCCCCGTGAGGAAAAAAAAAAAACAAAGCATTTCTCGTACACTATGTTGAATTTGATCTTTAATTCATGCGTTAGGTGTCGTCGGGCGGTCATCTTTGTTTACAGAAAGAGTTCATCATAGGCGAACGGGATGTGAAAGAGGTTAAAATACCGATGAAAAGGCAATAACGATCCACAAATCGATTTAATACCCAATTAGTGTGCGATCGGTGTTAAGCACATGCCTGGTTTGGGTTTAGTCCTCTAGGTTTGCCGTAATCAACAGGTTGAAAGTCAACGAGGATTTTTTTTTCTGTCTGCCACTACCGCATATCCAGTTGAAGGGATGCGTCTCTCTGTACCCATTTTCTTTCTGCTGTGGGTTAAAGCCCTGACATTGAAAAATCTCAATTATTCTGTCCCGGAGGAGCAAGGACCTGGCACTGTTATAGGTAATATAGCAAAAGATGCCGGATATGGGACCATGGAGAGAGGGAAGAAATCTAACTTCAGAGTGCTGGAGAATTCTGCACCACATCTGGTGGATGTTGACCCGGAGAGTGGACTAATCTTCACCAAACAAAGGATTGACAGGGAAACGTTATGCAGGCGCAACCCAAAGTGCCAGCTCTCCATGGAGGTATTTGCCAACGACAAGGAAATATGCATGATCAAGATTGATATCCAGGACATAAATGACAACTCGCCCAGTTTTCCTTCAGATCATGTTAATATTGATATTTCAGAAAATGCTGCTGCTGGGACTCGCTTTCCTCTGACTATTGCACATGACTCAGATTCAGGGGAGAATGGGATCAAAACATACCAGGTCACAAGAGATGATTACAATACCTTTTCTTTGGATTTAAAAGTGAGGGGCGACGGGACTATATATCCAGAGCTGGTGGTTCAGAGACCTCTGGATAGGGAGGATCAGAGTCATCACACCCTTCTCCTCACAGCAATTGACGGTGGGGAGTATCCAAGATCAGGCTCCATGCAAATCAATGTCAGGGTGACTGATTCGAATGACAATAGCCCTGTTTTTGAAAAATCCTCCTATGTGATTGAGATTCCAGAGAATTCGCCCCCTGGAAAAGTGCTCATAGATTTAAACGCCACCGACCAAGATGAGGGGAGCAATGGGCAGGTGGTTTATTCCTTCACTGGATACGCATCTGAGAGAATCCAAGATCTGTTCTCCATTGACCCCAATACTGGCGTCATCAAGGTCCAGGGAGAGATTGACTATGAAGAGAATCCAATCATAGAGTTTGACGTGCAGGCTAAGGATCTTGGGCCCAACCCGATACCAGGCCACTGTAAAATTACTGTCAAAGTGCTTGACAAAAATGACAACTCTCCAATAATAAGTTTCGTATCTGTTCGGCAGGGAGCCATCAGTGAGGCAGCACCTCCAGAATCTGTCATAGCGCTGGTGAGAGTGACAGATAAAGATTCTGGCCGAAATGGCCAACTCCAGTGCAGGGTGCTGGGAAATGTACCCTTCAGACTGCAGGAAAACAATGATAATTTTTACACGCTGCTCACAGACAGACCTCTGGACAGGGAGATGAAGGATGAATACAATGTAACAATAGTGGCGAGAGACAATGGGATCCCTTCTTTGAACTACACTAAGTCGTTTACTGTGAAAATCTTGGATGAGAATGACAACGCGCCGCGCTTTACAAAGACGGTGTATGTGCTACAGGTGCCTGAGAACAACATCCCAGGGGAGTATTTGGGCTCTGTTCTGGCCCACGACCCAGATGTAGGTCGCAATGGAACAGTGTCGTACTCCATTCTGCCATCACACATTGGAGATGTTTCAGTGTACACCTACGTGTCTGTAAATCCCACCAATGGAGCCATATATGCCTCACGCTCTTTCAATTATGAGCAAACAAAATCCTTTGAGTTCAAAGTTCAAGCTAAAGATGGAGGGTCCCCTCACATGGAGAGCACCTCCACAGTCAGGGTCAACGTCCTTGACGTCAACGACAATCTCCCAGTCATTATTTTACCCCTTCTGCAGAATGATACAGCAGAAATCCCAGTGCCTAGAAACGTAGGTATCGGATACATTGTGGCCACGGTGAAAGCGGTGGACCACGACCACGGAGAGAGTGGCCATCTGACCTACGAGATCACAGAGGGAAATGACGACCACCTGTTTGAGATGGATCCGGTGGGAGGAGAGGTAAGAACTGCCCATGCTCTTTGGGAAGAGGTCGCCCCGGTGGTTGAGCTGGTGGTGAAGGTAACTGACCATGGCAAGCCCCCCTTATCTGCTGTGGCTAAGCTGATCATTAAGGCGAACACAGAGGCGGCAGCAGGAGGGGGTTCCAGCGCGAGCGGGGAGCAGCAGCACTGGGATGTATCCCTGCCCCTCATAGTTACCCTCTGCATTATCTCTGTCATGCTCTTAGCAGTCATGACCGCCATCGCTGTCAAGTCCAAGCATCAAGATAAGGAGACTGGGAATTATAACTGCCGCATGGCTGAGTACTCCAATCCTCCAGTGGGGAAAGGCAAAAAGAAAAGGATCAACAAGAGTGACATCATGCTGGTGCAGAGTGAGATGGAGGAGAGAGATTCTGCGAGCCGGATGAATGTGGTGAGCAGCCCGTCCCTCATCACTTCACCCATCTGTTTTGACTACCAGAGCCCTCTCCCGCTCACCCTGCCCAGGTCAGAGGTCATGTACCTGAAAACCACCCCAAACAGCCTGACAGTCCCCAGGGCAGGTTGCCACTCCAGCTTTGCCGGGCTTAGCACAGACACTCCAGCGAATAGGATGTCAGTGATACAGGTAAGGAGGATGCTTCGCTGTATTCTTTATCTGCCCTTTATTCTCGCTTATCTGCTCACGCTGCTTTGCCATACAAATCTGACAAAAGAAAAGTAATCGACTGAAAAAGAGAAACTCTGTCACTGTGAGCAGACATCATTATTATCACTTTTTCTCTTTCCTGTTATGACACTGAAATACTCTCTGCATGATCTGGCAACTTAGTGTTGGAATGTATTAATGTGTTGTAAATGGCATTTCACCAAAGAGAGCCTTTTTTCCTAACTGCATTTCAGGAATACTAGTCATTTAAGAAAGTGCTCCATTGTAAGTCTTCACTTGCAAAATGGTACAGGTGGTGTGCATAATCAGAAAGTGCTCTCAGTTAGACATGCAAACAGTGTGAGTCTTAAACAAGGCTGCTGTGACCCTGCCAGATCCACTGCTATAGAGTGAAAACAAAACCCTGCCTGAAATGTGGGATTGGACAGGTGTTTGAGCAGCTTGTCCGATCACATTACTGAACCAGTGTGCACCAGACAGCTAGATGCACACAGCATAACCTCACAATCGCATTTTTCGCTCCCCACAAAATATGGGCCAGATCCACCCATCCGCATCCAAAGTTGGCACGATAAGGCCATTAATGGGGTCCGGCCTCGCCTTGTAGAGATGGCGGGGTTGGATGCACGAGCCAGCTAGCATGCTAATTTGACAGCATGGGCTTGTCGTGATGTTTAGCACAGCAGAATTATCTGTTGTAAACGATGTAAATATGTAGGACAGTCTCGCAGACAGTCTCATTTGGAGATGATAACACAGATGACAAGGCCTGGCACTGTCACCAGCCACTAGGGTACGTGGGTGTGATCAACACAAACACATTATTCTCAAGATAGGGGAAAAGGGATGCTGATGACAGTGGCTAATGCTTTCCTCCTTTGCCTTGCCAAGGAGTCACATATGGTCTCAATGGAGATTTGTTCTTATCATGCCGTCAACACTGGCAGGTGCTCTATGGCTTTTATTGACATCTTGCAGGTGCTGTTATGAAGGTGTAAGAAGCTGAAAACAGACTGTTTCTTCTCCTGTGTGAATCTGATGTTACTACTATTGTAGAGAATTGCATGAAACTTTTAACATGGCCGATGCAAAATATAATTTTCTTTTCATTTCTAGACGGAAAATTTCCCCTCAGAACCCAATTATGCCGGCAGCAGGCAGCCATTTGTTCAAAGGTAAGAGCTCCATCCAAAAGCTTCCTGACCAGCACGTTTAGCTTTTCCATCCTTGTATCAAGCCAGCTGACTATGGCTATCAAATAGGAGTGTTCACGCAGAGGTAATGGCAAGTTATGTTTTTTTTCCCCCTCTTTCTGTTCTGCTGCAGCTCAACATTTAAGGATGCAGAACGAGCAAGCCTGCGAGACAGTGGCCATGGTGATAGTGACCAGGCTGATAGTGACCAGGATACTAATAAAGGCTCACACTGCGACACGTCTGCTAGGGAGGCCCTCAAGATGAAAGCAACAGCAGTTAATGGCCAGCCTTTTGAACAGGGTGAGTGGATGCACTCTCTTCCGCACATCTTGAAGATGCCTAACTGACTCTTGCACCAGACATTGTTTAGACTTTATGCACTGACATGCACACAGCCCGCTGGTGTTTTAAATGGAGGTCCACCGACCTCTGGGTGCAGCAGACAAATATCTAACATGGTAGAGGTAAATCCGCACTGTTATTAGATGCAGGTGAGGTTACTTTGTAGTGCTTTGCATTGCAGACAGCCTGAGCTGTGTTTCAAAGATGACATGAAGGCACCAGAGTGGAAGGTAGATGGTAGTTTTAAAGGATAAAAGAGTCCATTGGCTGAAGGTAGAATGTTCAAACATCTTCTGTCTGATTTTTCCATCAAACAGACTCATATGCATGGCAAAGTGTACCTCCGTCGGTGTCTCTTTTGATCATGTCATTATTTGAACACAGATTCGCTGCATGCATGTCTCGAATAACACGACCGAGACAAGAAAGCATGATAGACACTTGCAATGCAATATGACAGGTATTTCTGGTGCCACATGACAGAGTCTTTCCACCTTTTTGCCTGGAAAGATTGTCTCAGTTATTACCAGGTTTGCAGTGGCTTACACACTGTTTTCTGAGGAGCTTTGCCTTACGACTGAAAATAGAAATGTTAAATTTTATTTCGCAAATCTGAAACGATCTGCACTGCCAGGAGTATAATCGTAGATGATTGTCAATCTGTTGCAACCCGCACTGACCTGATAGGGATTGATATATTTAGCTATTGTGGATATAAACTAGAAATATGAAAGCTTCTCTCTCTGGTAAGATAAAAGATAATGGGGGACTTGAGTGAAGTGGTGATGTTTCTCATTTCCTTGTGTGTGTGTGTGAGCCTTGGAAGAGAATGGCTCTGGTCATCAGGTCCCTATGCAGCACTTTCCACACCATTTACATTGCTATGAACTGTTTGTTTGTGGCATGCTCAGGAGGGCAGAGATGGAAACACTCTTGCGGCTGCCAGAAGGATGTGTGAATCTCTATCTGTCTCACTTTTGTGTGTGTGTGTGTACGTGTGAGTGTGTGCGAGTCTGAGCTATGAGGAATTATGGCAGACCAAACTTGACTCCGTGGGAGGTGTAAATTCAATCAGGTTTTTTTTTGCTGCACATTTCTGAATCTGATTCAGCCCAAGTTCTAAGGCCAATCAAATGGACGTATATTGAAAGAGATGTTTTGTACATGTACAGACTGAATATTTACATGCGCAGCACCGACGCTCACTTGACGGGAATATGAGTTAATTTATAGACCTGCGTATGTACTGCAAGATAAGAAAAATGCATAGAAATGAGGCTTTGCTTTTAATATTGATGTTTTTTTGTGTGAAAGCCTCCAGTTTGCATGTGAGAAATAAAAAGCTGGTGATTAGATGAAATGGTTCCCTCTCTCTGGGTTGGTCAGTTGAACAATAAATGGTGTCACTACTAGATGGAAGATCTACATTATGCACTATGCGTTAGACCTGATCACAAAAAAAAAACCCTCCAACCCACACACTCCTTCCGTCTGTCGCTCACGCACACATGCATGCAGGTACATTTATTGAACAACAAAGCCACTGTTGTGCAGATTTTGACAAGATAGCGCTATTATCCAAAATGGAGACACCACAGAATTTTAGTTCCAAATGCAGCAGCACAAAAGCTTGAGGGTTAAGTAGTATTGCTTTTATGTCTTTACCTTTACCATCCCTCTAGTCTCCTGGCTGCTTTGATACAGGTAATATATGCACCTGTGCAGCTTCCACTATCATGCACTCTGAATATTTATTCACTCTCACAGACACCAGATGCACAGTGGGTATGTTGCTAGGCTTTCTCTGATTCTATTTATAATGGGCAGGCAGTTTCTTTGTTTTTGAGAACATGTTATTGTTCCCTTCACCATTGCCCATAAGATCACAGCCACTTTGTCACTTTGTCATGATTCTATTATGCGACTATGTAAATGCAGTGGACTATATAAGGCCATTGTGTAACTCTGTAATTTTAGAGCTATTATTCAACAAAGTTTTATGCAGTGATGGAACTGAAAATGGAAATGGAAAGCCAATGACAGGCACAATAGATGAAAGCACCCTCCCTCCCTCAGCCTCTTCACTCTACATTTTTGTTTTTTAAATAATATAAATGATAAAGCTGTGCAGTGCTGTGATACATTTATTTTTTTCACATTGTTACATGTAGTTAATAGCTTTTTCTACATTTTGTTACAAGAAAAACTGTGGAGTGTGATCTTTGTGGCAGGAAATATAATGTAAATCTTTATCTCTTGTAAGCATTAAGAATTTAATGTTATGTAGAAATGCTGACATGATCCTTAAATTGCTTCAGTTTGTATAGCGAGACAAAAAGCATGATGACAGAAATACCTTTCCGTGTTTTTGCTCAACCTTCTAAGCGCATACATCCCTTTGCATCACCATCATCTGCGAGCTCCTCTGCAGCAGTGATAGGTACCATGGAAATGAATTCAGCATCTCCCTGCTTCTCCTTGCTTATGCTTATTGTTCTGGCCTCGCGTATCTGTGCCTCTCTAAAAAATACTTTTCTCTGTGGCGCCAGAAAAAAAAGACGGAGAAACACAAATGCACAGGGCACAGAACTGTAATCTGGGGTGTAGATGCTTCAAAGCGTAGCACTTATAATATGCAGGATCTGTGTTGCGGTTTTGCCAAATCAAAGCCATCATTTAGTTCTCCCTTTTGATGTAAAATGCATTTTGAACTCAAATGCGTATTTTTCTCTTGATCTTAGTCTTGACAAAGACAGCACCAGAATGCTTTATGCTTTGAATGTTACAGTGTAAGTTCACATAAGATGTAACATGACAAGGAAAAAAATCACTGTCTGCAGCCCAGAAATTAATTTTTTTAGAGCAAGTAAAAATGGCTTGGCCAAACTTGTAGTCAAAGGCAGTTGCACCACAAACACTGAGTTTAGTGGGCAGACTTTTCTACTGTAACATTGCCACAGAAGTAAACTACAATAACCATGTTTCTCTGTTTTTTTAGCCTACTTGATTTAACTTCTTAAAAAGCACAATTACAATAATGATTGTGATCAAAATTTGTTTTAAATCCTCCAACCAGCTTCATTTATACCACATATGAGACATTTTCACATTTATTTCACTCCAGTCTCTTTTATTTTGCCCAATAAAAGCTCTTTCAGAGTTTAAAAGGACAACTAACCCCAAAATCAAAACTACAGATATCTCATCTGGCTTGTTGTGCTATTTGTCTGTCTAGATTGTTTTGGTGTGAGTTTCAGAGTTTTTGAAATATCCGCCGTCTGCCTTCTCCACAATATAATGGGACTAAATGACAAAAAATACATTTGAAAAATTCCATACCAGTGTCTCTTTTCAGAAATCATGACCCAGTTACTCAAGATAATCCACACACCTTGTTGTGTGCAGTTTCATGTAGGAACTACTTTCTGTTTACTGTAGAATCTACCAGAACTACTTTCTTTCTACTAGAATAAAAGTAGCCTCTACATGAAACTGCTCACAACAAGAACTGCGGATCATTTTGAGCAACTGAGTCATGATTTCTGGAAAGAGATGCTGGTGTTGAATTTTTGATTTTTTTTTTTGAGGGGGGGGGGGGGGGGGCACTTTGAGCACCACAAATCGAGTGCCATTTAGTCCTATTATATTGGAGAGAAGGCAGAAATCTCTACTGCTGATATCTGCAAAACAGGGCAACTTGCAGCAAAACAATTGAGATTGATGAATAGCACTACAGACCACAGGGAAAATATGAATTCTTGATTTTGGGGTGAACAACCCATTTAAAATCTCTTGAAGAAGAGAGACCTGGTCAAGAGGGCAGCATTAAAACATTTTTACAACAAGGAATATAAACAACACAGAACCCAGTCAAGATTCAATAAAAGACTACAGTCAATATCCAGTTAAGATGTGTAGTTTGATTTTTCCAAAACTATCCAAAATAGTAAGGTTAAATCTGCAAATGTACTATTTTCCAGCTCTGACGAATTCAGAGCTGATTATTGAATGTGCTGTTCATCAGTCTCATGTAAATTTCACCACTTTGCTTTGAATAAATAAGCACAATTCATATAATATTTCATAAATTATTTAACCAGATAGTAATAAAGGCTCCAGTGTTTAGAAATTTATGTCAGATTAGCATCTGTGATATTGGTCAAACCCGACTGATTTGATTTTATTGAGTGAGAAGCCATATTTGTTTCCATGTGGACATTCTTTATGTAAACTGAAGAAGGCAGATAGTTTGCACATCCATCCCCAGCTGAAGTACAAAAGCATACAAAGGAAAAGAAGTGGTTTTCCAGGCAGTGAAATTTGCAATCTCCCCAAAAATGTATGTGTATATGTGATGTTCCAGCCTCTTAGTTAAAGGGATAGTTCACCCCAAAATTGGTGAGATTTTGGCCAAAGAAATGTCTGCCTTCTCTTCAGTGTAATGGGACTGAATGGTACTCAAAGCACTTTTTATCCAGAAATCATGTCAAGGTTACTCAATATAATCTACTGTCTGGTAGATAGATCTAGAGAGTCGGCATTTTCATGTAGGAGCTATTTTCTTTATAGAAACATTTTAACACCAAAATTAGTGCTGGTTTCAGGTTTGTTTGTGGTTTAATTGTGGCTAAACTCTCTAAAAAATAGGCGATTGACCCTTTTCCCATTGCCAGTAGACAAAATTGCCTTTTTGTGTGTAATCTGATGTGCGCTGAAAAGACATTGCTAATGTCTGTGCATGAGAGCAGAGAGAAAGGCCTATTTAAAGTCTGTGTTCAGCTCTCAGTTCATTTGTAGCTTCTAACTGAATCTCTGTGGTATGAAATGTAGTTTCCTGCGTCGCTGTTTGTTCCATGATCTTGCTGTTTCACAATAACAAAAGATAAAAAGATTTACATAACAAAATAATGGCTTTAATTGTGAAGAATTTATAGATAATAGGATGTTTATCCACCGCTCAGCTGCTCGATTAAAGACGAGTGCTTCATCAGTAAATGTACACCTTCAAGTAGGTGCAAACTCTGCTGTGGTGACATGCTGAGTCAAACTGAGTCAGATCAAGCAGCACTTGTTTCTACAAAAAGAGAACAAGAGTCACAGAAGTTACCAGTGGAGGCGACAAGCCACCGAAAGGGGGCAAAAATCAGCGTGTCCACCCAGGTGTGATGTTTACATCACTATCGATAGGAGCTGGAGCTGATAAATACCCATGACTCCTGCAGAGTCATGTGACCTGGCCGTGAATGCTGATTGTACCCTTTTCCACTGAAAAAGGGGTACAATCAGGTGTAAAAGGGGCATAAAGCAGAATGCACCAGAACTACTTTCTTTTTATAAGGAAGAGAATAGTTCCTGCATGAAACTGCTCACAATTTGGTCTGTGGATTATTTTGAGTAACCGTGTCATTATTTCTGGAAAGCAACATTGCCTTTGAGTTTTTCACATGTATTTTTTGGCACTTTAAGTACTCCAATCAGACTGCCATTTTGTATAATTATGTTCAAGGGAAGGCAGACATCTCTATGGCCAATATCTCCAAAAACCCACAGATAAATAGCGCTACAGGCCAGAGGAAAAATGTGTGTTTTTGATTTTGGTTTGAAGTGACCCTTTTTAGTCTTTACAGGACAACATACAAAGACAACACACAACAGCTCCACCTACTGTTATAGCACGCCCATTATCCTAAAACAATTTACTACACAAATAAAAACACCTAATGTCCCAAAACATGACTGTAGCTCATAGGGTAGGTCTACATATGTGATAAAATGTGGAAATAACTTTCCCAGTGACATTGTTAATGTAAGCATTCTTTATGAAATCTCTAAGTTATGGTGCAACATTAACAACCCCATTTAATGTGTTAAATCTCTGTCCAGTCATCGAATAATTAACAGTTCCATTTTGTCATATGGCTGCAAGTGTGTGTGTGGGTGTGTGTTTGTGTGGGTGTTCATGGATTTGAGCAGCATTAGATGATAGTGGTGGCCTGTACTTTGCAAATGAGCTTGCAGTGTGGGACATGGTGCCGGTTTTCATATCTCTTGGGGATTGCAGAACAGAGATGCTACTTTTTTTCTTTTCTTCTTCTTCTTTTTTTTTTTTTTTTGGTTTGAACTCCCTTCCCCCCCCTCGGCGTCGCGCGTCCTCCAGCAAACCGGCCCAGGCTTGTGCGTGAGGAAGGTACTGTTGCCTTTGAACAAGAAAATCCCCCCACCTCCTCCAGGAAGAGCCCCATCATGTGGAGCTTCCCCTTGTTCCAGGCTAATATTCTCCTCCTCATCAGGGCCAAGTTTGAAAATGAGATCAAGAGCCTCATTCATAGTTAGTCACTTGCTGCTCATTGTCTTTGATTTCACATAATGGCATGTGAGCAAGATGGAGAAGCTTTATTTATACACCAAAGCTACTAGAGCTGATCAGTGTAGTATGTTGTGATTGGATGAATTATTGTGGTTATTTCCATTGACAAAAAAACGGTTTAATGTTTTGGTTGGAATAGGTCTGGACAGTATATTGATTTTATATTGATATAATAATATGGGACTAGATATTATCTTTGATTTTTGGACATACCTTTTAAATGAGACTACCCATACAAATGATTTATAATTAGGTTACTAATTAGGTTGTAAATATGTCATATAATCATTAACAAGCTGTTACAACACATTGGATAAAAAGGGCAACAGTAACCTGTTGCTTGCCAAATAGTGAGTCTACATCTATCAGATGTCATTGCTTACTGAGTTTATTTCATCAGCAGCATCATGAAGTATTTATTAGCAAGTTACTAGAATTTATCCATCGTCAGCATCTTTTAATAATCAAAGAGCTTCATTTGGAATATTACATTAACATATCAAATTACCAGATTCATACAGTCAGTTCTTGGAAATATTATTTCCCTTGACATTTTCAGCATGCACCCTTTCACACTTTACAATAAGGCTCCATCCAACAGTTTGAAATGTTAATATGTCATTAATAAGATTAATTAGCAGTAGCTGGATATCTGCACTCACTACCTTTAAGGTATCGATTGATATAACCTAGTTCTAAGTAGTATGGAAACTTCTCCAGTCAAATGATACCTGCATTCAATCCTTTTTGTTTCCAGATCTTGAAAAAAATTATTTATTTATATGGTTTTGCTCGCAGCCAATCACCACAAGTGTTCTTTATAAAGAAGAACCTCTGAAAAAAAGTATCGAATGAAGTACTCCATTGGTAACAGTATCACTTTAAGGGTTCTGGTGTTGCTACTAGCCCTAATTAGCAGTAATAAGTCATAAATTAATGATTTAAAGTGATAGGTCACCCCAAAATGAAATTTCACTCAATATCTACTCATGTCTGTGAGGATGGGTGAAGATCTCCAGTTCACAAAACACTCCTGGAGCTTCAGCAGAAAACAGCGTTGCAGCCAAATCCAGTACAACTGAAGTGAACAGTGACCAGTTTGTAAAAAAAAATGTAAAAAAAAGAACAAAAAAAAACAAAAAACAAAATGTCTCCATACTGCTCATGTGGTGTAATCCACATGTCCGTAAACCGTTATGGTTGTTTTATTTTTTACATTTTAAAACTGGTCACCATTCACTTCAATTGTACTGGATTTGGCTGCAACACTGTTTTCCACTGAAGCTCCAGTGTTTTGTGAACTGGAGATCTTCATTCCTCACATCAGCACAGGGGTGAGTAGATATTGAGTGAAATTTCATTTTTGGGTGAACCATCATTTTAAAAAGTGTTTTTTTTCTGCCATTTTTGAAAAAAAAAAAAACTTTAATAATTAATCAATTATCAGAATAGTGAAATAGTTTATTTCTTTTTTGCCACTTGCCCAGTCAGACAAGTGAGTCGCCAGATTTAGTTGCCAGATATGGAATTGTACTTGCCCAGGCTCAGTAGGCAACCTGTATTAAACTGTGTCTTATTAGTTGTCTTTACCATCTTAGTCATATCCGTATCACTGATGATTATTTCTCAAAATCCAATTTCGTTACAATTTGTGAGCACACCAATAGTCATCCCTAAAATAATTTTCAGATATTGATATTGACACATTTTGTTAAAAATATTGCGATATTTCAAT
The DNA here is from genome assembly GCF_056507025.1 of Lutjanus erythropterus. Lineage (NCBI taxonomy): Eukaryota > Metazoa > Chordata > Actinopteri > Lutjaniformes > Lutjanidae > Lutjanus > Lutjanus erythropterus. The sequence continues at coordinate 25,603,706 of NC_139324.1, forward strand.
TTCCCCATGTTGCAGAGTCCTATTTTGGATTAATATTACTGCTGCATTAATGTGCATGCTGCATTTTACTTCTGAAGATGTTTAAGGTTGAGCTAATTTACTACTACTTTATATACTGCTGGGCCGTTTAATCTACATTAATACATCATATTCTATAAGCTCATCATATGTTTGCACTATTTGAGCGCTGACAGTACGTTACTTGAGAGAAAATATGTATATCGGGATATATGCCGACATATCATTGAGCCCTGGTTTGAATATTTTATTTCCATGGGAAGAGAATATCTATGTGAGAGAAGGGATGTGAAGTGTTAATGTGTGATCTAGATGTGAGAATTTTTTTTTATATTTTCTGTCATAATATTTTACTGGGAACGCTTGGTTCCTGTGGGAGAGACACCTACATAGAGGGGGAGATTTCGCAGATGTGCTCTGTGTTGTCTTTGTCTTTGTATTTGTTTTTGTGTGATTTACCAGCTCATTCATTCATTTCTTATAGTTGGAGATACTTGACAGGAAACAGTGCACAAAATCTTAATAAATAACCACATTCTGGTTGATTCAGCAATCATTATTTTAATCTGTTTGCTTATCTAACATAAAGGATTTCATTATGGCATCACAGCAAAGAAAAGACATTTATTAGAGTGAAGTTAAATCAGTCATCAGAGCAACAGGAAGACTAAATTTATACTTTTACAAATTAAATTGCTGTTTCATTTTCATGTATAACAAATGAAGGAAAACTGTCATTTACTACCAAATTACAAAGGCTTGTTTGACATTCTGCTTAATGCCTCTACATTCAAAATACCACGATGCATCATTGTCAAGTTAATTTCAGTAGCGTAATGTAATGGATACAGAAAAAAAAAACAAAAGAAACGAAACCTTTTGCATTATAACACCATGGAAATTGGCTCCTACTATGTGTCACTCTCTCTGTGCTTATTTCATGTCTACTAGGGTTAGATATGGTGTGAAATGTAAAAGACTGAGTTACGGCACAAAGACGGAGCCTTACCCATCGCTCCACTTTTTACCACTGACACTAATACGCAGTCTCTCGCACATGTTGTACAGTCCTGTGGCATCTGGCTTTGTGTTCAGCATCAACTAACGCAGCTCGAGCCACTACAGTGGTGGAATAATCAGCAAAACCACTTCAATCAAGAATATGTTGTTGAGAATAAAGGTTGCATGTTTTCATGACAGAGATGATCACCCCTCAGTTTGAAATCCTGCTTCTAGTAGCGTTAATCTAGTGGCACTGAGGTAATACTTAAGCTATTATTTAAAGCTTTTACCAGTCCTCACCAAAAATATCAAGAGTTTGTTTTAAAGGGACATAACAATAAACTGTCTTTTCAAACATCCACCACTAGTTTCCTTTCTCGCCGCAAATGGGAACTGTCGCCCACTTTTCTCAGTAAACAAGGTCCATTTGTTGCAAGGACAGGTCACAATATATGTCCACTAATAGGAGGTGAAATGAAAAATGGGCAGGAAATGCAAATGAGCTGCTAAGAACGCACCAGAGGCCCTCAAAGTAATTAGAAAAATTGCTAAAGGTCGAACTAATGAGTGTTTGTGCCATAAGTGGTATTTCCAAATCCAATTTCACCTTGATTAGTAGTTTTATTATTTCCACCCAATTTTTTTAAAATCCAAAATAAACACCTATTAATTTGGTAATACTTTATAATAATCATCATTAATCAGTAGTTAATTGATGGTCAATTAAACTTAAGTTAATAGTTATTTCACTGTTAACAAACAATGAAATGAGAATTAATTATGTTTACTTATTATTAGTAATAATTAGTACTAGTTTGTGTTGGGATTGTTGATTAATCATAAGTGATTTAAAAAAAAATAACCGATAACATGTTTGTTTTTTTTGTTACCATTTCTCTGGAGCTCACAGGTTTTCTCTTGGTTCAGTTTGCTCTTTGTCATCAGTCTAGAAATGAGAGTAATTATGCCGCATTTGATGTTGTTTAGAGCCATTTTTTGAATAATGACAGGCGGACAAAAGCAGTTTTACAAAACTAATGTGCTGCTAGAATTGCTTAAATAAAAATAAATGTGTGTGTTTTGTATCTTATTAATTATGACTGATTAGTAGATTATTCAACTAATAACATTTTCAAGTGTTGGTTAAGAAGAATGTAAAAAAAAAATGCAACCCTGTTTGTGTAATATAAAATATTGAGTTTATAAATTATATATTGTATCATAGCTAATTAAGACAATCACAATTACATACTGATTAAATTACTAAAAAAAAAATTTTATACTATATATATTTTTTGTTGCTAACAAATTAGAGGAGTAGCTACAGCGTTTGAAGTGTAGGGTCACTGACCATGCTGCCGTATTGATGAGTTGGAAATGAGAACATGTTGTCTAAACATCATCATTATCATTATTATTACGGTATAAAGTTGAAACTGATGTTTAGAAACTTTACAATTGCTTAAAACATGTTTATAAAGCAGATATAACATTATTTAACCATTTCTTAATAGTAAAATAAGTATTAACTAAAGTTTAATTAACAAATCAATTTACCATTTATTAATGGTGGTTACTTATAAAGTCCCACCCATTTATTTGAACTAAACTGAACTAGAAATGGTGAATATCGCTCATGCTCATGCAAAGTGCACATGCAAATTTTGCAATTGTTTGTCTGCTAATTCCACACAAACTGCTGCTGCTGCTGCTGGAAATGTAAATGAGAAACCCATCACTTCCTCTGCACCAGATGATATTTTCCAGGAAACACCTACACAAGTTGTTGAGAACAGCAGAGGGAAAAGGTTTCATGAATAGGTTGACTTACTCATTTGCTACCTTGACCAAGGAAAATAACATTTTTTTTCTTATATGACGTTGGTATTTTAAGGTTGCGTCGTGACAGCGATTTCTAGAATAGAAAAGTCTGTACTTCAGTCAATCAAAACAACATTGCTAAATTTGAACTCTAACATAGCCGTTGCAACAGTGATGCATACTAAATAACTTAAACAAGGAAAGATACTATAGTTGGTGGTAGGATTTTAAGAATAGAGACAGGATATGTCTTTGTTGTAGTGTTTTATTATTGTTGCTCATCCTTCAAAATGTCATCTACATTTTCTTCCAGGTTGTTTGCTCTTACCCCAGCAGGGTCCAATAACAAATGTTTAACTGTTTTCACAGAGCAAGACAAATCAGTCCACTGCACCGATGAATGTCGTGCACTGGGACATTCTGACAGATGCTGGATGCCAAAGTTACGGGTAGGAAGCCAAGCAGACAGCGCCGATAATCGCACCAACCTTTTCATCCCTGTGGGAATGGATGCCATGGTAGAGACAGAGATTTATGGCACCATCAGCTGCAGCAGCAGAAAAACCCTCAGCACGTTCGGAAAGGAACAGCGGGACAGTACAATCCTCGTGGCCAATGTCAAACCTTACTTAAAATCGCAGCGTGCACTAAGCCCACCGCTGCAGGAGAGTCCATCTGCGTCCAGTAGTCCCACCAAGAGTAGTATGCCCCTGGACTTGTCCAACCAAGAGTCCACGGAAGAAAGGGAGGGTGGCTCAGACATCAGTGCCTATGGACCTCCAGATGGCCAGTGCTCCCCACTGCACACTGAATTGGAGGAGCCGTCCTACCTGACCTGCGAGCTCAGGCCCAAGTCCCTGTCGAGCAGCCTCATTCACAGCTCTGTCATCAGCCAGGAGTGCGGGGGGTCAGATTGTGCTCTTGACCCGCGGGACTCCGGTAACTGACGGGTCAGGTGATCCCGCTCGCCCTCACCTGCCAGGGGTGAGATGATGATATCACAGTTTAATGACCAGGAGGTGATTATTTTGACCCACAGAGGTGTCCAGACACGCATTGTATAACCAAAAACCATCTGCTTTGTATGTTCTTTTGAGTTTGTGACTTGTTGTGTTTTAAGTGAAATCTGTGTCCTTGACTGCTGTGAAGGTTTGGGGGGAAAATCAGTGCTTCAAGTGTTTCCACGGTGTACTGTACCTGTCAATTTAGATGTCTGTATTTTACACATTTCAAGCTCCAATTTTGTGAGGCTGTTGAACAAATTGCTACTGTTAAGCTATTGAGTCCTGTCTGCTTTTGTACAGTGAAGCTTTCTGTCTCCATTTAGTGTATAAGGAACATCTCTTTGAATATCACAGGAAAACTGAAATACATATCAGTGACGTTAAATACAAAAAGTGAAGTGTCTTATGAACTGTTAATGGTGGTGCAACAGGGAATGTCCCTTTTCATAAAACCATTTAAGGTTCCTATAAAAACAGTTTTTTAAGAATGTATTTGTAATTTTATTGTTGTCCTCTGCAGTTTATGTGAAAATAAGCTGAGCTTACACGTGAATGTGGGCTACTGTACTTGTTGTGTATTTTATTAAATTTGTATACACTGTGTGCAACGAAGGCAATTATTTTTGACTGGCGACAACTTCTGAAGCTGTCATGTTTTCATGTGAGAGAAGTGCATTTATGTCTACAAGGTGCTTAATACGTGTTAATGACAAGAAGCTCTAGGGACTCTGCAAACGTGCCAACTGTAGCTATATCCTCCTGTATACCAGCACATGTTACCTGCAGTAGTCTAGGTCCTAGTTAGGGGAACTTCAAGAGAAAATCACAATCAACATTTTACACAGCTATTTATATTTAAGAACTCTAATAAAAACGGGCACTGTGTATTAGTGCACCCCACAGAAGATGACTTGACTTTTTCGGTTCAGTGCGTATATGATGCATCATAAGGTGGAGATCAAAAAACCTTGCTCATGCTTTCGTACTTTTACTCTCTAATTCAAAGTCATCAGAGCCGCTGTCACTTACACTGAAAGAAATCATACAGGAACTTAATGGAATCACCTATAATTTTTCATTACCTTCAAGTCTGACAACTGTGTAGTACTGTTAGATAATTTTTTGGCAAACTTGAAATATTGCTTGATGACACACTGGAGCCATACGTCCTGCAAACCAACTCATGAATGACCCTGAGAACTGCTCATTTTTTCATGATTTTGAGACCTAATTTTATATACTATACAAATTTGCCTGGGTGGTTATTAATATGTTTCTGCAGTGTGACTAACTCAGAACACATATGTATTATTGCTTTACACAGACTTTAATGTTACAAGTTCTATTCATTCAAACTTAAGTATTAAACTTTTGTTTTTTCAGAACACTTTAGAACTTATATTCATGAGTTTTTCAAACTTTAATTCTTTTCACTTGAAATGATGAGTTGAATACTATACAGAGCTCAATCAACTCATTAAATTAAATTTCTGAAGAACATGATCAGCATATTAGCAGGCTTCCCAGCATGCATTGTTCGAGAGTTAAAGCTCTCCTGAGACTCTTTTTTTTTCATAGAAAAATAAAAAAATAAAATAAATTTATGAAAACACTGTGAACCATGATGAAGGTTAGTGTTGAGTTCAGTCTCCACACCCTTACACTTAAAAATGAATAAATTCACTGAGAATAGTTGGACCAAATTAGCTCCAGCTGTTAGTTCTTCATGTGAAATGACACTAAGAAACTGTAAACTGTAAAAGGAAATCAAATTTGCTTGTAATGTTTGTCAGTGTGACTGAAGAGTTGTTGGTTCTACTTCATATCTTAAGCTTTTTGAACGTTTCCTCAAGTACAAGTGAAATAATAGAAGTGTATTTGACTAAGAAGGTTTATTTGTTTTAAACTATTACAAAATTACCTCAACTTTTATTTTAACATTCAGTCAGCTTAAATGTTTAAGGCAACTCGGACATAAACTTTCAAAGTTAAAACAAATAGCTTCTTTTACAGTGTGATGTGTGTTCATCATTGTAGGTTTTTTTTATGAATGTGCCTGACAAATGATGGCACATAGATCTAACAAAAACGAAAGAGTTAACAGATCGGCTCCAGCTGTCAGCAACAAGAAAAGACTTCTTGCAATGAAGTCTTTGATTAGAAAAGATGAAATTTTAATCATCCCTGTGGGGGAAAGTGGGTCATTGCAGCAGCAAAGGATTGAACAAATAGTGCATTAAGGGTTATCACAAGTAGATGCAAACAAAAGAGAGAATTATATAGCAAAACAAAAAAAAACTAGAGCAGCTTCACTGAGGAGATTTTTGAAGGTTAGGAGACATTTCATATGCACTGTTTATTTGCATCATTGACTATTCAGTCTAATGCAGAAAGAGTAGGTGTAGCAACTAAAGGTCACGGTCTGCAGATGTATTAAAAAGTCCTAATCCATTGCGATCTATACGTTCATTCATTCATTTCTTCCCTAACATGGCCTGTATATTTTAAACAGGCTGCTTTGTATTCATTCAAGCAGAGGACTGGGACATAAATGTTCCTGTGACCTGCGTAACAGTATTTAGAAATCTCAGAGCATATGCATCTTCTTGACACAGAGTATATAGAACGATTAAGTATAAACATGGATGTATGTTTACCGAGATGGATCACGAAAAACTTAGGAATCCTAGAAGTGTTTTCTGTTTTTCATCTGTAAAACAATCACACAAAAGCCTCCTGTGTTTTTTTTTTTTCTTTTTACTTAGTTTAGTTTAGTTTCTCCATCTGGAGACACTGACTTTTGTACCCTGGCTCGGTGAGCGGTTTGAGAACGCCTTGTTTTTCATGAGCTTGGGATAACAGAATCCTGTCATCTACTGAGAGCTGACTATAAGTACGACTCAGTTTCTCCTCAGGGAAAACACATTAATTTGGATTTTGATTTGCATTTGTTTTGGTGCTGGTATTGACACAATTCCAGACCTAGATGTCTCATCTCAGCAGGCAGCTCTGATGAGCTCATCTGCATAAGTTGAAATACTCTTTGAGAGGGAGATTGCGTGGGTCACAGCAACTCATCCCATTGAAATACAGACAGAAACATCACATCATTTTATCTGTATCAGTCCCAGGGTTTCAGAACACGGGGGATGAAGACAGGTGAGCAGAATGTCAAGTAGAAAAGGGTTGAACCATTTGCTGTGACACTTACTCCTCCAATTTCTTAACACTATATCATTGTTTTACATCAGAAGGCTGTAAAGCAGGTTAAACTTCCACTTCTGCAATAATTATGCAGAATTTGCTTTGAAGCAAACCTTTTCTTAATTAACACTGTACTACAGTACAGCTGCTTAACAAAAAAGTGCAATGTTGTTGAGGGGAGCTGAATGCAGATTAAGGACTAGCATGCAGTGCTGGATGAATATGACTTGTCTCTCAGAATGATTACAGTCACAGTGAAAGGGAATTACAGACAATGAAACTGATCTGTGTAATACCTCCATTCTTCTACATTTTACATACACAAATGATCTATTCAGATGAAAATGGAATGAGCAGTGTACCATTCAGTTGTGAAAAATTGACATGCTCACCCTGAGTACTTAAGCTTTTAATTCAATAATTCAATAACACAGCCGATTAAGAGCTTGTCTTCCACCTCCACCAAATGCTATGGGAGATGGTTCCACTTGGCTGAGAACTGTTGGTGGGGAAACAACAGTGAATGCAACACATAAACAATATTGAGAGTGTAGTTTTCATTTTTAAGTGAGAGATGTCATTGAACGCAGCATGCGTGCCTTAAGGGCAAAAATATTAAAATGCCGCTTCTAGCTCTATTTGCATATTTGTTGTAAACGCAGGAAAGAAGCGAGCACATAAATAGCTAAAACTGTACCCAATTAGGTAATGTAAATGTGACGCCTCTGAGTTTAATGTTAAAGAGGTGCTACTTTGAGAATCACTTTGTATAATACACACTATTAATTGCTTCATCCAGTAATTTATTAACGCATGCATTCATTTTTAATGAAAGACGTTAAAGTGAAGAAACATTCACAGATACTTACCTTTATACTGCTTTCTCACCAAAAGTGAAAAGACTAAATGGCTTGACACGACATGATAGAAAAATTAGACTAAGTGTTATGAATAGCACCTCTGCCATTTTCATTAGTTTAAGTCTGGTTTAAAATAATATTTTCAATATTTTGGTAAATCTGCTCTTTTGCTTTCTGGTCAAAAGTAAGAGGAGAAGCTTAACACCACTCCCCATGACAGCATGGTATCACTCTCCTCATCTAACTCACAGCAAGAATGCAGATAAACGTATTTCCCCAAATGTCAAACTATTCCTTTTAATAATTAGAGAAAAAATCTTTCAAAACCTGTTTCACATTTTGAGACCACGGTGCACAGAATCTTTTTTAGGTTACTTGAGTTGGGAGTGAAACTCTCCACTGACAGCTTGTACATACTGACAGCTTGTTCTTTGCTTTATCGGCATATTTTATAAAGCAAACTGCAAGAGAATATTAGAGCGATTTTACCCATACAAGGAGCTTATTGAGGTTACCATGAAAAATTCCACAGATATATTTCATTTTCATCCCATTTTATTTTACTCATGTGACTCAAGACCATGATCATATAATATGGATCACAAACAAAACATTATAACAAAGCCATAGCATATGGCATGGCTAAAGTAAACAAATATTACTTAGACAAAGGAAGGATATTCTTCAAAAATACCTAGGTTACAAATAACCTTTGGCTTATCTGACTGTAATAATGAGATTAATCTGATCCTAAAATTATAAAAAAAGGTAGAAATAATATGTTATTTAGACTTTCTTAGATGGTAAATAGGGACACATGGGAACAGAACTGTATTGTAAACTAAAGTGTATTATTTTCCACTTTATTAGACTTAAGTAGAAGGTAATTAGGGACACATTATAACAGAACCATACTCTAAAATATAGTGTATTATTTTCTGCAGTTAGACCCTTATTAGACTTTTTTAGTTTACGGTACAGTTCTGTTGTAATGTGTCTCTAATAACCCTCTAATGGAGTCTTACAAGTGCCTAACAATGGTTCATAACAGACTTCAGTTTACAGTACAGTTCTGTTGTAATGTGTCCCTAATAACCCTATAATATAGGCTAATAAGGGTCTAGTAAAGGGTCTAATATGGTCTAATAAAGAACACATTATATATAATTTGATACAAAGTACATATGGTCTCTAAAGTGTCCAAGAAAGAACATATTATTTCTAGTTTTTTTTTCTTCAAATTTGATAAAAAAGTAGAAAAGATAAAAAGCTTGCACGTCAGTCTTATTAGTGTGCCATAAAATAAAATGTGACCCAAATAAAACTGAGTACAATGTTGCTCAGTGGCATTGAGAGCTTGTGTCTCTTTATGTAGTTTCTTACCTTTGTGCAGTGGTGAAAGCATAGAAAAGTAACAGTTTCTTCAGAAAGAAATAGAGCTGTTATAACAACTAAACTAAAAGTAGACCGGTCAAAGAAGATGCTTTGGAAAACCTCCTGAAAACACACAGAGGAAAAGCGGTTAACCAAATTGATTAATGTGTTGTTAAATTTCTACCGAGCACACTGACATGGAAATAAATGTAAATGCCAACTCTCACTATTCAGAAATGATTTCCTTAATTTGGATTCAAAGCAGCACAGTAAGATATGCATGTGTTGAAGCAACTGCACTTTCTCCATTTATTTTCCCTTTGTGACTGCAGACAGACTTGACAGGCCAGTCTGGGAGTCTTTTGGAAAAATACTGTCCTTTAAACATTGTTTTTGCTCCCGCTCTTAGAGGAGTATGACACTGTTGACTGCATTGAGTTTTCATTCAGACCCACAGGAATTAACACCCCTTTCATTGACCCCATCTGACGGAAAAATTCCCGACTACACAGGCATTTCATTTTGAGCGCTTGTTAAAAAGGTGTTACTTATGGCATTCTCCTCTGGGAGGAGTTCAAATGCACGCCAATCTGTCAATCATGATTAATGTCTAACGCCAAGAAAGGATATAGCATGAGGGAGCGATCCGGCAGGACTTCACACAGGTTTCACTATGTGTTACTGGGTCATGACACACTTTCCTCACTTTGAATTGGGCAAAAATAGTCCTCTACACGCCTTTTTAGTGACAAAGTGGGCCAATATCTGCATAAAGTGGAAAAGCTAATGCGCTCTGTCATATGCTCAAAAGTCCTGAGTCTAAAAAGCTTCACCCTTTAAGTGCTTTGTCTGCCATCACAAATAAGATGGAAAATTTAAAGCAGAGACAGAGAGAGAAAGGGAGCAGTAGACAGAGAGAGAGACGGTGAGTAGAAACATGCCCAGCCTTTTAGAATCGATGGACAGTTTATTGAATCAATACACAGTTTGGTATAGTGAGAAACATGTCTGTCTCACTAAAACGGTAGATGTTGAGGAGGATTAAGTGTCATGTAGGCAGCAACCTTGGGGTTTTCAGACATAGCAAGCCTTCACTCTGTTGAGTTGTTTGACTCTTGAAGGTAACAGTAAATGTAAGGATTCATACAGCTTCTGTAGAGCAGATTGAACATTTTATAGGTGTGAAAGAGGAGAGATCTCATTAGTATTTCCTGCTGATAAGAATGCAGCCACCTTTGTTGGTGGGTGTTGTGGTGAGAGTGGGCCTCTTTCAAACTTTGCATGAGTTTGCACACATTAGCACATCGACTCCTTTAAGACGTACATGGTTTACATGGTCTAACTTTAAATTATGTTGCATCAAACTAGCTTAAACTGAAGAAAGGTTCAATTTAAACCTCTCTCCCCTGTTTAGTTTTTACTCCAAACATAGATTAAATTTTTTGCACCAACACTTTGGACTCTAATTGATCCAGTATTAACTTTAATCTTACACTTGAGGAGGTTTAACTTTTGAAATGGTTGCCCTTTTTCTGTAGATGGATTGAGCAAAATGTGGCTACTATGCTAATTGTGTTTTTATCTAACTAACAAACAATATAGCTTTCATAGTTTCTATAGTTTTTATCTACCTAGCTAACAATGTAACATTTTGTTAACAAATAAAAGCAACCAAAATGGTTTTCTCGCCTGCTAGGTCCAGACAGTTCTCTAATTTATTTATTTTTTATTTAGATTTGGGTAGCATCTCCATACTGAAACTCAATTTACTATTGTTTTCAACAATAAACTAGAGTTGACTACACTGAGAGTTGTTTTTAACTGTGCAGCAGAGCTCTGCTTAATTTTATATCTGGATTTATTCATTTTAAAACCATTGCTAAAAGACTTATCTCACATTAAATGAATCTTTGTTGATGCAACTCGGTGTACATATAAGTATTTGCATTCATATAAGCAGCCTGGTTTCTATCCATTTCAATTCATTATCCAAATCATTTTGAAGAAAGTTAAAACATCTTACAGATGGGTGATCTGCAGTCACAATGCACATTTATTTGGTTTTTCTTCTGACAGAGCCCTTATCATTGTGTTTCACTGCAGTTGTGACTGTGTAAAATTTCTCTTTGGTGCACTACAAAACACTCTAAAATCCTTGGTTTGAGAGTCAGCTCTGAATAAAAACATTACATTTGTGACATCAAACCTACAAGGCAAAAAATAAATAAATAAATAAATAAATAAATAAATAAATAAGCAAACATGGACGAGAAGCATGATGCAAAGTGGCTCTTCCTTGCATTTAAAAGTTTGAAGCATCTCCACCGACATTAAAGCCCTTATACATCCACAGTCCATCCAGGTGTTTTCACTTATATGTTGGCTGATTAAAGCTTGCCTGAGGACTGTGTGGGTATGTATAGAAGAGTGCTTAACAGACATCTCCCTCACTCTCCTGTCAGGTTCAGTCACTTTACACCGTTATGATGATTAGTACGTGGAGTTTAGGGACCTCAAATAATTCCCAGCAGAGGTCCAGAAAACATAAAAGTATATATCAAAGAAGGAATGATTACCTGTGTCAGACATGTTTAATATTTTGTATAAAATAAGAGCAGTACTGTTGTGGGTAAAAGAAAAAAAAAAACATGAATCATTTCTTATTTTGCTGATTATTTTATTAGTAAGTTTCCCCCTAAATTAGCACTGGAACTATATTATCCCTGAGTTGCATTTTCTTCCACTGTCCTTAACATTCTGCCCTGTAACAAACAGCTTTCTGCTGTAGTGCAGTGTTTGCAGTAATTGGCTTTTTAGATTTGTTTATGGTTAGTACATATGGATTTTCCATTCTACTGATGTGCTACAGTTTTTGGTACATTATAATGCTTGAGCAGGAATGTTTACAGTTTTATTATTACACTACAGAGCACAGTCAATAAAGCATTAAACATGTCACCCTCTGACTAAAATGAAGTTTTCTGGGTCATCTGTTCATTACAAATCAGCAAAGCAATCTAACAGCAGTAGAGTTTTAAAGGGATAGTTCAGATTTTTTGAAGTAGAGCTGTATGAAGTACTTATCCGTAGTCAGGGTATTACCTACAGTAGATGGCCGTTGTCACAGTCCCAGTTTGGAGAAGCAGAGAGGAGTACCAGCATAGAAGCTAAGCAATGTACTGCTGTGGACAGGGTCACCAGCAAAATATATTAATATCAGTATAAATGTACAACATATTTAGAATATTTGCACTGCTTTACCTTGCTGTTACTTTTGTTAGTTTGTCTGTGTTATGTTGTGACAACTGTGTTTTAAAAGGTTAGTTCAGATTCACCAAAGTCACACATAAATACAAACAAAATCACATAAATCGAGGCAGCGGTAAACCAGCAACTGCTACGTTCTGTGAGGTAAACTTACTGTTTTTGCAAAAGGAGTCTGGATGAGTGAGAGAGAGAGTGATGTTTGGCTTATATAACAATAGTTTCCCATCAGAAAAGGCACTCTGATGGCAAGGTAAAGCTGTGAAAATATAGCGTACATTTAAACTGATATACTTTTTCTTTTTTTTTTTTGTGGGTTGTCCTTAATTTAAGTGGACAAAATATGTTTTTCTGCTGACCCCATCCACAACGAACAAAATTTAAATAGGGTAGGTATGAAGCAGAGAAAACAATCATAAAGGAAATTGAAACAGAACACAAGGACATCCAATCATCCTCACACATATCAGCCCACCTACGAAGAAAGGTTGGATATATGGTCGCCGGGTTCCAGGCTGTTTGTTATCCAGACTGGCAGAAGGGCGAGGGGAGTGTCCAAAAGGGGACATGGATGACACCATGAGGTTTTGGCCACTTTGTTCCCTTCTCATACACTTGAAAGTAAGTGAAATTGTGCTAGAAACTCCTACTCTGCTTCTGCAAGGTCACTGGTTACAGCAACTGGTAAACTAGGAAATTTCAAATATAGCTGTGGATATTGTCTCTCACACGACGGCAGCTTTTTGTGGGCTGTTAATCTGGCTGTTACCCTGGTTGGGGTACATAGGTTAAGCTGTTTTCATGCAACTTTGATAACCCCCTCAAATGAGAAGCACTGTCATCATAAATAAAGCATTTAAGAGAATATCCTTAACCACCTATCACGGTGGTTCACTCACAGATGGATCAATCCGCTGGCATAAAAGTATGAACAGCGGCTGCCAGCTACCCCCTCCCTCTGTGAATGAGCAAAAGTAGGTTAACCATAACGCTGTGCAAGTCGGGTAAATATCACAGCAAGCCAAGCCTCTTAACCTCATAATGAGAGCGTTTTTCTATATGAACTATTGTAGGCCAGTTATAACGGCTCCATACATTGACCCAGTCAGGTTATTTGAGTGACAGGAATAGGAATGAAAATAAAGTGAACACTGTCGCAGCTCATACACTGGTTCATCAGCAGAGGTTAACGCATGGTAAGCATCAGTGTTATTACAGTGGATCCCATCACTGCTGTGTGTCTATGATTATGTTTAACCTATTTAGTTATGACACACACACACTTGAAGCGTTGATGAATGTCGCCAGTCTTTTCATTTCCACCAGCAGCTGCTTGATGGAGTTCCACAAAATGCATTCATTGGCTACAATGCAGTTTGAGAGCCGCAGACTTGACGTGGATTTCCCGTGGTGCTGTTGTTCCATGAGCACTGTGCATTTATAGATGTGTAATGGATTCATTATGAATGCCCAGTTAAGGTAAATTTCTAACCAGAACAGCTGATAATGTTTTAAGAAGTAACGCCAACTCTAATAATTTTGGCAGCTGTGGAAATGCATGTAAATAGTGTGACCTTACACCGGGATAAAAATATGATTTGTTTAAAGAAGTGCATGACAAGGTGCCATGGCACTTGAGTGGATTAGTACAACCCCCTGGGAAATCATCCATTTTCAGCTCTTGCATGGGTCTGAATCTAATTGCATGCAATGGTATTATATCTCTCTTCTCAATCCTGTTCATCGTCACTTCACCTTATGAAAACCAAACTAAAAAGATGAAGACATGAGTTTTCTGTCAAAGCCCGCGTGCCCTTGGAAGTGTCAATAAATGGACAATAAACCATTTCATCAAGGGATTCTGCTCATTTCCATCTTTTTCTCCACTTAATCACACTTGCAGTGCACACACTTAACACTCACTCTTTGAAAAGTTTCATTACGGCATCAAAGACATCATAGTAAATGATATTAAGATGAGCTAAGACTGCTGTGGTGCTGTTAGATCTGCTGCAGCTGATACGGCTGATCACAGCATCCTAATCGATCAACTAGAAAACCGGGTTGGTGTGAGAGGGACTTTTCAGGACCGGTTTAAATCTTACCTGAGTGGTTTGGAATATTTCTTCTATCCACGCACATATTACCTGTGGCGTTACCCAAGGAGTTATTCTTGGCCCTTCATTGTTTTCGACCCACATTTTACCACTGGGTCAAGGTATCCACAACTCCAGTATTTCTTTCCTCATTGTTGCCAGTGATTCACAAATCTATCACTGAATGGTCTTGCTTCTTCTTACTTAAGTGACCTTCTCATACCTTGCTCATACTCTCCGTTCTGCTAACCAGCTGTTGAAAGACATCCAATCAAAATATAACCAGACATCGCATGCTCTGGCAGGCTTACTGAATGACACTAAAGTACAACAGAAGAATGTGTGGTTTTAAACTGTCAAATATGTATACTAGCTATTTTTAGTGTAACCAGTGGGTTTCTGTGTCGTGTTGGTTAGATAAGAAAGATGCTGTGACACTGGGATTTCTCAGCTGTTCACTCAGTCAGTCAGTGATTGCTGCACCCAATATCCTACCTATTTTTAATGTTGGCCATTAAATTTGTATTTTAATTAAATACATTTTCATGGCTGTATTTTTTTTATTTTACTTTAAATACATTTGATGAGCAAGTATATTATAAGTTTCTTTTTGATGTATTTGTTCCCATCAGTGAATGTAGGCTTGAATGATGCCCCACTCTTCATGTCTCTCCGTCTTCCTATATGCCACGAAACCTCATAAAGAACATTAGTTTAAGCTGAGAACAAAAGACGAATTGCGAGGGTCAATTTGCAAAGTTTCAGTGACCTCTGTGTTCATCCCACAGTGATAATAATAGTCCATAATTAAAGTCAGAAACCTCAATGCTTGCTCGGTGCTGCATCTATGCTGATTAGAGGTTAAAAAGGTCTAAATGTTGACTTGAATCTTAAGTTCGTGTCAGTAGGGGCACTACATGAAAGCAATAAAACACAATCAAAGAACTAGTTGACGGGCAACCATGCCAAATGCTAAGTAATCAATCATGTGGCACATCTTTTAGCAGCATCCACACTCTGCTGGGCAAAGGCCGACTTTGTCTTTTTCAGGCAATAACTGGAAGTAAATTTGGATAAGTAAATGTTTGGATCAGTGGGAGCACTAGGATCAAAATTGTTTGTGTTGGAGTCGAAACACTGTTTGCAATATTGACCCCAGAGCCGCGACTACAGTGAGATTCAGCTCTGACAGTTCTGCTTCTTGTCCATCTGGCCCGCGCTCGCCTCCCAGAATTTGTCACAGTAAAATGTAACATTTGTCATTTAAGTTTTGCAAAGAGTTCTCGCAAAATAATTAGGTTGTTGAGCATCCAAAACAAGATGCTGAGGTCCTGTTACTGTTTACCTAAAGCTAAAACAGAGACAAAACAGAGGCAGCTACACTAAAACGATCTGCATCCACATTTCAAACATGCATGCTTTAACTGGCGCTGACTGTAGACTCCACATCAGACTGTGATGCAATACCTCCTGTCCAATCCACTCTCATTTCAATTCTCATTGCAGCCTGTCTGCAACAAGGACACAGCGTCTAACCTAGAAAAAACAAAGAAAAAAACAACACCCTCAATGAGTCTAATCGTACTGAATATTATAACCTTGCTAAGACAACTACCTCCTCAAGGTCACTTATTTCTCTGCTGCTAAAAATACATTATTGGCGGCTACCGAACACTTCACACACAGAATGTGTGTCTCTCTTCAAGCCCTGAACTCCTTATCACCAAATCCCGGGCAGGATTTCATGCAATTTGTGAAAGCAAATGTGTTCTTTTCACTAACCCCTTTCCTGAAAACTCCACATGTGTGGATGAAAATGGCAGCCAAAGTGGAGTTTCATTCTGGCTTAGATGAGGTGAGGGAGCATTTACATTCCCTTGATCCCTTATTTTTTCTCCCTTTAGTGAGGGATATGAAACGTAACCATCCAGCATGACGTTTAAATCCCACAATCCAGTGGCTCTATGAACCTTCCAGCTGATCTAAACAAACAAATCATGTCACTGATTAAACGCAGATTTAATTATTATACAGTTAATTTATTGTTTAATTTGTCCAGGCTTAGTTGAAACGGATGGCAGGTCAGAGGGGTGGGAACGATGACAGCCATGGCAGGAGGCAGCAAACCTGTTTCCAGGTTATTTGAGTAGTCGACATGCTACCACAGCGCT
The DNA here is from genome assembly GCF_056507025.1 of Lutjanus erythropterus. Classification (NCBI taxonomy): domain Eukaryota; kingdom Metazoa; phylum Chordata; class Actinopteri; order Lutjaniformes; family Lutjanidae; genus Lutjanus; species Lutjanus erythropterus. Next base: position 25,620,520 of record NC_139324.1, read on the forward strand.
CCACTGGATATGCACCAAAGGTACAATAAATGAGAAACTGAACACATTTTGAGCTGCCTCGAACAAATTGAATGTTTATGAGGAGTTTCCTTTGGGGATTTAGTTCTTGCACCAGAGGGTGGAGTGATTGCGTGGGCTCTCGTCATCTTTTTTTCCAATCCATTATAAAGACTCTTCCGTCATATGTGATCCTCTTCCTCCGTCATCTTGAGAGAGGAGATTAGAGCTGGATATGAATTCTCAAAAAAAAAATACTATGTTGTTTTTTTTCCCCTCTCATTCCCACTTCTCTTCGACCTTGATGGAAAGACGTCACAGTCAGGAAATATGTGGCAGAGAGATCGTGAGTTTGGATGAGACCACCACAGTGCTGAAATAATCCAGCCAGAAGAAAACTTGGCATATAATGAAGTGACAATGGTTGGAACTGACACCTGAATTGAGTGTCATCTTTAAAATATTGCTAGGGAAAGGACATGTGGGGACAGCAATATCTCCATCCTTTCAGGACAGCGCTGTTTTTCTCAGGCTGGAGGAAATCAAAAGGAGCAGTGGAGAACCTCGCAGTCTCTGGGAGTTTTACCACCGACTTCAGCGTCTGACAGCCACTCTAAGAACTTTATCTTAAGGCAGTTTTGCATAGAGCGCAGATGTCTCACCCCTTTTCCAAGCTAGCCTTTGTTCTACTGCCCCTAACACCACAATACATTTTCTCACACAGGGTTTCTTTTATAACCTTACTGAGAAGCGGTAATATGATAACTGGGGGGTTGTCTGTACAATATGCTAAGCTAAATTTAGTCTTGTACTCGCCACAACGACTTGATCACCTCATCTTTCCAGCACTAAGATGAAACAGCAATTATTTTTGTCGTCATTCAACAACTTCTACTCCCATGAGGCTTTGATAGCACGCTGATCCCTGAAATATGTGTCTGTCCTCACCCTCCCCAGGCCAAAAACTGATAGGAATCAGCAGTGCAGAGGGTAATTGGTTGTCTCAGTGGAAGAAAACTAATATAATAACGCTGCATCTCCTGACAGACTATGTAGTGCGAAATTATAGAGAATTTAAAGCTAAGAAACTATTATCAAAATTGGAACTTGATAAAAATTACACCTTGGAAATTAAATTATAGGATATGAATTATGTCTTTTGTGTGACCGTCTTTTCATTCCATTCACACAGAATGTCAAAAAACCATGTTTATACAACTGCAAAAAAATGCTAAATAATACACAAAACACCCTCGCCTCCTCCTTATCCTCCCACACCACCTCACTCATCATCACTCTTGCAGCCTCACGAATCCAGAGGAATTTTAACGTCACGATTAAACACATACAGGCTGCTCAGCTTACCAACCAACAGGATGGCCAGTAAAATATTTCAGTTTGGATTTATCTGCCAGAGGAGAATGGTTATCAGAAATATCTGATGTGCTAGAAGAGTGCACTTGAATATCAAAAAAGTGAAGGCAGAGTTGGAGGTGTTTAAAGGTAGAATCAGTAGGATTTGTCCTGTCTGTTCATAAACACACCTGAACGATAGTTCATTATTGAGTCTCGTTCTCAGAACATCAAATCCTGATGTTTTAATTTGGTAACGCATAAAGAATACAGCAAAATAATGAGAAAATAAGGAAATACAGGCAGAGGGCAGGGTCTCTGGAGAAAGGTTATATAAATGAGACATTGTTTTTTATTTTGCTTGTTTGTTTTTTGTTTTGTTGAGGAAAATATGGTATATTATGCATCTAAATGCCAGGTTTGGGTTAAACACCCACAACAATGGGCAGAGGAAATCTAAGTTGAAATCTTATTGTTCTTTTAAGAGGGACTATCAATGTGAGAAAGTATAATTAGCCTAAAAGTCAGAGATCACACTGTTACAATATGGTATTATCACTGCATATTGAAAGAGGAAGATATAAAGGTGTAACTGAAGATGAAAGAATTTTTGATCTAAATATATCATGGCTTGCAACAAATAATGTTTGAAAAAGATTATGTTCCTGATTTAATATAATGGAGAACGGACCATGCGACAGCTGTGGGTGGAGACAGTATTTTTTCAGTTCTTCAACATGGTGTCAATGACGAACCAAACACATTTTGGAGGTTACAGGTCAAGGTCACTGTGACCTCACGTTCATCCCATTTTTGTGAATGTGATATCTCCAAAACGACAGGACAGAATTCCTTTGAATTCAGCACAAATGTCCACTTGAGCTCAAGGATGAACTGATTACAGTTTGGGGGTCGAAGGTCGAAGACATGGTGACCTCATAAAACATGTTCTTGACCATAGCTCAAGAAAATGATAAAGTGATTTTATATCCAAAAGGTTAACTTCACTGTGATATCATTAAGTTCATCTCTGTAATCCCCTGTCAAAATAGTCTCTAAGCAAAGAGTTTTTTTCTAACTGGCAATTTTTCACTTGATTCATACATGTTAATACAGGGAAAAATTTCATTTTACCAAAAAATACACTTAATCGTTAATTAAAATGTTTTAAAATCTTCATTACATACATGATATGAATCTGGACAGCTTGGCAATAAAGAATCCAGATGAAGGTTTTGTCCTGTTAAGATGTCTGTCCTGTGTCTTTGGTTCATGGAGCTGTGCTTGTGTGTTTGTATTGTAGGATATCCAATGGACCAATATTTGTAAAAGGTTTTTGCTTATTATTATGTATAATGATGTTCATGATTATGTTTGAATAATGTTTATGTTTATGTAAATCAGTGGTTCTCGACCTGCTCAAGTTGCGACCCCCCCCCGAATGATCATGTCGGTGTTCGCGGATCACACTGTACTGCCCAAGACTGTTCAGGAATTACTGTATAACACAGCAGGAACATTGCTTTAACTCTCACAAATTCACTCTAAACTGAGGCAAATTATAGCAGTGACAAGGCAATGTAAAGTAAAACCATCTCCCAGTCTAAAATGCAGCTCTCATTTTCTATCCGTCCTGGACTGAGTAGTTTAAGTTGGTATTTTATGTCACAAAATGTAAATGTTACTTTTTATTAGCGTTTGTGTCTGTTCAGAGCACGGTGGTTAATGTAGTCATTTTTGTGGTGTTTTACGGTTTTAACCATTAACTATTTCTCGAGGCCAGCTGTATTCTGCATATTTTCAAGTGCTTGTCCCTTATGTCAGCTTTTTCTTGGCTCTCCATACATACACACGCTGTCTGCCACGATATTTTATTTTATACTGCCTCCAAATGTATTTTCATTCAAACTTTCTTTAAGATTCTCTGTGAAATCATAGAAGGTGACCCCTCTTTACAGTAATGCCAAGATTACACAATGGACAGTTCTTAAGTATGTTCCTAAAGTGTCCCAGAGGTATAAGATTATTTAGCTGTAGGTCAGATAGCAAGGCATTCCATGAGGCTGCTGCACTAATAATAAAAGCAGTTCTTCCAAGATTGGTTTCGGCATTGAGTACCTGGAGAAAGAGTCAGTCACTGGAACGAGTTAAAAGTGGAGCAGGGTTCAATCATAACAAAGATGTAATATATGACAGTAATTTTCCAACTACTGCTTTATAGTTATACAGGTGCTAATGCTTACTGTGTCTCAATCAGAGAAGACGAACCGACCTTGACACGGAGGACGCAATGGTGAGTATTGTAGATATCGCAGGTAATGAGCTTCAATGCTGAGTTGTAAACAGAATCCAAGGGCCTAAGTGTGAATGCAGCGGCGTGTCTGTAAACCACATCTTCATAGTCTAGAAGTGATAGGTTAATTCAACAATCTTTTGCCGTTCCTAAAATGTAGATTTGTTGTCAAGCCGTATGCCAAGGTATTTGTTTTGCATGACCCTTTCAAAAGTTAAAACCATTACCTACGGAGATATGTTTATTACAGTCCATGTTTTGGAGTTTCCGTGAATTTCGTTCTATTTACATTAAGTATAAGATTAATAAGGGTGTGTTGCATTTTCCCTATGGCTAATTGAACACAATCAGCAACACAGTAAAAAATAATATCATCTGCATACAGATGTGCTTGACACCTAAGCAGGGAAGAAACAATTTAATTGCTAAAAATGGTGATCCAGACTGAGCTCCACCCGTCCTCACACACTGGGCTCGTTCCAGATGACCTGCGCCTCACCTGGAAAGTAGACAAGATCAGGCAGCCGCAGCAGGAGGTGGAGACAAAAAGCTGCAGTCACGTCAGTTTCCAGTAAGCTTCAGAGAACACGCATCCTGTTAAATCATCTTTAAGTCTGCAGACCACATTCATAGCTCATGAAATAAAGTGTGTTCTTGGTCACTAAAGAGGTTGAAGTAGAGGAGATCCCCCTTCTGTTACATGATCTTCTCTTCTTTTGTCTGCTTTGTGAAGCACTTTGTAAAAGCTCATGTGATAAGTCAAATTATATATATGAAATTTGATGCTTGTTAACAATTAAGACTTCGTTGCATGACATAAGACTAATACAATATTTGGTGTGTGTTGTCAAAATTAAGAGCCAGTTGGAGCCTGTCAGCTCATCGATCAGGTGACAGCCAGACGTTTGTAGTCAGTGGAGAGCGACTGCGGTGCCTGGCTCTGAAAACTGAGGCCACCTTGATCTCATGAGGTGAAGTCGGGATCAAGCTGAACACAAATCTGACTGGCATGCATTGTTGTCGTTGCAATCAGCAGTCATTGATTCTGTGCAGGCCTGGCTCATCTCAAACAAGCCAAAAGAAGCCTGTTACCTAAGAATTTCTGAAACGAGCTACATGCATCCCCATCAAAGCCAGCAGTCAGCAGTCTTTCTATAATTAGACAAGTGTCAACTGTATCAGCTTTGGTGAGATCTGTTAATATAGCAGCACAATGTTTCCTGTTGTCTAAACCAGTAATCAAGTTGTTTAGTGCTAGTGAACTACATACTCACGAGTTATTTACACTACTTGTCATGTCATAATCATGAATTAATTAGTTCCATATGAAGGCAGCATAATTCTCCAAAGCCATCTGGTTGAACCCCAGGAATTATCTTGTGCCGCCTTGGAGGTCCGGACCCCCAGGCTAAGAACCACTGATCAAAATGACCTGACATAAGTGAAATAAAAGCCTATAATTCAGATAAAATATACATTTATGATATGCACCATTTCCCTCAGATAATCTTCTCTATTGCTTCACATACGTTTGCATTTCCTACCCCTTGTGGAGAGGAAGAAAAACAAGGAGACAAAAGGAGAATAAATTATCTGACACTGGAGACAACTTCTAACTGAATTCGATTTTATTTATCTGTCATGCTTCATGTGGGAATTTTGGAGACCCCCCCCCCCAGTCAATTCAAAGGAGGCCAACATCCAGAGGAAAGTGTTTAACATGAATGAAACACAGCATTACTGGCAGCGGCAGAGAGAGTAACTTATCATCAAGGAAATTCACATGACCATGAAAATCATGGCAATACATTCTCAAGGGAAATAGATGCATTTGTCTCCAGATTGATGCTGCAGAGGAGTTTCAGTGTAGCCCTTATGTCAAAGTTATTCTTTTTTGACAGCAGTTAATGGGGCAACATATACTATCAGTCAGCTTTTGTGTTCTGGACAACTTTATGTGCTCTAGAAATTATTATGTAGGCCCGTGTCTTTAAGGTGTGTGTGCAACTGCTGCCTCTCATTTGCTATAAAATGATGCTTCAGTGTATATGTCATTTCTCCTCAAAAAGTCAAAAAGTTAACAAGCAACACCAAGACCACATCTCCAGAGTGTGACCTTGCTCTGTCAGAACAACCTTTGCTGACAAACCTGATTTGACATTTTGAGTGTCTTGGGTTATTCTGTGAATGAGAGTTCAATCATCACATCATTAATGGGTTTGGAGTGGGGCCAGTCATTCATGACACTGTGCTTTATAGCTTTGCCAGAAATCTCCGCGCTGAAATGAGAAGGTTGTAGATATTTTCTATGGAGCTATTTCCTGACCAGAGGGTGCCTTTGATTAATGGCTTTTTCCCTGCAAAGCCATTTAGGTAATCCAAAAGAATAATCTTCTCATGTCTTTGAAACCTTTAACTGAGCCAGTTGACCCAGGCTGGGCCGTCCCCTCCTGGTCAATTAGTGAGCTAATTAGTATTTATGGTTTTTGTCAACCAAGATGTTTTAAGTCAATTGCTTTGTCTTGTTGCTCTTCATTTGCATTTGTATTCGTACATGATTTATTTTATATTAACCTACAGGTCTGTCCCTGCTGCTGCCATAATCGCTGCAGAGACGTTCACAAATACATCAAAAAGAATCTTGTTACAAATTACAAATGCTTCTCAAATGTATTTATATAAAATGCAAAATGCTGGTATGGGAAATTTATTTAATTAAAATGGAAGTAATCTGAAAATGAAAACATACATTCTATACAAACTGATATTATTACACTATTGGTCGCCTCAGTATGGGTCTGACCTTAATGCCTCTACATTGAAAAGATGAGCTCTGCTGATTTTCCACATCCTACATTTGAAGTGGCCAATCAGATATGGTGGAGGTGGGAGTGTGCCAGGATTTTTTCTTTCCTGGTGCAAAGTGTGACTTCACCGATATGTGGGGTACGAAGGGAATAGTCCATTTTGATGATGTCAGAGTTACTTTATGAGAAAGCTTCATTTTTTCAATAAAAGCGGATTTTGCACACTTCACATTCACTATAAATGTGTTTTTTTTTCAAAGAATATTCAGTAAAAGCATTTTTATATAATTCTATAATATAATAAAACAATTATATACTTAGCTAAATGCAATTGACCACAAGGCATTGACAAAAACATCTTTTACATGCAGCTGTGAAAGACTTCAGCATCGGACAGCGCCCATGCAGCCACAGTTAACAACACAACAAGAAGTGCATTTATTCCATATGACTAATCAGACAACTGTGCATTGATGATAATATTTCTGCTGAAATGTCTAACATAATGTCAGAAATGAAACTGATAATATTAAAAGTGCAGTCAGAATTAAGTGGCTGTGCAATGAATTTAGTCTATATCTATCTATGCCTGTTAACTGTGAACTGTTTAACTTGTGAAATGAACTGGCTGTCACCACAGTCTTAGCAATTCAATTTCTATTGCAAAAAAAAAAACACTTGTAGGCAGAAGATATTTGTACATACATGCATCCTGCTGTTCATTAGTTGTACTGTTACAACTTCAGAAATTAAAGGAATAATGTCCACAGCGCAGCTGCAACAAGTAGTGTATTTGCTCCTATCCCTGTCAGCTGTGCACAAATAGTTTAAAATAAGTTGGCTGATCATTTACTTTTACTTTTTCCTGTGACATTACTTAAAACATGATCTTTTCCTAATCCTAATCAAATCAGACTGCTATGACTTAACAACAACCTTGCCTTATGTTATGTGACTTACATGCCATACTAAAGGTGCTGTATGCCTGTCACTGGTGCTCTACAGCAGCTGTATAGGCCTGAGTTATTTTTAGAGTCATTTGCAATCCGCTATACTGTTGATCCGGTATGAGGATGTGCTGACGGTTTCTAAGCAGTAAATATAGTCGTCAGTTCTAGGGCACGTGTTCACTAATTGCTCTTTTCTTCTGTTGTATTTGAGTGCCAACCAGTAAGCTGTCCTTAGCTGCCTATCTGATCATATTTTGATTTATCTTGGGAAATTTGCACCAAACTTCAAAGCAGTTTTTCTATTATGAGAGAAACAAACAAAATACAGTACTTCACAAAGTATTTCAAATACACAAATAATAAAGGAGGAATATGTATATATTGTGCAGCCCATATAGCAAGTTGGAGCCATATGTGGTATATTAAACAAGTTGAAATCCTATTTAACATACGATCTACAGTTGAAACAAGTTGTTTTGCCCCACCCCCTCCTCCCCACACTTGAGGAAGCTCAGGCAGGCTGTAGGAACGCTGCAGGAGCTCAAGACTAGCACAACTTTTTAAATTGACAATAACAAGCGACAAAAAGTCCTATACTGTAAGTTGATCAGCTGTTCATAACTGTCATCTGTCTGTCAATGTAGTTAAGCCCGTTACCCTGAAAACAAAAGCACACTGCTTATTCTGAAGTTGAAATTCAGAGACTGCTTGCTTTTTTGTCTGTTGGACCCCATTAACATATAACTCAGTTTAAATATTAAAAACATCTACTCATTCTAAAAGATTATCAATGATTTCTTGCAACTAATAGACAAACAGTCATTCGGCAGACACGCAGTGTTCATTTTAATTCTAACTACCATGAAATGGGCAGACAAAAACAGATGTTCTGGACCAGGATGGAAGTTTCAAAGGAGGACGTGCTGGCTGTGGTGTTATTGTCAGAGGAGCCAGTATTTCAACTTAACACATTTCTTTAATCTCTGGTGACATGCCAGGGTCATTTTATGATTTATGACAGTAAATAAATTACAGATTTCTCCTTTAAAGTATTTTGTTAGAAATTACACCTTTTATCTTCTCAGCAAAAAACAAATTACAAAATACTGCAAAGTAATTAAATACATATTTGAAATACATGCAATTAAAATACTGCCTTATGAATAAGTCCTATATAAACAATAGATCCAGTGAGGCTATTTTGCGTAATGATATTTATTCAGTTCTAGTGGCGCCTTATCTAACAAAACCAATTTACAAGCATATTGATCATAGGCTCTGTTTTATTAGTCAACAAAATCGGTTTTTATCAGGGAAGGATTTCTTTTTCCCAGGAGAGCCCCAGTGTTGGCTGATCCTGATTTCTGTGTACTCAAGTTATTGTTTTCTCTTTTTATTTCTTTTGAACTTCACGCCTCCCATCACTCTCCAGACTGTTGTAGGGCTTTATAAAAATTCCCCCCAAAATCCATCTCAGTAAGTAAATATAACTGCTTCCCTTCAAAGCCTGTTGAGTGCCTCTCTTGACTCGCATTGACTGGCCATTGCCTGGGAGACTCCTGCCTGCGCTCTACACCACAAGTGTTAACGCCAATTAAACTCCTGGCACCACCCTGTCATTCTCCACATTCTGTGACATATGAGTGATAACACAGACCCTTACCTTCAGGTCTCATCTGAGGCACATTAAATGGCACTAGACCCCAGCGTTTCCTGACATTTTGTAGAAATCGATTGCAATTTAATCAGTGTGAGCGTGCTGCTATCAGCCACGCTTGCACCAGCTGTTTTTTTTTTTTTCGCGTTACCTGGGCTCAGCTCACCGTGGTGGGAAAAAAAACATTAACAGCAATTTCAAACTAACAGTATGAAACTCTCATTTAAAACCAGAAAAAACAAGACAAGATCACAGCGTCAAAGTTGATAATAATAATCACAGATTTGATGTTCCTGTGAAAGCATATTTCCATTCAATTTGCACGCTATTAGATTTATTGTCTATTTTGAACACTCATTACTCCCCGTCTCCCTCCCTCCTTCTCCCTCTCAGTCTGTCTGTCTCTCCTTCTCTCTTTCCCTCTGGTGGTAAGTGCAATAATTATCCCATTATTCTTTGAAGTCTTCCTGAAATCCAAGGCCCCAAAACATTCCCCAAACATGTGAATACATGGTCCTTTTAAGTATTTGTGGTCCTACGAGGTAGCCCACAGCTGGAATATTCTCTCTTTGAAATTCTAACAGGTCAAAATAAACCCCAAAAGAACATTGTTTTAAGGAAGAAAAGGCATTGAGCGTGTCGTTTCCAGGAGCTTAAACGAGACACAAACCCTTTCTTTGAGCAAAAGGTGTACTGAGGCCCAAAATTCAACTTCCAAAGATTATCTCTGAACTCACAGCAATGTGTGCCTATCGAATCCTCATTACACTGCCGTTGCTTGCTGTTTTTTTTTTTAAGAAACCGCACAAACACTCACAGATGCCTCAAGGTAACCGTAAAGACTGAAGTCTATAGAGCTCAGTGCAGAGATGAACAGACTGAGCTTTAAAGAGAGTACTTGTTACCAGTTTCTAAATGACTTAATAGGCTGCTAATGTCTTAAAATGAAAATTTGTCTCTATTTTAGGGAGACGTTAAGTTGTATCGCCGGCTGCAGATTCTCACACATTCACACATGTGTAATCACACGGAGACACAAGTTATTATCCCCTCATCCTTTGAATTTGCAATTAAGTATGCAGTACAGACTGTCATCTTATAATTCAGGCAAAATGAATATACTGGCATATGTTCCTGTTTCTCTGCATATCCAGATGAAATATTGATTATGAATGGCAGCAAGAAACCTGGGCTATTAGGTGGAACAAACATGCACTCTCACCTTAATTGAGTGGAGACATTAATACGTCAGTGATGTACAACTATCTGAGTCCTGCCTGCCTGCCACTAGGTATTACTCCGGGTTACTGCCTGAGGCTAAACAAATATGAGCTGAAAATGAAAGCAACTCCATAACTGTTTGGATGGTGGATGGTCTGATAAACGTGATAGAAATGCTCAAGCTGTTTGTGTCGTCTCAGCCGGCGCTCTTCCCTGGTTTATAACTAAATCCACAAGGGAGCAGGCAGAGAGGTGATGGTCAGCTGAATGATCATCGCTGGTGCGGAACAGGGACATAACACCCGAGCAACAGCAACACATGTTGAGACATGCAGGCAAACATGCACAAACTCTAAAGCATACAGCAACACAGTGTCAGACAACATGACACAGCGTGCATGCAAATGTACACACTGTGGGGCTAATTATCATGTGTAAACAAATGCATGAGACAATATGCTTCCCATTATAAAATGCATTGCAAATGAGAAAAACATATGCAACCAAATAACTTATTTAATACACATGCAGAATCGGTGCAGTGCAAGTTGGATACTATCATGGCTGTAAATGATCACCCAAAAGATGTGAGCAGAGGCTGTCATTAAAGGCACAATGTGTGTTACCGTGGCAACATCATAGAGGCCTCCATTTTTTTTAATGCTGTGGTTGTGAACAATCAGTGTTGCACCCAATCCCCCTGAGAATTAAAGGCACATAGCTAAATAAAGCTCAAGTACCCTGCTGCCACACTATTACAAACCACTGTTTGTCTCTTCTCTGTAGGGAATTCTGTAACAACCTGTTTCTGTGGGGGGAAAAGTAGGCAAGTATCAACACTCGACACTCGACAAAGTAGCTCCATGTTAGCTGGAATTTAATTTTAAAACAATTACTCCAAAGACAAAATGACAGAACTGTCAAATTTTGATTGTCACACTTCTAAGTTGCAGTAATTGAACGACTAGACAACGCAGCTGTGTCTCTGATTGAACACGATCACACGGCTGACATATTCTTTCTTCTCTTGGAATTTCATTTAGTGTCCTTGCTCCGGCTTGGTTAAATGTAACTAAGTTCAACTCCCCACACGGTTACTTTTCCATTATGTTCCACAACGACCTCACTGACCAAGGTAATTACCTCGACTCTTGAGTCATCGGAGTCGAAGATAAGGCCCGCAGAGATCTTCCTGCATCAGATTAGCAGTGTGGTTTTTGCAGTCCTCAGAGAGCGACGGCACGGTTGTTCGTTCTCGACTTGCGTGGTGATTTTTGGTTGTTTGTTTATTCATTAGCATTTGATCTGTCAGCCGAAGAAAAGATGTCTTTAGTTTGCAGGAGAGTCTTGTCAGCATGAGGAACTGAGATAAGGTGAACGTACTATTTAATTAAGAGGCTGGGAAGCCCTCCTGGTATCTGGCTACATACAGACACCACACAGCAATTGACCTTAGTGATCATGTCAAGACTTTATCTTGCTCCCATCAGCCCCAAGCAGGAGTTGTGAAGACAGTAAATAGCTCTGCTCTCAGACAGCCCTTTGATTTCCACAAGCAGAGCATGTAGCATTTTCAAGTGGCGGCTTACAGTGTTTTGGGTATTATATTTCAGCCAAGTGAGGCGACATTATTTTATGCATGGTGTTTATAAATTACTTAAACGCTAATTAATGTGTGTCATGTTTTCTTCTGCGCAAACCAATTTAACTCTTACCTGTGGTTTGCCTCAAAATGTGCGTGACAAATGAAATAAATTGCACAGAATTTATTATCACATTAAGACAGAATATTTCCCTGAGCTGTGTTGCCAGCATATGACAGATTTAAAGGGAAAATACGCTCATAAACGGACTCTACAATGTGCTACTTTTTGACAATAAGGCCATTAGCTTCAATCAAAAACTGTCACCCAAAGATGCAAATCAGGGCATCAAAATTTGCATTGAATATTTAATCATGTGACAGTTTTTTGGACAGCTGGCCCATCAACACTGAATTAGTGAATCTGTGAATTTTGGTTTGACATATTCAGTCCAAATTAGATTCATGTTTATTTCAGCTGTGAATCATTAAGTGTTCCTAACCCTAACAGAGAAAGGAACAAAGGAAGGCATGCTGGAGGTAAACCAACAAGAGTCTTTCCTAAGCCAGCAGTGACACCTTGAGGTTTGAGGTAAAACTGCATGTAATTTTCTAGATTGCTTGGGCTGTTTCAGGTTAACTAAGAGATAATTACCCAGTCAAACAATTCTAACAAAAACAAGAGCATAGAGACGAAGACCAACAATAGACTATTTGATCAGGGATGGGAGACTTCCATCTTTTACTTGAGTAGTAATACCACAATGTAGAAATTCTACTAGCTCTGCATTGAAAATCATATTAAGTGTAAGTACAAAATCACTGGCATCAAAATATACTACCAAATACCAAAAGCCAAGTTTTCATTATGCAGAATTTCCCACTGCAGAGCATTGCTGGCTCCAAGATTTTTTTCTCCTCTAGTGCCAAGGAGATGACTGACTAGTATGTGGGTTGCTAAGTAAATAGTAAATTTTCATGACTAAGAGTTACTTTATTAGGAAGCTTCCATTTTTCAGTTAAAGTAGAAAGGGCAAACAGCACATCTGATTTAAATGTATTTTCAATTGAATTTGGACAAAGAATATTTAACATAATAGCCTAATGCAACTGACCACAAGGCTATGAAAAAATGTGACGTGTCACGTGAAAGAGTTCATCACCAGTCAGTGCCCATGCCGCCACAATCAATCACATCGTGCATACAAAACGCAAGTAGACAAGAAGGGCATTTATTTCATATGCATAATCAGACAACTGTGTATTGGTAAGAATATTTCAGATAAAGTGTCTATCACAACATCAGAAATGAAAGTAATAATAAGCCGAGTGTAATGCATTCAGCCTATGTCTGTTTAAAAAAAAATAAAACAGAACTTAAAGGTCAAACGCCATCATATCATTAGATAGTCAATCATAACACTAACCCTGCAGCCACATGAAGAAGTGTGTTTTCCCCTGTAGTGTGCACACATGGTTGAAAATGTGCTGGTTATTAACTTAAACAAGTTTTACTTATTTAAAAAAACGTTTGAAGGGGCTTAACTTGGGCTTCAAAGCTTTTTGTGAGGTGACTATAGTCCCCTGTAGCCCCGATGAAGCACTGTGTTTGCTGCAGAATCATGCACATTATATTACTGGATTATAATTAGAGAGGCCTCAGTGTGTTTATCACTTTAATATTGAAGCTGGTAAAGGTGAGTTTAATTTCAACCCTCCTGTTGTTCATTTCATGTTAATTAATTTTGTGTTCCCAGTCAACAATGGCTGGCCCATTATAGCTGATTATGAATCCATGATTACAATATATATATGTATATGTATATATATATAGTTGTGTTAGAGCTTTTTATCAATTTAAGTTCTGATGATCATGATAAGTTTTAAACTTTTGATTGTTATTTGTGGCCTGTTTTAAAAGTACAGAAAATTTTTAAATAGTGGCACAAAATAACGTCTGTTGTGTTCCTGGTCAGAAATGACCAGCATGATTTTGTTAGTAAAGAAATGACAGACAGGCCAAAACCATACATGAAAACTTAACCATGTTACAAAATTAACATCTGAACACATTGAAAAACAATATTAACAGCAGTTTTACTCACAAACTCCTCATCAGTGTCCTGATCAAAGATTTGACTGAGAACCTCACATACAGTATAATATTTGGTCATTGTGCTGATAAAGAATTAATTGACCCTTCCTATGTCCCGCCCCTTTTTGCTCTGTGCTCCAATGACAGTTGAACAAACTGGGTAGCTTGGTCAATTTTCTCCTTTTCCTGTAAGTGACATATGTACAGGAAACAGGAAAGGACAAAGTTGGTCAAGGGTCCACTGGGCACCACTAGACATATATACATAAACACCACATTAGGCTTGGATTGTTGCTAAAGTCGAGGGTTTATCATCTACATGGAAAATTTGAAATAAATATTTGTATTTGTATATTTCATGTAGATCATAAACCCTTAAATATAAAATGGCTCATTGAAATTAGTTGAGAAATATGCATTATAGTGCTTTTTATCCAGAAAAAATACAGTTCTCCCTCTCACCATTTATTCACAGGCCAGTCTTGACCTGTCAAATATGGCAGCAACATTGGCGTGACGCAGCATCGAGCTGAAGCAGTCAGTGCAGCATCGCTCTATATATGTCTATGCCTAAGGTAGATCAACTATTATTGGAGCGTGGAGACTTCAAACTTAGCCTAGTTATGTTAATTATTACTAAATGATGCAGATGGCAAAGCTGGATTACTTTATATACTATGGGTAACCTTTAATGATATATCATTATTTCTGAGCTGATTTCTATTCTGTATTCTTCTGAAATGTAGTGTAGTAGAAGTATAAAGTAGCATAATACTCAAGAAAGTGCAAATGCCTCAAACTTGTTCTTAAATTCAGGCCTTGAGTAAATGTACCTACAGTGCACCACTGCATTTGATACATGTTTAAATGAGATTTATACTTAACTATATTTTTCCTCTGAGTGATTATAAACTTGCAGCTGTTGGAGGGAAGCACTCTCTTCTCTGTGTTCTTGTCAGGGATCAAACTGAAACAAATTGCTTGCATTTACTTCATGTTGCTTCAGTTTGATCTCTCACCGTATCTCATGGAAATGACACATTCACACTCAAAGCAATAGCAAATAGCTTTTCTTTTTTGACCGTGACTTCAGATGTATATGACCTCTTCAACAGGCAGCTCTCTTGTTTCCTTTGAGCCACACTAACAAGCTTCAAGTTAAAAGAAATCCAGTTTCTCCTCTGTCAGTTTATAATGTTCCAAACACATAAAGTTCAGTTTCATTTGACCTGACCTGTGAGGATAAAAATAATGATTTCATGTGTTGTTGTTGTTTTTTCTTTTCTCATTCTTCTCCTTCCAACTAATCATGAAGAGATACAGCACAGGCATAGGCTGACTTTTCATTGCAAACTGTCATGTCTTTGTCATAAACATGGATCAACTATAAATAAATCAGTCGTTCATTTTGAGAGATCAAGATGTTAATTCAAAGAGAAATGTATCCATGAAGTTCTGACATATATTCACATGAAGGCCTATTAAAGATCTGCAGCTTTAAAATAATGATGCACTACATAACCCACTCAGGCAGCTCAGTTCAGGGTTCGCCAGTTGAGGTCCTGTGCAGACCAGTCAGAACGGAGTGTGGACTGGTAGCATGAAGAGGTGCCAGTTCACCCCCTGGGTTCTGCCAGGGTGCCCTTGAACAAGGCATAGAACTCCTTAACGCCTGATTTGGGACAGTCCCCTGCGTCTGACACCTCTCCACTGATACATGTCTGTAGGTCCTGTTTGAGCACAAGTGTGTAAGATAGAGCATCAGAGCAAAAACATCTAATTTTCCTCAGAGGAATTAATATATTATACATTATACTCTGTTCAGTTATTGATGCATGCTATGATTTTCTCTAATTTTTCATATTGTATGATAATATGGGCTCAACAGTCACCACCTACAATAAGACACCTCACATCCTTATAATCAGGTGCTGAACATAATGGAGAAAAGGCCTGGTTGTCTGGTTGTATCACTGTCACAACCTTAAAAAATACAAGATATATCAATGTTTGCTGCCTAATATGCATGATATCAAAACATTTTGGAACAGAATATAATTTAGATTGTTTTTATTTATTGAATTAGTTAGTTAATTAGTTTTATAGGCAGCATATTTGATACTCAGACTATCTGAAGAGCAGGTGTGAAAAAATAAAGAGGACATCAGTGTGCTGAAAATAATTAGACATTTATGGTGAAACACTTTCAATGTCTGGTGTAGATTAAAACTGTTTTATTATGTGAGTATAACTACTTTTCCTCTGGGAACTATTAACTATTTAACTATTCATTTCACAAAGTTTTCACGTGTGATAATGGCAATAAGAATTAGGGGCAAATTGAGGAGTTTAAGGTTGGCACTCTAGGCAGTGATGCATCAGGTTGTTAGGTTCTATTTGTTTTTAAATATACATATAATTGTTAAAATACCTTTAGAAATTTACTGTTTCAGTGCCCTGATGTCATTTTGGCCACTAAAGTTTATTGTTAATCTGTAAAATTTCCCGCCTCCATTACTTTGTCTCTCACGTTTGAGGGATCATTGCAATATGAGCCAATATATTGATAACAATATCGATTGTTATTGGCATTGAATCAAAAAAAAAAAAAAATCCAATATCACTTCAGCTTCTGCTTCGCTCATTTTTGTTTTCTCAGATTGGCTTGCAAATGTATCAGCAGTCTGACCCCAGAGGCTATTTCCAGATGTATCCTAAGAGAGTAATTTAATAAAATACCACAAATTAGAACTAAATTAGGACAATCAGCTTGTCAACTCAAACATTACCAGCTGAAATCAAATAAATTCCAGATATAAAATCCTTCATAACAAAGGTTAAGTGATGACTGAAACTGGAACTGTTATTCTGGAAGTGAGATATTTTAATTACACCGCACATCACAAGAGTAGAAAATCAGCTATAAACACTCTGTTAAATTGCATTGTTCCTATCAAATAACATTCAACCGTCCTTCCAGTGCACAAAAATGTTTCTTTACAGACAGAAAAGCTAATGAGAAGAACTGCGTCTGCCAGTTCAACTCTGCTCATACACATGGAAACATCTAGCTTCATTAACCACCAGTTACTCTCAGGTACAATCCTCACTTTGTCTTTAATCTCGTTTTCTCCTTTTGTATTTCTCAAGTGTGACCAACAGGTGGCGCCATGGCAGCTAGCAACAAACAAAGGCCCTGAGTCTGCGTCTTGTTATGAGCAGTGGTGTCCACACTGGGGTTCAGGGGCCACCAGTGGTCCTTCAAACGTTTCCAATGCACCTCAGTTAAAATATGGAAAAGCTACAGGTCATTTTCACTCCACTTTCACCAGCTGAAAAGAATGAAGGACTTTCAAAGGCAGCACCGCCACTCACATCATAAACATACAGTATAAAACACAAAACTTCTTCTGAGGCGTAAATGGGCATCGACAGTAAAACTAGTACCTAACAATGGGCCGTTGATATAAAAATGTTATGATCTGGAGTATGTCATTTTATGGCATAATAGATCCCTGGAGGGAAAGTTAAAGTGACACAGCAGCAGGGCAGTCTAAAAGACCTGAGAAATATTATATGCCATAAAAATGATGCAGTGTATATCAAAATATATGTCAAAATGCACACTGTATACAATAAGAATGTAGTATACAAACAAGAAAGAGGTTATTTAAAGTTTATTTGTTTCTGCTAATATTCTGTCCATCCATCACCTGTAACTTCTTATCGTTTGAAGGGGCAGGAGCCTATCCCAGCTGACACCGGACAAGAGGTGGGGTACACAGTGGACAGGTCGCCAGGTCATCACAGAGCTGATACACAAAGACAAGCAACCATTCACACCTACGGGCACTTTCCAGGAAGCCACCATTAACCTAAGCGGCACATCTCTGGACTGTGGGAGGAAGCTGGATCACTCGGAGACAAGCACGGTCCACACAAACATAAACCCCTCTCAGCCGGCCGGCAGGTTTGAACCCAGGACCTTCTTGCAGTGAGGTGACAATGCTCGCCATCAAAATCTCAGTGGGCTTTAGAGGCTCAAAACAGCATCAGTCCAGCTCAAGGAAACACCCTAACAAAAAAATTGGGGACTCTATATATATATATATATATATATAAATGACCACAGGAACACTAATTCAAAGAGAGACTACCCTCCCCTCAGGTGACTGAGGCTGTAATAGCAGCTGTAGCTGCCAAAATGCCAATTACAAAGAACAGCGGGAGGTCCTCTGAAGGTCAAATGGAAGCAGAGTCCAGTTCAATATCAGTTCTTCACAAAGTCCAGGCTGCCAGGTGGGCAGCGTTGGAGGATAAGTCAAAGGTCAGCAGTAGTGTAAAGTAACTATGACAAACCCCAGTACCCCTAGTTACTAGTTACAAACACACACACACACGCCATTAAGTGTATATATATGTATATTACAAGCAATGTGTTGGATATCACAGTCAAATTACTTATTTAGACCGCTGTATTGAGAGGTTAAGGAGACAGCTATCAGAACCATAAATAGCACTCTGACGGTCAAAGTTGTCACATGATTAAATAGAGACTTGACATTAACATACATGTTAAACAGAAATCAAGAATGCATATCTATATCTATATGACAAAAATACCAAAGAAAATAAGAAATTATTATTTTAATTGACCCTTCTGAAGTCCCAACTCTTTAATGTTTTTATAGTTTATGTAGAGTGAGCAAATAATGCTGTTAGAAAATGGTAAGAAAACTGTGACTGATATGGGTTTGCTGCGGATATTTAGTGGGCCCTATAACCAGAAAGTAAATCCGAAAACTAGAAAACTTATTCTAGGTGAGCAACTCTCACTGGACTGAAAGAGCACAATCTTTAGTTACACTAGTTCCTTATCAAATATCTATGGTTTAAATACAGGCATATCTTCAAATTGGCAATATGAACCACTTGTAAGGACCAGTTCTCCAGCAAGAGTGGTGTTAAATATGAAGGAAAAGAGGAGCCATCTCGGTTGAAGAAAAGAAAGCTCAATAACAAAATGAAATTTGAGGTTTTTGGAGAAATTTAGTGCCACAAACACATTATAAGAACAATTCGAAGTCATACTATGACACAGTGTTACATACAGTAAAAAATGAAGCCTCTGGAAATTTGGCTTTACATAAGAAGCAACAAGAAAGATACAAGAAAAATGCATGTATGATATCAAATGTCTACATTAAGCTTTCACAAAAAATCTGAGTGAAAATAAATGTTCACAACTGTTGGAAAACTTATTTAAAAAAACGGCACACTTAGCGGCTGAGACCATTTCTGAGGGCTGTGTGGGCGTGACAGATCACATTTTTATTGAGCACTGACACAGAAGCTAAGAAATGCCCTGCTGTGGTCAGGGTCAGCAACAAAACCTATTTCAACCACCTAAAGTGTAAGTTATATTTATAATATTTTCAAAGCTTCACTTTGCCGTCAGCCTTTTCCAACGGGGACGGAAATCGCCATCTGCTCTCTTCAAAAGCCACCAAGACTGCTTTGACATATTCAGTAATTACCTCACTGAACACAGGAGTTGCTGGACTACCGCTGCCTCGATCAGTTTGTTTATTTGTGTTTAACATTTTAGTTTGATTCAAACCAACATTAGCTAGCAACAGACCGAGTCAGCTGGAGACCAGCAGCTCCTGTGTTTTGCAAAGTAAAATTATTGCATTTTTCAGATCTTGGTGGCTTTGAAAAGGTGAAGGCTTTACAGATGATGGCTGTTTCACAACGAAAAGGTGTGTCTAACGGCAAAGTTGAGTGGTGGAAATATTCTAAATATAGCGTATACTTGATGGTACTGAATGAATGATACTGATTTCTGCAAGGTTAAATTACTGTTCATAATATAACGGTTTCAGTTTCCTGTTGTTGAGTTGGCTGAGACTAAAAACTAAAAGAGGCCAATTAAGCAGGAGCTGGGAGGTTTTGTTGCACCTGTTTAAGTGGGGCTGGCAAGATTTTTTGTGATTGGTTAATTAAATTAATTGTGTAATTTTTGGAATAAATGTCTGAGCATAAGCACGTCCAATTCAAAGTGTACAAAACCTTAAATAACAATATTTCAAATTTGGATTAAACTATTTAAATGCATACTTTTATGTGCATAAGACCCAAAATCACATAGAAAGCTACTATGAATTTGGGTTTTCAGTGTAGTGAAGTAAATGGAGAGAAGTGTTAATAGATAACTTGCTACATTAGATAAACAATATGTAATTCATATAATTTAAATGGAAATTTGCATTTGAATGAGAACAAGGCACAATGTTCAGAGTAGCATATAGGTTTGAGCAGATGATAATAGTGTGCATAGTTCAAAAACCATTATGTGAAATTAAGTCTTATTGTCTGGGGATTATTATGGTCTGCCGAGAACAGGAAACTGCAGAGCCTCGTGGCAGCAGAGATGGAAAAACATGTTGTAGTGGGCCTTTATTTATGGAGCTGCATGCCATGCCGAGAGCTGCCCTGGGCACTTAGGGCTCCATGTGGGGGGTGAGAGGTGTTGTCCATGTTGGCTGATAATGTGGCCATCATCTTCTTCTCCCCCGCCTACTCGAGGGAGAGTGGAGATATCCTGGGAGGCATGTTCCTCGGCCGCCTGCTGTTAGATTTCTTGTATCCAAAGATGTTTTTCATGCCCCTACAAACTCGCTCACATTCTTCTGCTGCAGTCCGTCCTCAGTCTTCCTCCTGTAACAGCTCCCTGATCTTCCTGCTCTGCTTCCTCTGTACCCACTGCAGGTCCTCTTTGTCCCAGACATGAAATACCTCTCTTTGTCATTCAGTGGAGCCGTCAGTTCTGTGACCCAGGACTTGTCGGAAAAACACTGCACCTCCCCTGGTGGACACGTTTTCAAAGATTATGCATGATGCAGTGTGTCATACTGTCTGCAGCGTTCTCCCCTCGCAGCCCATTCTTCTCCGTCACTGTCTTTGAAGCAGCTTCTCAAAGCCTCATCTGACCATCTCCTTCCTGTCCTTGTGGTCACAGGTTGTTTCTGTATCAGGTACTTCTACACAGGTCTGCAAATACAGTTTTAATCACAGGAAATGGTGTATTTTCTTTCTTCTTCCTCAGTACATCAGTTTATAAGACGAGTAAATCGCTTGTGCAAATATTCACTAGGCTAAAAGCTTTAAGAAATTCACAGTATCTGTTGCTAGGGATGTTATTTGGAAAAGCACAAATAATGCAAACGAAACCCCCCAAAAAAAGCTGCTCATTATTATTCTGGGAATAAAGTCAGCTTCATGATCGACAGGTCTGTGCATCAGTTTCTTTATATCTTCACATCATTGCGGATGGCCACAAGACAAAAATGCCCATGCTGTTAACAACATAGGATTTTGATTTCACCAAGTGGTCGTCTCATTTCGTTATATTCTGTAGTCGCCCCCACCCCGTCAGCGCACTGCAGGCGGCGGGCTCAGAGCTGACCGTTCCCAGCTTATCAATCAGTGAAACGCTCACATCAGGGAGGAACAGAAAGAGCCAGTGAGACAAAATCACTTGTCTCAGCTGGTTTGATTTCTTTCAAACCTCTGCATCAAAATTAAGCTTAAAACTGGCTCAGTGAGCAAATACTTAAGAGATCATTTCGATTTATACAGCTTAAGCTTTATTTATCCTGTTCTAACCAACAGTCACTGTCCCACACTTTATACAGGTACACAGAGACGTCATTATTTGTATCTTTTCAACCCACAAAGGTATCTTTCTCTGTATCTTTATTCAGACAGACGTCCAGAAGTCATGTTAAATCAAGCAAATATTTTTTAACTTAATATTCATTTGCAATGCAGTTGTTGTTCCTTCAAGTAATTTAAAGTTATATAAAGTTTTATGAACTGTTTGAAGCCCACCACCACCTCCTCATTAACTGGGGGATATTGAAAAATCTGAAACAAAAATGTTTTATGAATCAAGATATTTTGCGATGGAAGTAGAAACTCTGCAGTAAAGTGATACAAGTATATAAAAATATCCTTCAGTTAAAGGGATTAATCTCGGTGCATTAAATCAGTGATTCATTAAGATATATGCAACACTTTTTTTTAACTATGCTGAAGTAATCAGGGAGCTGACATTTTCTGAATATTAATAAACAACTTGGGATTGAAAACAAATCAGTTTCTATCACATTATTTGTGCTTTCCAGAATGACAGTTCCGGATTAGGGTGCATCTCTACTAGTTTAGGCGTGATGTGGTTCAGACAGTTCATAAAGCTGATGTGGAGACACATTTCATAATTAATTAAATGGCCACACTAAATCAATTTGAGCCTTTGACAGAACAACAACTGCATCATTAGGTTAGAAAGTGACGTCTTCCTCAACAGAAAAATGCATGTCTAGGTTGAATATGGAGTCAGTTTATTTCACCTCATATTTCTGTTTGTTGTTAGGCGTCAACCTCTAGTGGGTATTGTGATTATGACAGGAGAAGCATAAAGAGTGACAAAATTGGCTTGATGGCTCCAACAAAGAAACAAAGGATTTCAAATACTGTGCAACAAGAAAAGTAAACGTCAAGTTATTTAAACGGTTAAGTTACATAAAGATATAATCAGTAGGATTTGTCCAAGCTCTTTGTAAAATAAGGTTTAAGGTTTGTTATGTCCATGATTTCCATCATATCATTTCTGTCACTTGAGTAAAGTCACTTCTGTCACATGACATACATTATATATGATGTACGTTATTTTAACCCCTAACTTTACAACATAAACCACAAGTGTAATGACTTCTGGCACAAACCACGACTACCTACAGTCTTCTATCCGAATGCAGATACAGAGACAGTACTTGTGTATATAATATTCAATTCTTAACGATTTTTATATTTTATATAGTACTTTAAATTGTATAGTGTCTATATACTGTATGTCTATATACTTTTTGTATTATTCTTTATTCTTAAATAAGAATCCATGGATTTCCTCCAAATAACATTTTATTGTACTTGTACAGTGACAGTAAAAGTTACATAATTTTGTTTGTTGTACAGATACAGATATAGATACAGTGCACCTCCAACTGTTATAGTAACCCCCCAAAAAAAATTCTTGCACAATGTGCTGACATAATAAGTTGTTTGCTGTGGGCAACATCACTTCTGATGCAACAAAGTCTTGTGAAAGCCCTGACAGTAATGTTCCTGCCAGACAACAACAGAACAGTTCACTGGGATGGTGAGTGTTCTCGCATGCTCCAGCTGGACACAGTTGACAAAGTGCGACGTACCATCTGTAAGGAACATATATCAGAGGCACTACCCATCATCCTCTGTGGCACAGTTCCAACCCCATTTGTGTATTTCTGACCTTGGAGCACATAATTGTTAGTCATCATCATTTTCTTCCAGTCATTTGTTATGCTGATTCCTTTCGTATGCATATGTGTGTGCATGTGCGCCTGCGTCCATGTATGTGTGTGGAGAAAGTGCGTCTTCTGCTCCCAGTTGGAGAAGATTATGTTCAGTGTCATGGAAAACTTGGAGAGCTATTAAATGAGGCTCGTATCATGCATCGCCTGTGTGTGCCTCATGTTCCCTCTGCACATTGTGACCGTGGATAAACATGGATTTTCATACGGCAGGGAGATGCAAACATATGTGAGAAAATGCAAAATTCACACAGCCAAATTTGAAAGAATACTTCAGTAATATTAAAAGATAAATAAATAAATAAATCTCTCATTCAAATATTTGTGATGGGGGCTATTTTAGTGAAATAAGATATAAGCCAGCTGCATAATTTGCTTATCACATTTGGAACAAACATAAATGCTAATTTATGCAGAAACAGTGGTGTAATGACGGGCTTTAGCTAATGCTGAGGGTCTAGCCCAATATGCAGCGCAAATCTCTGAAGGCAGAGGAAACAGAAGCACAAATGAATTGCATGCAGGCTGAATACAGCCTTCATACTCTTTAATATGAGCCACAGGCAGTGTCCCTGATGTGCCTGCTCTCCTCCCATGTGAGCAAGAGCCAAGTGGAGAGGATGATGGATATAGCTCCACGAGGACACAGAGATATACAACGATACTTGACATGTTTCCACATGAGTGCCACCGCGTCAGGTTGAGAAGGACATGACAGGTCTTCCTCTTTACCTTTTGCCCCGTCACAAAACCAACAGCACATATTCATATTCAACACGTGCCACCAGTTCAGATGCTACATCTGATAAATTAAAGTGACAGGATTGAATAATTCACCCTAATTACACCTCCGGGAGAACCGGTGCCAGGACTGTTTGGTTTTCATTAAGATCAGGTGAGAACACACTCAATAAGGCCGATGAGTCATACTCTGCGTGACTCATAGTTTACTATTTAATTTTGATAAAACACCAGGCAAATGTTACATCATTTCAGCAGCATTACTTTTAATTTTCAAGCTCTCTGCTGGCACACAGTGATCAATAGACATCCTACCATGGCAAAGTCCCAGTGTGTTCATGCATTATGCAGTGGATGACATGATTATTAAGGCTGTTCTGCACAGGCCATATAAGCACTTTAGTGCTGCTTTTGAGGAGTTGAAATAGGATCAGTGTGACAGTTCATTCAAGGGTCTGCTGTTACACGGATTTTGACAAAATATTCTGTCTGAATCATAAAACATTCGAACTCAAGCAGCCTCTGACCTCTATTTGGCAGATTTGATATGAAGAGAAAGTTAACAATCGGATCAGTCAGGATATAGGGGAGACCGGGGATGGTAGTAACACATGTTGTTTGAGCATCAGTACTTAAGTGGTTATTTTGTTCTAAATCTCTCAAACTTTGATACACAGTAACCATACTTTTCTACAAATTAAACTCACTTGGATGTCTGAGGTAATGTCAAACACAAAAAGTTCTGCTGTTACACTCTACTCCACTACTGATAATACCAGCTGAGGATAGATGTAACAATGAGAGGAAATTAGCTCCAATTTATGAAAATACTGTTTTGAATAAAGTCCTTTCCTCAAAACTTTAAATGTATATGTTTTTGTTGACTGAATTCCTGAATATGTATGTTAAATAACTGTCAGAGTTGTGACAAATGTAAATGGCTGCCCCTGGGCTGCAGGCTTTGACCCCCACATCTTTTGGTCTTGAGTTTGCAAAGTGTTCAGTGCACACAATGTACACATTCTCATCATTTTAATGAACTATTACTATCCACACCCCAAGCAGCCAGTGCATAGCTAAATGCTTGTGGGCTTAAATTTAATTTACTACAGGGAGTTTTTAACTGGTTAAGAAACAGCTGCAGTTTAATACTGATGCCTCCATATGCCCTACATAAGCAAATAAGACCCTCTGATTGGCTATTTCTATATGGTTGTTCTGCTGCCACAAGGTCACATCCTCAGGGAAATGAGATGAAGCAAGCCCGTGTTTACATTTTTCCAAGTAAAGTTATACTGAGAGGCACATTAGTCAGTTAAAAGGAAGACGGAGGAGAGTTTTTATTTAGATAATTTTATTTTTGACATTACAGTTTGTGGTTATGGTGGTGGAAACATTACCACTTTTGTCCACAGGGGTCTCTAAAATCAACACAATATGTAACTTTAAACTAGAGAAACTGCTATTTTATGGTATGTAAGTCAAAACATTGTTTGCACAATTCAATGAATGCTGGGCAAAAACTAATCTTGAAAAAAAAACTTTCTTGCCTGAAAATCAGAAAATCAAACAGAAAATGAGAGTGTATGATATTGATGACATAACTGCAAAATATTGAACAGATTACATGTAATGTCATATGACTAGAAAAAAATGAATAATTACAAAAAAAAGATAACTAAATTCAATAACAGATAAAAAAAAAAAAAAAACAGGATTACTCGTGAGATTACAATATTAAAACATTTCCAAATAAAGAACAATATACTACCATGTGCAGTAAGTACACACATTACAACACTTCACAAGTGTCTCAGCACCACTCTGGTTTTGAGTGAAACCAGTTAATCTTACCATCTGTTCATAATAATAGCTTCTGGTGAAAAATGCTTTCACCATGATTTTGTCCTTTGATCAGAAAAAGGGAACAAAAGCACAGTACAGTGAAGTTCTGCCTTCAGCAGTGAAAATTATGTCATCATCCATAAACTCAACATCTTGGTTAAAGAAACAAGTACAGGAAGGATCAACCACTAACATTAGGTACACAGACCAACTGCTAACATTAGGTACACAGACCAACCACTAACATTAGCTTCACGAACCATCTGCTAATGTCAGCTACCAACAACTAACGTTAACTACACAGCACACCCAGTAACGATAGCTATGCAGAAATTCATTTAGCCAGCTAACTTGTCAATACTATTGCTACAACTACGCCTACTATGCTATTACTGAAAAATATTTTGGGACTGTAGGTGGTGAAGCTGGTGGATGTGTGGGTAAAATCACAAGCCACAGACCAGACTAAGTTAATGGTAATTTAACTTTGAGTGAGAAGTGTGAATAGCAAACTTAACAAAGTACATTTAAATTAAGATAATTACTGCTACTAATCTAATCCTGCACCCAGACATATCAAAGTAAGAAATAGATAAAATGAACAATAAACATTACACAATATAATATATAATAATAATATATAATAGTGTAGCACATAATAGTAATCAAGTGATGTTATTTAATATTGTGATACTTGAATTAGGTTAGTGACTACATTTTTAAGAGGTAATTAACACATTTTTAAAGTAAACCTCCCAACCTTGGTTACAACTAACCAGGTGTTACAACACACCCCGGTCTCCCCTACACGGCTCCCTATGCACTGTTACTTGAGATGTCCTAAAAATAGCAGCTGGGGTGTAAATAAACTGCACTGTCAGTGTGATGTTGGGAAGACGTGAATAATCACTCACTGTCACCTGTGTTTTAGGACATCTCTCTCACTCACCGGTTACCCAACGTTACAGGACGTACAAAAACAGTTGATGTAATTTGTCATCCTGGTGAAGATTTTTTTTTTTTTTTTCTCAGGGTGAATAACATGATAAGCGGTTTAACAACCCGCTTGAGCGCAGGAGCGCGCCTTGCCCGGTGAATTATTGATATTTTTTGGGACATCTTTTCTGTAGGTAGGTCAACATCTTTTGGGGGGGGGGGGGTGTATCTCGGTATGATGCTCCAGTGAGCTGATTCTTTGTGCATGAAATGACTTGACATCCTCCCGACCACCGAGTGTGCGTGCGTGCGTACGTGCGTGGATGCGTGTGCGTCGACAGAGAGAGCGAAAAAGCGGAGGGGGAGGAAGGGAGACAGAGAGAGAGAGAGAGAGAATAAGCAACTTTGTTACCAGGCATAGCTGTGTCTCCTCCGGCACAGCGTGGTAAAAGAGAAGCATTTGGCAGTTATGGTTGATCAGCATTTCTTTCATCCTCTCCGGTGCATTAGAGGCGACGAACGCGTTGAATAGATCCTGTTCCCTGTTTCCTTTTTGGCGGATTAAAAAAAAAAAAAAAAAAAAGATGCGATGAAATACCTAACGAGCCTACATCTTCATCAATGTGCGTGAGGTACGTATTTCTACCAGGAGTTAGACAGAAATTATGCAGACTGTCTTATGTGTGACAAGGCGTGCACTGTGATGCAGAAATTCCAGCTAACCCTCTGTCATTTACATAGCTTTAAATTAAAAAAACCTAGTCTGTAATTGCTTTTTTTTTTTTTTTCATGTCTTAACAAGCAAATGCGTTATGGCTTATTCCCCTCACAGTGGATTTAGACCATTGTTTTGTGCTTATGTCTTGCTTTGACCTTGCTTTTTTTTTTGTTATTTACATAGCTTGAAGGAGTTGCTTTCTACCCCGCTTTTGTTTGAGCCATTTTAAATCAGCAGCCACACAACCAGAAGTTACCTCTGGGTAACAGCAAATGAAGCTTTGACTCATGCAGGCGGCAGCTTGTTGTGTTGGAAGTTGCTTCCATTGCAAGTCTGTTTCATATCACCTTCCTGTGTCTTTTATTTCTAGATGACATTGAGGATATCTTAGCAGGACTGTGAGCATCAGCGTCCGTCATTTGCAGGAAAATGCATCTGTGGATTTCATATGTTTTGCTAAGTGCAACGTCCATGTGCACTGTTGAGATGTTTGGCGGTTATGGAGAAATATGTCAGAGACTGTGTGCCTGCGAGGAGAGAGAGGGGATACTTACAGTGAGCTGTGAAAACAGAGGAATTGTAAGTCTCTCAGACATAAACCCAGTGTACTTCTCCCAGTATCATCTGCTGCTTACAGGGAATCTTTTGAAAAAGCTATCTGCCAATGATTTTGTTGAGTACAAAGGACTTACAATCTTACATCTGGGAAATAACGATATATCTGAGGTTGAAGCTGGAGCTTTTAACGGACTTCAGGGATTAAAACGATTGCATCTCAACAATAACAAAATCGATGCCTTGAAGGAAGAGTTTTTCTTTGGCCTTGAAAGTCTGGAGTATCTACAGATTGATTATAATTATATCACTCACGTGGCGCCAAACGCCTTCAGCAGACTTCGACATCTGGAGGTCCTGATTCTAAATGACAACTTAATATCTACTTTGCCTGTGAACATTTTCCAGTTTGTGCCATTGACACATTTGGACCTACGGGGGAATCAGCTCAAAGTGCTCCCCTACTCAGGTCTGCTGGAGCACATGAACAGTGTTGTGGAGTTACAGCTGGAGGAGAACCCGTGGAACTGTTCCTGCGAGCTCATTGCTCTCAAAACCTGGCTGGAGAGCATATCGTACACAGCTCTAGTTGGCGATGTTGTTTGCGAGTTCCCTTTCCGGCTTCATGGGAGAGATCTTGACGAGGTTTCAAAACAAGAGTTGTGCCCGAGGAGAGCCATCGCTGAATATGAAATGCCACCCCTGCCACATTTGAGCACCGATGCATACTATAGGACAACACCAGCTCTAGTCACGGCCTCCTTCACCTCATCTGGGATTGCGCGGTCCTCATCAAGACCCACCAAGGGACCTCGCCAGTCAGGCAAATTAAAATCAAGACCCACTTCTCGCATACCATCCAACAAACCGCAGAATTATGGCCAGATCATTTCATATCAAACCAAATCCCCGGTGCCTTTAGATTGCCCAACTGCCTGTACGTGCAATCTTCAAATTTCAGACCTTGGCCTGAATGTGAACTGCCAGGAGCGAAAGATTGAGCATATCTCAGACTTAAATCCCAAACCTTACAATCCCAAAAAGATGTATCTAACAGGGAATTACATCCCTGTGGTGCGTCGATCAGATTTCATAGAGGCGACTGGATTAGATTTGCTTCATCTTGGTAACAATCGAATAGCTCGCATACATGACAGAGCTTTTGGCGATTTGACACATCTGAGAAGACTATACCTCAATGGGAATTTGATTGACCACCTCAAGGCTGATATGTTTTATGGATTGGAGACCCTGCAGTTCTTATATTTAGAATACAACGTCATTAAAGAGGTTGCATCCGACACCTTTCAGCATGTCCCCAAACTTCAGCTCCTTTTCCTCAATAATAACCTCTTAAAAACTTTGCCAGTGGGAACATTTGAGGGCCTGACATTAGCCAGACTGAATCTTCGCAACAACCATCTGCGATATCTGCCAGTCAGCGGCGTGCTGGATCAGCTTACAGCACTGGTGCAAGTCGATTTGTTCGAGAATCCCTGGGATTGCTCTTGTAGCATACTGGAGCTGAAGATGTGGCTGGAGCAGCTTAGCACTGGCACAGTTGTAAACAATGTCATCTGTGGCTCGCCTAAGAGGCTAGCTGGGGAAGATATGAGATACATTAAGACAACTAATTTCTGCCCTAATAACTCTGATATACTTGCCTCCATGATCCCTCCCTCGGAAGAATCTTTCCCTGGCAGCACTATCACCATAGAAACATCCTTGGACTCTGACACACAATACAGCACCATTCCTTTATCTGTGATGATTCTTGCCCTCCTCCTCATGTTCATTTTGTCAGTGTTTGTAGCTGCAGGATTGTTCGTGGCAATGAAAAAGAGACGTCAGAAGAGTCAAAATAAGCAGAATAACTCCATGAATGCTTGCATTAGCTCTCTCAACATGGAATACGGCCTTTACAAAAAGGGATCCATTCCCAAAGTCAGAACATCCGCTGGACATGTGTACGAGTACATCCCACCTCCCACTGAGTCCACATGCAGAACTACAGCCCACACCCCGACGGACAGTAAATCAGTGGATGGATTTAGAGACTTTGATGAGTTGAGCGGCGCTTTTCTGGGTAACTCGGATGAAGAGGCAGCCAGTAATGTAATAAGCTCGGAATACAGTGCCACTACTCCAGAGCCGCTTAACAAGCCCTCCACCCCTCACCAAGATGATCTGTGCTACTACAGAGATGTGCTGGAGCCTGACAAGCACACACGCTACAGCAATACGCTACCATGCAAGCATACAGCGCATTCATCGACTCAGTATACCTCAGACTTTGATGCAAGGCATCAATACGTGCACCCAGAGAGGATACAACAGACAATACTTTATTGCACAGCACCAAGTACTGTTTATGTGGAGCCCAACAGGAGCGAGTACTGGGAACTGAAAGCAAAGCTTCATATTGATCCAGATTACCTTGAGGTTCTTGAAAAACGAACAACATTTACACAGTTTTAAAGAGCCTTGGCCCCTGGACAGATGCATTGATGCAATGTATCCATTTTAATCAGGAATGAGACCATGTTTAACAAACAGGCTTCATTATTTTATCACCTTTATTAGAACAATGCATTGTGAGCTACAGTATGCATTTCTGGGAATCATGCTTTACAGGATTGGATAATAAAGGGGAACACAACTCATTTTAAATGATCACTTAACACTTCATCCCCGCGGTGTTTAACAGTTTGGTTTAAATTTGTAAATATGAACAAGCAACCAGAGATTCAGGGCTCTTATGACTAATCCCATCATAAAATACATCCTGGAGGTGTTTCATTGACAATAATGTGTCACTGAGCTTTTACTCTCAAATTAGCTGCATTTCGTGAGTGTTAATGAGCCGTGCAGATGATATGTTCTTATCCCAAAATATAACAGGTTTTTGTTACACTTATACGTATGGCTCCCGGTCCTGTCTTTTCAAATATAATCAAACTCATACATGAGGCTAAATCAGATTTATTCTGCAAGTAAATCTATCTGTAACCATGAATTTGACCTGTAGTCACCTGTGTAGGTGTTGACAGAAGTCACATTGCCTACACATCTGGTAGGAAATTGTGCTCCAGTGAAAAAATGGATTCAGACACATTTAGCGAGGTAGTTTCTCCTCCGGTGTGCACGGCTCTGGAATGATAATACTAAATGCATGAGATCATAAAACAAATTCCAATGTAATATCTCAAAGCACAGATTATGAGGCCAAATCTCTGCCCTGTTGTTTACCAGATTTGGGAGAGAATAATTAATGTATCCTAAAAATATACTGAACTGACCTACAGCAGTGCATATACTGCAGGATAATCTGTCAAAGTCGGTGGCGTTCCCTCAGAGCCTCTCCATCTCCAAACCAACTGCACTTGTGGATTTTGGACACATGTTGCACTTGTATTGAGTTAAATATTAATGTATTGTAAGTGTACTCAGAAGTGTTGTAACTAAAAGATTATAATTGCAACTGTAATAAAATGTATTGCAACTGAAAGAAAACAAGCTTTAACTGTCAAAAAATATGTACAAATGCATTTTCTGGCATTTTTACATAAACATACAGGTTGAACATGCGATTGTCGAGACTGTAATGAGTCTCTTTTTTATTTGTACCAGAACCAAAGCACTTCACACAAAAATCAGCTCATGATATATGCAAAGTTTGACACTCAGTGGGTTACATCAAAGCACATACCTGTGTTTTATTGTATCCTTACAATCTTTTTTCTTAATAATATGTCTAGATACACCTACAAAAATGTCTTCCAGTTGCAATACATTTGAGTAGATTTGCAATACGATATGAGTCTAATAGTTCTCCATATAATTCTGCGTGAAAATCTTGAAAATCTGTTGGCCTCGGCCCATATAAAACATATTTTAAATTACTATTTTTATACAAACAAATATTTCTTTTCATTCTTTTGTTCTTTTACAGAAAAAAATGCACTATTGACTTCTACAAGTCAACAATGATGTCACTTTCTGAAATGCACACTATGGTAACACGTGCATATAGCCATAGAATAGGTTTGATAACAACATACATAAAAGTATTCATGTTAAAAAAAAAATCTTGCACTATGCATAGATATAGAGTATACTTCTAGACAATCTGTACAAAACGCAGCTCATCCCCTCAGTCACCAACCAACACTCATAAACATAACATTTAATAATATTATCACATCGCATAAATGCTTGTTTGAAATTTAACAGACATGAATATTCAGAGGTACTTTTGTACCACATTTTGGATAATTCATCTTTTCTAAAACTTCATATATTTTTAATTATGTGTGTTTTTATGGGAATACTGAGTGGATTTGTGTGTATTGCATTACAAAAAGAGGAAACACTGTCTCATTATTTGACATTGTTTGTTCCATCTGTTTGGTGCAGGGTCGTATGAAATCTGGCAATTTGACTGCAATTAGCTGTTTCTATTGCCCGCCTCTGAAGGAGGGATTGATTGGAAGTGTAACCAATGTGTAAAGCTTTAGCCATGAGATTGAAAAGCACAACAGATGAATGCAGTATAGTTGAATGGTCGTCTTTATGCATAAAATGTCCCATGGTCCTAAGCACATCATCCAGTCTTAATGCAGTCTAACCAATTTCTGGGTCAATAGTGTAAGATTTTCCCTGAGAGTTTAATACACAGAGTAAATTCACATCATTTGCAGTATTATGCACTGAACCTGTCATCTTAGCTCAGCTAATTAGAGGACGTGGTGTATCTGGACCCTGTTTGCACGTCACCATGTATTACACTGCAGCATTAGTCATGCTGTTTATCAAGTATACATTCTTGGTTTGTTGCTTTTCACATGTTCAGAGTCATTTTGTGATTATTTTGTCAGTCGACCTGTGTCTGCTCTTTGGAAATTCAAATGAAATCCACACAGTGAAGCATGATGTAAACCTGCACAGGTTTGTACTTTGTTACATGTAGGATTTTTTTAAAAATCAATATATTGCTGTGAAGTTAGTGGTGAAAACACTGTAAACCTGCAAACATACACAGACAGATCCACACAAACTGTGTTTATTGTGAACAGTGGCCAGCATTCTGTTTGTTTTAGTTCTCAGAATGATAATTATTTTTTAAATGTGTGGTAAATTTTGTACAGCCAAATACAACAGATGAGGAATGGCACACCACAAGCAGGCAAACAGTTGAGTTTGCCAATGTATTTAAAGGATAAACTACACTTTTAACATTTTATTTGTCATTTTCTTTCAGTTTGTAAGAATCTTGCAAATGTATCCGTGTAATGGGACACAGCATTTACTGTATATAACAGAAATTTATAAGGTGTTTTTTTCTCTTTCAGCATTTTGTAAACTGACCAAATGCAGATCTTTGTCACATGTGAGACTACAAATACTGATAATCCAAAAAAGTGTTAAACTGAAATGTGACTGTCCTGTGTATATGTGCAAATGTTTAATTTGCAAAGAAGACAAAGAGGTCCAGTCAGTGTCTTATTCTTATTCCAATTCTTGCGTTTGCTTTTGTTTGTTTTGTTTCATTTTCATATTGAAACAGTGATTTTCTATATATGTCAACCTCTGATTTGTAAATAGAACACTTCATCAGCATTTCCATGCAATCTCGCATCGGCTCTGAAAAGCAAAAACCTGGTCTCTTACTGCAAAAACACAGTGCAACTAGGAATATGTGGGGTAAATATATCTACAATGTGCTGTTTCTTTAGTTGTTAGCTGATGAATAAAAGATATGCATTCATTTGGTATACCCTTGTTTCTGTGTTGCCTTCTCCCTCTAACGCATGGAGTGTGCAGTAAATGTCATAGTGCACGGAGAGGACAGATGTTGAAATGTTGCACAAAACCCCATTGGCATTTTTCAGAACATTACTAAAATTACAATATCCAATTCAAATGCTCATATCAAGTCATTTTCAAGGTTTCAATTAGGCAAATGGGAAATAAAGAAATGTGTTTCATAATCAACATGGAGATGGTATAGTGAGTTCTTTATGATGCCTTAGTTTTACTCAGTATCACCCAAAGACATTTTGACTAAGACCTTAAATGATCAATTCTCTCATGTATAAATGAAATGATTATCTGCTGCCCAGAGCGTTCAAACAGCTGCGCAAACAGCAGAGCAGGCCTCGGGCAGAATGACAAAGTATACCCAGGCTATACCAAATGTGACTCTCGCGTACACGTTTGAATTCAAAAATGTTTGATCTGGTGCCTCGTTTGCTGTGTCAACTGTGATGTGCACAAAGCTGGAATAAGTTTGACCTTACTGTAACTGCAATATGATCACATCTGCATGCACATACAGACATTCACAGACAACCTATATTGGTAGCAGACATAGCTTTCTGGAAGCCCAGTATCCATGGAAACATCCAATTACCTGACACAGAAAAACAATTCTAGAGCGAGCAGCACAATGCTGACAAAGAGAGTGAACTCATTTGCAACTTGGCTTTTTGACATTTATCTGATTATTGTATGTCACGCGTCTCTAAACTGTACACATTGTCTCTGAAAGACTAAAGACGACTTGCGGGGAAATGTATCTCGCCGCACTGCATTTAGCCGTGACTGACGAGCACATGATCTCTGTCTGAAGAGTGTAAATCTGAATAAGACAACTAACCGCTGTGGATCATCTTTGACTCATCTGTTTGTCAGATTGATGGTGTTATGTTGCTTAGCAGCTTGAAGACCCCAATTTTGCGAGGGAGCGGGAAATTAGGGCAGATCTACATTATGTAAGCTTGAAAAGATGTGTCAGGCAGTGTGAAGACAGCATATGACTGCGAGCATCCACCAAAGGGAAAACCTTTACTATCTGCTTACATCAGGCAAGCAAACACAGTAGAAATACCACTGACTCAAACCTCCTTGATATGTCTCTCTTTCTTTCAAAATGGAGATGAGAATAGAATCTCACATCTGGCGACATATGTACGGCTTCCAGTTGTTAGTCTCAGACTACGTTTCTGTCCCCGAAGCTCTTTCAGTCTTCTGTTTCCCTGTGCAGCAGTGCTCCGTTTCGCTCTTTCTCACTTTGTGTGTGTATGTGTGCTTGAATGTGTGTGTCTGGATGCATAAATTATTGACTCTGAGTGTATTCATGCTTGCCTCGAGGACTTCAGCCAAGCAGTGTAGCAAGACCTTTATCCTCTCTTTTCGTCTTTC
The DNA here is from genome assembly GCF_056507025.1 of Lutjanus erythropterus. NCBI lineage: Eukaryota > Metazoa > Chordata > Actinopteri > Lutjaniformes > Lutjanidae > Lutjanus > Lutjanus erythropterus. The sequence continues at coordinate 25,655,889 of NC_139324.1, forward strand.
AACATTTTTGTCTCAATAAACCTTCACAGCAGCGAAGTAAAGGGCTTCACTAATAATTTATGCTGTACATCGTGTACATAAACTGTCATTTATCTGTGTCCAGTGTGCTTTTATATGCTCCATGCAGTAGGCAATATGAGGAGGGATGTCATCCCCCTTGTAAGAAAAATAACCTAAATGAATCCCCCTTGTTAACTTGCCATCCCCCCTCTCCAACCCCTCGTAGCAGAGAGTGCAGGGGCAGAGGGTTTGTTTAGTTTGAGTGTGTTAGTTTAGTCTGCCTGAGTCATTGATCCTTTATCTGACTGTTTGTGAAAGTTAGAATCTCTAACCATGACCATGACTGAAATATCAATAATCTCATGTGCATTGTGAATTGATTAATCCATGGCGCTGAAGTACCACATGGATTTGTACTTGAAACTGACCCTTCGCTCATCCCCTCCCGTGAACAGCAACTGTCCGATCAGTTAAGCAGCCATATTAGCTTTGTATTTCTCTACATGTTGAAACTGCTGCATGGGGTTGAAACTGCTGCAGAACGTGAGGAATGGATTAAACTAAACTGTTAAATCTGTGCTTTGTTAAAGTCTTTATCTGTCCTAAAATAAGCTGCAGAGTTAGCATGTCTAGCTAACTAGCACTATCTTACTACCTGCAGTAATGTTACCTTGAGCCAAACAAATACCACTGCATTTGCCAAGTGTAGGGCTTATTCCCAGGGGCTGAATTTGGATTAGTTATGTGGGGATTTGAGGAGGAAGATGTGGACCAATGAGGATGCATCTCTCTGGCTCGCTCTCTTACGTCTAAGCTGGGCTAGTTTAGCTCCTATCCTGGCTCTCTTCCTGTAATGACCATCTCAAGGTCCACTGCACTTAATCTAATCCCTGTGCTTCCTTTTTTCCATGTTAATAAGTGTATTTCTGTTGTCTATTCTATACATATACGTTTTATTTCACCATTCGACCAGTGTCAGTGATGAGATGTAAGCTAGCTTTAGCCTCAGTCTTTTAGCATTAATATTAATATCACACATGCACCAAATAACTAACTTTGCATACGTAATACAGTCTCACAGGGTTATCATTTTAAAATGTGTCAGAAATATTAAAAAGCCGGCTGGAGACGGATTTCTCAGCTGATGCACAAGGAGTTCAAACATCAACGCTGACTCACGTTAGCTAGCTACACTGATGAAATCTGCTAGCGAGACTCATTATAGCTGACAGAATCCACCGTCATCAGCTAGAAATGAGAAGCTGCTTTTGTTTGCTCCTCTGAGGAATCAAATACCTATTGCTTCAAATATTACTCCCAATTTTGATGTTAAGTCTGTGAAAATGGAAAGCCTGCCAAGCGTAGCAACAGTAACTAAGAAAGGCAGGGCTTAGTGAAGGATCATTTGCAGATGGTATTAAAAACTACACAGAACCTAAAGAGTCGTTTATGAGTTGGTTCTCTATAGTGAACAAAACAAACCAGGTCCACCCCCCTGTTTAAAATTAACAAATCACATGTCATGGTAATGTCCATTGTTTAACTGGATTTGAAGAGAAATTACATGCTGCAGGGGTAGAGTGGTATTTACAAACCCAGAGAGGGGGATTTGGATTTGGGATGTGCTAAACTTTGCCAGTATATTTGCAACAACTGGAAACAGTATGTGTGAGACACACTAATATTTATGAGGGCTTATCCAGGCTTATGACTGCCAACCTGAGAAAAGTGACAAAATCCTTCTTCATCCCCCCATTTAGTACTCTACACTAAACATGAGAATGATATTTCACATCAAGAAAAAAGAAAAGCTTTGGCAAAAGGCGAAATAAAATGTTGTGTTGTGAATAAAGTGAATTGATGTTTATAAGAGGCTTTATAGCTCTTGAGTGCTCTGTATTACAATGTCAGACTGTTGGCTGTATGCATAATGTCATTCTCTGAGATTTCCTGCCAATATTCATACAAATTAATAGTATTCCCCAATTCAACATTAGGCACACTGAATAGTGCATTTTCCCTCCTTCACTCACTGGCATACTGTGCATCTCTTATGCTGCTCGGCTGATTCGCTCATCTCACATTAACCTCTGTCCATGCCTGATATCCACCCTCTTTTTATCAGCCCCCTTTTCCTCATGGCTCTTCAGCACATCAAGGGCATGTCCTTCTCTGTATCCTGGCCTGAAGTGTCACTATAACAGCCTAGCAGGCTTTGGCCTGTAATTTATAGTGACAACAAACATGCCTCGATGGACAGCATACCACATTTGTGAATATGTTGTAAAATATGTATTTACAGCCAAACACTAAGACAGTTTTTTTTTTTTTCAGTCTCATGGTGGATTTATTTATAAATGCGACACACCAGCGTGATCCACTATAGAGCTGTCTCCTCCTGATTTGAAAAAGATGTGACCTGAAAGGGCCCTGTTTGTGTTTCCTCATTCAGTTGAGAGATGGGAGAGACACAAATCTCACAATGAAAAAGCAGCCCTGTCTGAACAATAATGGTACACTCAAGATCACAGACAGTTAAAAAGGGTAGGATTTTCTCCAGAAGCACTGGCTACTGACCGTGATGACCAAGATTATATATTTAAATGTAAAGTCAAGGATTACTTTAATACATTTCCACAGTGCTTTAATTAAAAACATATTTTCAGGGTTACATTTTGTATTATTTTGGACAATCTTTTCTTAGTAGGGACATAATTTCACACAGTGAGGTGAATCTGACTTGGCTGTGAAGCTTTTGAATCAAGTGCTATGATGTGTGAGTGGACTATTACAGATTGCCCATGTACTGTGGCAGCCTGAATTTAAATGCAGCCTCTGCTGCACTGTTGCACATTTCCTTCCTCTCTTTCCTGACCATCTCCTAAAACCAAACTGACAGCTGGAGGAGGGCGGCTAACCACTCGCCTTTGTTCAAATGTTCAGTTCGTTCTGACACGTAGCACTTCAATCTGATCAAACCTCTCCGCAGAGGGAGAAGCTAACTATAATAATCATTCTGCTAACATATTTCCTACGCCCATACTTACCAAAAAAGTGACAGCACAAATTGTACTAAACGGCCTAATTGAGTTCATGTAACATTACATCAGTCCTGCGCTCCTTGGTCCTGGGCTAACGTCCAATTCACTGTGGTTTAAAGCTTATAGTGGGTGATTTTTATATCAGATTAATGCTCAGTGGTAGTAGTGGCAGCTAAGTATAGACAAAGGTGTAGTGTAAAAAGTGTCATACTACACTAAACACACTACCATGATTTATTTTATGATTGATGATTTCTGAACCATTTTCATGAGTTAAGATTGTTATTGGATTCCTAAATCAGTTTTTGCTGTCTTTTGTTGTTACTGAAGTTCCTGGGGACAAATCGGAAAAGAGTTATCTGCAGTGCTGTGCATTTATATGGAAATGCTAGCTGAAAATCATAACCCTCTAAAAGGAGTTGAAGCGCATTGCAGAAAATACCGTCTGGGACCAAGGCTTCTTATTTCACTATTGTACTCAGAGGAACAGTATATGTGGTTGATCAAAAGCTAAAAAGGTCTGTAGGTTTGGTACAGCTTTACTCTGAGAGACTGGATTCACTTTCATCTTGTCTGTTATGTAAATTTTCCCTTTTAATTTCAAGTCGACAACATTTATGTTTTCTTTCTAATATAACCACTAGACCACAAATCATATGTGGGCAATATGAGTGAAAATTCTTTTTTTCTTTTTGGAAATGCAATATTTTCACTCCAGCACAGTGTCAGATAAATGATGCAACACCTACTGAGCCGATAAGGGCTCTTGGTCAAGGACAATGCAGTACAATGCAGTAATAGACACCATGTTTCCATCCAAAGTACCCAGAACTTTTTGTCCCAGGAACTAGTTTTCAACAGTGGTAGAAAGAGTACTGAAAATCTGTCCTCAAATAGAAGTACTGTTACATCACTGAATTTTTACTCATTTACAAGCAAAACTACTGGTGTTGAAAAATACTTAAGTAAAAGTACAAAGTGTTCTTCTAAAAAACTACTCAGCAGATTATTGTCTTTTTAATCAAAGATGTTTAATGCAATGTAGGAGGCATTCAATCTAAAGGGGTTTCTGTTTCTCTAAATCTTCAGTCTAAATTACGTCCAACTCCTGTTCTGTTTTTGGTCAGTGGTCACAGTCATCTCTCCAAACCTGCTAATGGTGCAGGTTTTTTATGTCTATATATCACGGTTGTCATTGGCTCAGTTGTGATCAGATAGCCTTATTGGCTACAAAAATATTGATGAAGGTTTTGGATATTAATTCAAATTGAACTCAGGACTCAATTTTGATTTTAAAGTAAGTAAATTACATAGTGCCATGCATACTTCAGTAGAGTAAATTTATAGACTTGAAAAAAAAAACTCCCCCCAAAAATGACTTAATTACAGTAATTTGTGTAGTTGTAGTTAGTTATTTTCATCCCTGCTTTTCAAGGAACTAAAAGGTTCCTTCAACCCGTTGGTGTCTGTGTTTCCAACATGGTCTAAAGACCCGCAAAGAATAGGCAAATTAGTCTGCTGACATCTGAAAAAATGTCAGCTGTTCTTACGTGCTATTTTTGCACATTCACTTTATCATTGTGGGTTGATATTTGCAATGACTGTTGGATTTTGATCTCAGCATATATGTTGAATAAGGCCTGGACTTTGTTGTCAGTCCTGTCATTGCTTTCTTCTGTAACTCCATGTGATGTGTCACAGCACAATGAACAAACTAAAAAAAATACTTTGTGGCTTTAAAAATAGTGGCTAAAATAAAATGTTGAGCCATGCATCCACCCCACTTCCTACAGGCAGGGACCCTCTCCCTCTTTGTACTACATCTCACACAGCTGTAGCTGGTTTACAACTTGAAAGCCTGATGTGTCTCTTTCAGCCACTAACTGGTACTGTGCCCTTCTGTATGAGTCGCTGAGAGGCAGTGACAAAACGTTGGTGTCTGACGAGTTGAGAATGAGACCAGCTCTACATTGCAAGTGCCACCCCCCAAAGTTCTGGTACCTTTGGTAAATACTATTCCCTGAGGAGAGACTTTTTTGGCGGGTACAATAATGCCCTGGGACCTCATTCAGATCCTGGTCCCTACAGTGGAAATGCACTGAGTTCCTCCAAGGTTCCTTGTCCCTGGGGAAAGTTCCTGTGGTGGAAAGGTGGCCCTCATCCCCACACATGCTTTGGCATCTGGTTCAGCAGCTTCACAGCACAGGACCTGGTTTATAAAACTGGAGCATGAACCCTAACAAGTCTTACACATTGATCTCTTTAAACCGTCTCATAGAAATATGTAAATACCTTCCAGTTATTCTCCTGTTCTTGAATTTTCTTATCTCTATTTTCTCATTCCTGTCTTGCCTCCCTTTGCCCACAATAACTCACAACATGCAATAGTTTCTTAGTACCAAATATAGAGTAACTCGTCTATAATAGCGGCTCTGTAAATTTACTTTAAGTGTGAATGCAGTTTCATTTGTTTTCCTATTTATGTATAACAACATGATTCAGTGCATCTCAGAATACTCAGCCGGAGATATTTATGTACACAGCATTGTCTACAAACACTACAAGAAAGACTTTCCTCTCGGTTTAGTTGGTGGGAACTCAGACACTATTTTATTTCAACTTGAAGATAACATTTTTAAGCAGTGTATAGTTCAAGGCATAGCAAGACTCTCATGTCATACTCAACTCTCGTGACAGGCTGAGGTTGTGCTGTGGTTCCTAAAAGCACTTTTCCGTGTTTCTGTCTCTCTTCGCTGCGAGTATCCTTGTGGGATTTCCAACAAGCTACAATGGATCCAGACAGATGGCAAGGTGGGGGTGTTGGGTAAGCATCTTCTGAACCCCAGGGAACCCTGCCATATACAAGCTGTCAGACAAATGTCTTCACCCAGCTTCTTATTTGTTATAATATAATGAGATCCTGACTCTGATGTTCATTTTCCCAATTGTTCAGCCACCCAAAAGAACTGAGAATTCAGTGTTAATGCCAAACACTTGGTTCTTGTTAAGAAGTTTATGCATACACTCCCCTTATTAATTATATTGTTGTTATGCCAACAGCATCTTCATATCCTTTATGAATGCACCAGGGCAACAAGGCCATCAGGAATCTACATAAAGTGAAGTAGCAAATAGGTCATGAATATCATTAATATTCAAAAAGCTGCACTTCAAAGAGTGGTAACTCAATGCCTCAGCATTAACTGCATTTGACCATTCATATCTTTCCTCATTAACCACACTAGGAAGCATTATTTGCTGAGGGCTGTGTACTGCAGGCTGGTGGCGAATGCATCAAAACAGTTCTTTTAAGTTGCTCCTTGTGTTACAGTAAGTATCGTGCAGCTACAACAACTCCTAACAAGCCAAAAGACTGAGAAGACCCGCTGCCAGTATGTGTCAGCTCTGGTAATGCTGATGAAGCTCACAGCAATTTATGTAAGACACTACTTCAGTTGTTCACTGTTGACTGGATAATTGACAGGCTATTGTTGGTTGGCTGCCAAGATTTCCCAGATTTCCCAAAAGACGTGTCAAATTTATCCAGCCAACCACTAAAACACTTCACAATTTTTTTTGACAAGGATTGTTTCATTCTGCAAACAAAAAGTTATGCCTTTAGAATAATTGGAAACATGCCATAATAAATAAACAAAAGTAAACAAATAAAAAAGCAGCTTTTGTGCTCCAAGTGCACCACGTTCTTTTAAATTCCAAACCCTCTTACTGTGCCCAGCCTGAACCTTACCTTGTTTTATCTACCAACAGTCAGGTGATTATGAATCTACTCTACAGGACCTCTTGAAAATAAATTTACATTCAGCTGACCTGAACTGATCATTTGTTGAACTCTTAATAATAGTAAACTGAAAACATCTATCAGATAATCTGATGAATCTGTGAATAAGATGTAGTACCTGTCCTGTTAGTTATTGATACCCTGTTGAAATTTGACAGGGGACTTAAAGTAACTCTGATCTTTTTATACATGTTTTGTATTTATCCACACTGAAATGTTCCCAATTACATTCAAGGCCAAAACATAACACAGTATATCTAAATTACAGTGGATTCATAGTGAATGAAACTTCATAATTGCCTCTTTTCATGAACATGATTTCAGCCTGAGTCATGTCAGATAGATTTTCCCCAGCTATGCTGACTTTTTAACGATGAAGACAACGATTCCCACGATCCCATGCTACTTCACTACATCATCAAACTACGTCTTTTGTGATTGCTTTAACGTGAGAGAAACCCCTAACTGCATAACTTACATATTGTTCATTTACATTTAAGACAATTAATAAACCACCATTTCTAGCCATGCTCTGCTGGCTCTGCTGATGCAGATGCCATGTCTCTCTGTCTGTCCATCCGTCCGTCCGTCCGTCTGTCCGTCCGTTTGTCTGTCTGTCTCTCTGTCAATCCACCACTTTGGTCCAGACTGAAATATCTCAAAAACTAGCCACTGGATGGATCACACATGAAATTTAGAGCAGACAAATTAATGGCTTTGGTGATCCCCTGACTTTTGCTTTAGCATTACCAGCAGGTCAGACTTTTCACTTACATCTGCATCTAACTTGAATCCTAATGATTTTTTTGATCTCTTGACTTTTCCCAATGATGTCGGCTTTACGTTGACATTTGTGGTTCTGTTGTGTAAAAGTGCCTTTAGCCAGTCTGTCTGTCAGAGGGTTTACAGTTTCAAACTACGTCAGACAACTTTAATGTGCTCTCGGCATATGTTCTGCTGTGATGGTACAGCCTGTACTCTGTGATTTCCTCTCTCGGAGGAAAACAGTTTATCAATCTATATATCTAAGCACTTACAGATTATTTAGTAAACAATTTAAACATTGGACTCAGCACTAAACTCTCGTTTTGTTGATGCTGTCTACATGTCCTGCTTGTTTGCAGTTCTTGTCTGCAAATGTTGTGCAATATGTGCTTATGTCACCACTGTTTTGTATGTGCATATATGTATTACGTGCATTGTATGATGTCCTGCTTGTCCTGCATATATGTCACTACTGTTTTGTATGTGATTGTATTATGTGCATTGTATGATGTCCTGCTTGTCCTGCATATATGTCACTTCTGCTTCTACTGTTTTTTTTTTAGAATTGTGTCCTTTTCTGTCTTCACACCGCATGTCCTGTTTTGCTTTTGCTTTGCTGTATTTTAGGAAGCCTTTAACACCTTGGCAAGTGACTGCAGAAGAGAAATAGCTTTTTGGCTAATCCTGGATTTTTTTTTTTACCATGCATATTTATTAATTTGGATTGTCCCTCTCTAAATAAACTAAACTAATGAGATGTGTTGACAACCCTCCAATAGTTCATTTGTAATTAAAATTTGCACAGACATTCTTGTTTCTCTCAGGATGAATTGTAATCATCCATTAACTGCTAAATATCAGCATTTTTATCCATATTTCACTCGAACACCACTGTGCCTGAGTGCAGCCTCACAGAATTCCTACTACAACTGTAGACCCTTAGTCTTCTTCTATTATGCATTCCTCAAAAATATGAATGCTTAATGATGGCCTATTGTTACCCATGATCAAAAAGAAGTCTTGTCACTGTCATGCTCAAGCACCGCACTACAAAAGCTTTCAAATATATATTTCAATACCATATCTCAAAACTAATTAAAGGATGTGAAATGCTGGCATATATCTAAGCTCACACACAAACAAAACAAACAAGCAAACAAATGTCATATAGCTGAGGATAGCAGAAAAATGGTTGAGAACACATCCAAAGAGAACACTGCCAATCCCTGATGAGTCTTGAACGCAGCTGGATCTGCTGCTGCAGCATCAGCTACACAGGCCAGAAACACTCCATACAGATCACTAAACACAATGTTCAGCCTTGACTGCATGGAAAAGAAAAGAAAATCCCCATTACATGTCAGCAAGGTGAAACATTACGACCGCGATGGCCTTAACTGAAAGATCAAATAATGTGTTCTTTTAATGTTATGTTCATGAAACCCACAATAAGCCAGTGTCCTCACTGTGTGTGTGTGTGTAGCAAAGGGAAAAGGATTTTCTTGGAATGGCCGAGAGGCAGTCTGGTCGCAGGTCTGTGTTTTTGTTTATTGTCACACATGAATGTGAGCTTACCACCACAGGCGCTGACTTGCTGCTCTACAAGGACCCTTGAAAATACAGTACATTCTTGTGGCGACACGCTCAGGTGTAAACTAAGGGATCGCCCTTCTGGAAAGCATGAAAAAAGATATTTGCATCTGCTTTGTAACACCAGAGTCACCTGCTGCAGCTGAGCTCACTGAGCATGTGAAGACGCTCCTCAGAGCGTTTCGATTTGACACTAAACACATGTCCTCTGAAACTAATTAAAACGTAATAGATTTAAAGTGATGTTAGAATTAATACAAATTCTTTAACAATGTGTGATAACAAATCAATCTCCACAGTGGTTTACAATATGAAACTCATAAGAATGTAAGATGAATTATTCAAAGGCACTATTTTAGATTTCACAATGTCTCTTAATAATTCATCACATATCCTGCATATTTGAAAATACCTGAGCTTGTGTGGAGGTTTACATGCATATTTATAGTATCTTTTAATTCAAAAATCCAGAATGCAGCACAGCAATCCTGCAAAAAAAATTGAACATATTTTAAAAACTAGAAGATAGATTTCCTTTTACTTATCTGTCCTTTTAAATGCCATGCAATAAAATACTCCAGACCTTTCAAAGACAGCAATCGATTCCTAGAAGATGATAAACTCATACAAACAGATTACAACAGATTCCCTCCCCGTTAATCCGAGTGCTGATTGTCATCTTGATGGGTTCTTTTTCCCACGGGGAGAATTCTCCCACCGGTTCTAACACAGTTAAACTCCTCACCTAGCCACTGGCTAACAGATCAAAGCAACATCCACTCACAGGAAAACAGTCAAGCATGGAAAAAGGTTGGTTGCTATAGCAACTTATATCACTCCTTGTATGGTCTCACACCACAATTTCATTATTAGGACAGCAGCATATTAACCACATTAATCAACCCGAGCCCTTGTTCTTACAGCAACAACACCTGCTGTGATAATTGCAGATGGCAGCAGCAGGTTGTGTTTATGGACTCTTATTTACACATATAGACAGTGCAATGAACTGTGCAGTAGCTATGAAATTGCTTTGTTTACATTGTAGACCAAAATATCTTTTAATTTTCATTCTGTATATGTAGTATAGTAGGTCACACTTTATTTTACAGTACGCTAATAAGACATAACAAGCTGTGCTTTCTTTTAAAGATTATTTTTAGGCTTTTTGCCGTTATTTGACGGACACAGCTGAAGAGCAGACAGAAAAGGAGGCTGCACCGCAGGCTGGAACCGGACCAGCGTCCGCCGCAGAGGGCTGACGGCCCCAGTACACAGGGCGCACGCTCCACCAACTGAGCCACAGGGGCACCCCAGCAACAAGCTGTGCTTTGTATCAAATTAGACACAAGAAATAGTATGTTATAATTATGTTATAATCTTTCTTAGAGGACAATTAGGGTCACCTTACAGTAGAAATGAATTGTAGACACACCATTTTTGGCTGGTCCCGTACAATTGGCAGAGTAACCAAGACTGATGCTTGTTTCTTTGATCAAATCACATTATCTGCCTACAGTATTACAACAAGCCTCTACAGTCACCCATAGAGAAAATATTCTTCTGCCTCTATAATTTTGGCTGTTACTTGGTAGATCGGGTTCACATATTGCTTTTAAATGGGGAAGTAGCAGAGCTGTGATTTCATTTCAGTTTACAGAACAGTTTTGCTGTAATGTGTCCCTAATTACCCTGTAATAAAGTCTAATAAGGGTCTAATAGTGGGTAATCACTCAATTTAGTTTATAGTACAGTTCTGATGTAATGTGTCCCTAATTGCTTCTAAAAAAGACTAATAAGGGTCTAATAAAGTGTCTACTACTGTCAAATAAAGAACATTATGTCTAGTTTTTGTCCAGTTTGATTCAGAGTATGACTTGTTAAATTACATTATTATCTTATCGCTGTACTGTAAAATAAAGTGCAACCGGGTAGTATAGTATATATAGGTTCAGTTGAAAGAATCAATCTTGAGCATGAGATTTCTTTCATGCATGTCCTGTACATCGCATTTACTCTGCATATACAGTATGTCCTTCTGCCCCTCCCAGGAGACTGAATTTCTATGACACAGGAGGACGACAACATCAAATATTCACACTTGGTTTTACCACACTCGGAATAAGAGCGTCCTTGGAAGTCTGACATCTCCTGTATAATTAAGTTGTCCGGATTAAAGCAGGAATGCAGCCTAATCAGCAGCGGGATACGTTGATAAGCATTAAGCCACGAAGACAGAAATTATTAAAAACTCCTACTGATCAGAAGGTCCCATAATGCATCAATCCTCAAGAATGAGGTCAACCACTTTGGGTTTCCATACAGTCGAATCCATTAAATATGTGGTTTTGACAGCTGTAGAAACCTGCACTGGCTTATAGAACAGTCCTTACACAGTACAGCGAGGGAGTGAATAAAAACGTCCTTCACATTCACAGTGTCATTGATTATACAGTAGTTTGTTATTTCTGGAAACGTAAAAGAATATGTCTGTGTAATACAAGGCAGCTTTGAAACTGCTTGACATTTCTGTGTATCTTAAAATAGCTCCTATTTTTCAATTTCTCTTCTGAATGTGAAGCTTCCTTACGATGTTTTTTGTTGCCGTGCCCTGACATTTGTCCTTTCCCTTTCGGTAGACCTTGTTATTTACAGTCCTCTTCGGCCTTTTGATAACTGAGCACCCATTTTAAATGTCCCTTTCAGCCCGATAGCAGCACTCTGGCACCTACTGTAGCACAGAAAAAGCTACTTCTTGCACAGCACTTGTATCAAAACGGCCATTAGTCATTATTTGTCATAAGCTAGGTGTGACTCAGAGAGGCAGAACTCCTGTTTCATTTATCTGAGTCTGCTCTGTAATAAAACCACAGATGCTACAATTCATGTCATCAGGGTTAGGTAGTAATGGATTGCATATAATCAAGATTATCTAATCATATTATAGAAGTTAATAATGATAATCTGCCCAGATCAGACCTGAAAAAGGTCTAATTAGATTTTAGTTACATTGTCAAGGATTTCTCAATCACATTTTTGATTAAATCTTCAAAATATGGCGATTTTAAAATGACAAACAATGCTCTATTAAAGGTGCAATCTGTAATGTATTCACTGTAATAAATCATAAAATGACCATCATTTGTCATTACAGATCAAGGAAACATGTTAAGCTGAGATACTCACTTCTCTGACAGCAGTGCTACAGCCACAGTGATCTCCCTTGAAGTTTCTATTCTGGGCCGGTACAACTGTTTTAGCTAGCCTGTGTCACATTAATTTCAGTTCAAATTAATGTCGGATGTTCGCCGAATGAGTAAGTGTCTGTTTATGGGTCAGATAGAATCATTAATAAGCGATGAGTGGATGATTTTAGACTTTAGTTAGACTGAACAATATGTTAATGTAGCCCGGCAAGCAGTGTTTTCAGGATAACAGGCTTAACTTTAAATTGACAGACAACTGACAGTTACAAACAGCTGATCAGCTCACAGTGTAGGACATTTCCTCGCTTGTTATTTTCAATTTACGATGTTGCACACATCTTTCAATCCTGCAGTGTTGTTGGCGCCTGCCTGAGTTTCTTTGAGTCTGAGGAAGAGGTCGGGGTAAAACAATGCGCTTCAGACACAGATGGTATATTGAATAGGGTTTCAACCCATTTAATATACCATCTATGGTACCAACTCCCTATTTGGACTGCTGTACATGTATAACTGCTACATATTACTCTTTTAACTCATAAAAAGTGCATCTGACATAGAGGGTTTCCTTGACAAATACTACACAAAAAAGAGCCCTATGTAAAAATACTTTTTATTTGCACTGAAAACACTCTGAGATGTATAAACAGAGTTATTTTACAATTTAGTGTCAGGTACATTATTTCATTGTTTCATTTTGAAGTAATCCAAAAGTAATTCAAGAGCATTTAGTTTAGGTTTACATTTTTTAGTAATTAAAGGATTATGTTACAAAGACTGCCATGTAATTTGTATTCAGTGGCTGACTACATTTCAAATGAATCTGACCGAACCCTGCATGGCACTATTTCCAGCTTCTTCTCCCTCTTTCGCCACGATCATGAAATGGAAATGTTCGACAATAATGTGCAGCAGAGCACAATGTTTTGCAATGTCAAGGCAATGTGAATGTACTGTAAAATTCATCAAATATTCATAAATGAAGGTTGGAACATTGGAAAGATTTTAAATTTCTCAAGCTCTTTCATCAGCTGTCTTCTTCAGCCTGCCCCAGCGTCGTAAGGACAGAATTCACTTACAAACAGCCCTGGCTTGTAGTGCTATCGGACATGTGTGCGCTTGTGCGTTTGTTAGCGTGTGGCTTGTGTGTCTGTCTCTTATTTACTCCCCCCGCACATCTCAATACCTGATCTCTGAGTGTTCGAGATAATGTAATTAATCATTACGCAATCGTTAACACATCACTTTAAATCTGTCTACTAGGCTTACCAGGGTCTAATTACAGACTAAAATATGAACTCCCATTAAGCAGAAGATGGTTTCCGTGCACTTAAAAGCAATCGATGTGGACAGGTTTAATTCATGCTCAGGGGTCGGCTGTGCATCACTCTGTGCTACCCCATTAAAGAATAATGCACTTCCTAATTCAATGAGACACATTCTGATTATGTTGTTGCGGTATTTTGTAATTCTATCTCACATTAAATACAACTTCGAGACCAAACAGCTGCAGCTGATTACGCCGAACAGAGAAACTGGTTTTACATCAGAGGCATGTAGAATTTAACTTTCATGGTTGGATGTTTGCTCCAGTTCCTGATGTTGCAATTGCTGCATCACCCCTTTGTGGCAATTTCTACTTCTATTTAGGATAGCGCTAAAAATTACAGTCATACATAACATAAATGCACCATAGATTTGTCATACGGAGGATCCGCATGTCCTAAAGTATAATTTAAACTGCCAACGTTAAATATAGTCACATATTGATATTAACCTGGAGGCTAAATGTCTGTTTGTTTGATGAGCTTTTCGTGAGGAAGAAGGCAGGATAAGCATGACAAGAAGAGCCTTTCAGTGTTCCATTTTTTAATGTGGTTAGCCATTATAATTTGTATTTCAGTCACCAGTCGAGATTTATTATAACTAAACCAAGAAATTTCAGTCACACTTTATTTTATAGTACACTGATAAGACATAACAAGCCATACTTCATATCAAATTAGACAAAAATGAGAAAAAAATGTTCTTTAGTCGACAGTGATAGACCCTTTATTAGACTCTTATTATAATTTATTCGAGGGTAATTACGGACAACTGTACTGTACACTAAAGTGCATTATTTACCACTGTTAAACCCTCATCAAACCTTTATAGTTTACAGTACAGCTCTGTTGTTATGCATCCCTAATTACCCTGTAATAAAGTCAAATAAGGGTCTAACAGTGGGAAATCATTCACTTTAGTTTATAGTACAGTTCTGTAGTAATGTGTCTGTAATTATTCTGTAAGAAAGCCTAATAAAGATCTAGTTATGCTGTCTGATAAATAACATATTATATATAATATGATACAAAGTGCGGCTTGCTGTGTCTTATTAGTGTGCTGTAAGTGCAAGCAAAATTCCCACAGTTGAACCTTGAAGATATCTTGAACAAACTGTTTATTTGTTTTATAGCAATCTGTAGGAGTGGAAAATTAGTTGGAGAATATGTATTGCAGATGCACTTCAAACTCTTCTACATGTCAAAACTATGTGTGGCATTTTGAAATACCCGATTAAACTAAATCAAACATGGAGAGGAGACTAAAATAATATTGCAGTGCTATCACCTTTGGAATAGTTTAAAATTAAAATGCCCAGTAAGCTCAAGAGATACAACATGAAATGGGAAACGTACAGTGTGGTGGTTCATGCGCTTGCAGCTGTTTTACTCGACGAGAAATTATCTAAATTTAATCTTGTTAATATTTTTCATGTTTAGACATCTTCTTTCCTTCACATTATTTCACCAAGCTGAGTTTTCCCTGGCAGGACATGCAGCATTATCAATAAACTGTCAAACAGTGCACTGTTTAATTAGGTCCTCAAGGACCATCGTGCCCTTGCTATCTTTTAGGTGATGGCCCGATGCTTTTGAATATACTTACAAATTAATCTGAAACCCTGCAAGCACACTGTGTCCTTATATATGCGCTTTTGGTGCACTGAGCTTTTGCTAAATGTGCCTAAAATAAGGATGTCATTGATCCATGCCCAAATTGCACCTTCTGGTCTGTCCATTGCAGTGGTTTCTCATTTTCACTCATCCTGCAGAGTAAGCATCCTGAATCCTGATATGTGTCAGACTGAAGTTTCACTACAGTGACTCAGCTGTTGTTGGAAGTTTTTAAGTCCAAGTAATTGAAAGAGAAGGCATGATAATATCAACGTAAAGACTAAATCTAGCCATCGAGCCACCTGAAACCCTCAAAGTAAGCTTGCAAGATGTTGCCAGCATTCTTGTGTATCCTGTGTTTCCACTGTTTAATGACACATGAAAATACTTAATGGTGTTTTTGTGGTGGTTGTTGCGTAAATGTCCTTTTTTCCTTTTTTAATTTCAGCAGTTTAATTAATAACAAATCGAGGGTCAAACACAGCCATGTGTCTCCACTTATGTGACTTAATTGTTAATTAATTGATCTTGAAAAATTGTACTTTCAAACTCGATTTAATCAATTTCAATGTATGTGTTATTTTTATATTATTTTATTTTAACAATAGAAAAATCATGCAATGCAACTTCTATCATGACAAACCAACAAATACTTGGCTTGGAGCAGTGTGGTGTCTTTCAGCTCGTTATCTGTGGCTTTAACTCCCAGCTGTCACCGCTCTGTTCAGCTGTGTTTCCAGCAGCAGCAGGTATCTGTATGCTACCTACCCAGCACCAAACAGCAGACAGACACCGTTCGCAACAAGCTGGTGAACATGGTGACGCATCAAGCAGCTGACGAGCCAGATATTTCCCTCAGGGGTAGGGGGAGACCAAAACAGAGTGCAAATAGGGTGAGTGAACACTGGATTTACATTCAGCAGGCGCATGGCCAAAAACACAACTCCAAATGCTGATGCTCCTCTTTGTTTGCTGGATGAGTGAGGCAGTAGTTGTTTTCTAAGGCATTACAAGTTGTTGTTCGACCTTCAGTTGGCAAAAAAAAGAATGAATTTAGATTTAAAGACATTTTTTTAGGATTTGACTTGGTGACACCTGTGGTTAGTGGCAAGTGCCTTTTAATTAAACAGGGTTCAACCACTGACTGCAAATAAAGATGGACAATGTGTCTCAACTTCCTCCCTCTAAAAAAAAACATGAAGCCAAAATATTCTGTGCAGCAATGATCAGGGTTGGAACTGCAATATCGAGGTCCCAGCAACACTCCCGGCCGACTCATGAGCAAAGGTCAGCTCTCAGTTATGACATGAAACCCCCCCTTTTTTATAGCATCAAATAACTTATTAAAATCAAACTTATCTGAAAAAAAAAAAAACACTTGAACAAACAGCAGCATGATTAGAACTACCTAAAATGGCAGAAACCATCTTTGGGAAAAAAAATCATGGAGGTGGGATTTATGACCTATACTGCAGCCAGCCTCCAGGGGGTGATGAAGATGTTTTAGCTTCACTTTTGGGAAGCTGTCACATTCTTCATCTCCATATATGTCAATGGTGCAACAGCTCAGTTTGAAATGACACATGCATCAACCACCAGGGGCAGCAAACACACCTTGAGTGGCAAGAAATGCTACAGAAGTTGTGCATCTGTGTGTCACTGTTTTAATAAAGAACAGTTACCAGTGCTGCCTGACACTGACTTTTATCGTCGGCATCATGTCCAAAATGTATATCCAAGCCCCTTGTGCATGTGGAGCAAATTTGAATCCCAAGCTGGGGCAGACTCCAGCAATGACAATGAAACTACAACACAAAGGTAACTACCACACACAAATACACAAATTTGGTTTTGCTGAAACAATACCAGCCATAAATAGCACCAAAAATGTGATTTAATGTAATGACAAACATTAAAACTTTTAGACATGTCGTAGCACTGTCATGCAGTGAAGCAAAACTGACCTTGAAGCACCTTGAGATCTGCCGGCCAGAATTTACATGATCGTCAAGTCTTATAATGGCATGACCGCCCTGCAAATGCCGTGTAGAACTGTATTGCTGTGACTCTGCTGTACACTTCCACTCTGTTTAGTGTGCTTGCATCAATCCCGCTTTGAGCTGTAATGATCTGTGTCACCGAACGATGAGTGTAGAGGGACGGCCACGTGGTTATGCAACACGATGCTGCTTGCACAAGTGTCATCTTGAACTTATCTCACACAGGGACCGGGACATATAATGTTAATTAGCTCAACAGCACAGAACTGTTTTGAATCCGATACCTTCGTCTTTTACAAGCCTGCTAAAAATAGTCACTGCAGTAAGATTGAGGGGATTTTAATTACAACAGCATATGCTTTAATTGCTTGAATTTCGTCTCTGCAAATGTTTATTTCTGTTGAACTTCTGAACTGAGTTTCCAAGGCTCATTTTATCATTATTACTGTTGTTTGTGTTCAGCCTCCTCTCTTTAATGCACCTTCTGGTCATGATGGATCTTTTCATGGGCCAGCTGCTAATGTTTCTACAGATACCTTGAATTAACAAAATCCATCATGAGAAGCAAGATTGGTACACAAATGGAAATCTTTAGCATCCCACTGCTACACCATGTCAAAGGCTTTCAGAGGCTACCAGTTGTCCTGGTTACATGGTAATGATATTATTTCTCTGTCTATGAGAGACAATAGCTTGAGTAAAACTGCATGACAGTCTTCCCAACATGTTTTATTAAATTTTTTTTAAGGGGACAAAAATAAAACACTAATAAGCCAAATCCACTATGTTCTTGAGGTGAAAGGGTTTATCTCCTAATAAACGAGGAGCCGAGCGAGCAAATCTTGAACTTGGTTAAGTTAATAAAGGTCTATCAATAGCAGCGAAGACAAGAGCTGAATGCAAACACTCCCTATCAGTCGCGTCCCTGCAGCAGTTGGTTTAGCAGAGTGTGTGTGTTTGGAATCTTAAAGGCAAGGATCCAGACACATTATTGAATGCCACTGAAGGGGTCAGAAAGGAGGTGGCACTGAGAGGGAGTGATACACAAACATTTGGTGCACTGGCAGTAGTCTGTGCCACCGTCGTGCAAAACTGGGATCGTTTGTCGTCACACATTTGAACATATTAAATCAATCCGCACCTGTTTCTCTAACTTGTGAATGTTTCGAGTCAAGCATCCAAGTCTGCGAAGTGGATTTCTCTGCGACAAACAGAAGTAGAGGTCTTGCATCAATGCTTTAACGAAAATGTGACACTAGGATTTGTCTGTTTCATACAATGAGCTAAATAAAAGAATTATGGCAGGCAGACAGTAGTATCTCTATGTTGAGATAACTTAAATGTTGATGCAAGTTTAGCCTACATTCAGACTGTGCTGGATTAGCTTCCAGGCTGAGAAAAGCAAAAGAATTGAAATGCAAATAAGACGGGGATTACTGAGAGAGCATTCACTCTCACAGAGCCTCTTCCATTAATGGGTGAAATACTGGTCACATTTGGAAACAGTGTCTAAGCCTCATGATTATTCCCTATTTACTATTTGCTTTTGTTTATAGCAAAGTTAATAACTAAATGCATTTCTTGTCATCAGTGAGACATGAACAAACACGAGAACGTTTAGCACCTTGCCTGGTAGATTACCCAGAATACAACATAATGACGGCATAATTATCCAATCTAAGCCGATAATCATTCCCATTACTCCACACACACTGATAAAACTAGTGTGGTGTGGCAGGTGGTCTCTATTCCCTAAACATGTTAGCCCTTGTTAGCATCAACCTGAAAACATAATAGAGCTGACACTACATCAGTGGGAGAGGTGACGTTTTCTCCCTATGTGGATACGGGATTTATTTGGCTATCCAGCGAGTTGCATTTGAATCCAAAGAAAATGGTGCTAAATGAGAAACTGAATCATCTCAACTTCAAAAGCACGATTCCTGCACCCCCAGAAGTGTGAAATTTGTAGCTGCAGGGATGGCACTGACTTGAAAGTGCTCAAATGCGAATTCCCTTTTATAGTTTTTCAGATCTGTGAAGAATAGAAAAGGTATTTATTGACTCTGCTCTATCTTATTAAAATGTGCTTACTGCCCGAGAATGTGTTTCTGTCTCTTTTGTTGGCTCTGCAAATTCATTGTATTGTTGAAAACATTATGTAATACTGACACATTTCCTTTTAATATTATTCCAAGCTTGTTTAAACAGTTTTCCCGCTATTTATCTGAATGCAGGGATGCACACCTTGCATTTCTATTAATGTGAATTACATGAAAATGCTCTATGAAAATACAAAGGAGTCATAGGACTGTTTCATCATTCTCAGTCAGACATGATATGTTGTTTCCTGAGTAGAGAGTGCCCTCTGCTGGTCAGTTGTAAGCACAGCACAACATCCATTCTAGTCTCAATCATTGTGATCAAAGAGAAATGGCAGCAGAGCAACCAAAATGTCCCTTTTCCCAGCAGCTTCCAGCAGCGGGAACATCCAGTGCCACCATGCATGCTGACAGATGTAGCTTTGATTGAATTTGTCTTTTGAACACATTATTTCCTCTCCTCCATTTATGCCACTCGTCTCCCATCAGGAAGCAAGCAAAGGAGACAGACAAAAGAGATCCACTTTTTTTTCAGTTCTGATCCATTTCAGATACATGAATTTGGATCTCTGCTCATATTTAGACCCTGCTGTGGTTTTTCATTTGCTTGTTTGTTTCAAAACTAAATTATCTCCAAAGTAAGGACATGTTGAGTTACTACCTCACTCAGTTACACTACTAAACTACTAGATATCTTTAAAGAACAGTTTAATTAATGATTGATTCATTAATTAATGCTTAAATCCTTTCTGATGGCTGTATGAGCAAGATAGTAAAAGTTCTAGATGCAATGTTATGATGAAGTCGCATGTCCCAGTTGTGTGAATACTGCAGTTTATGCTTCGTAAGGGCAGCTGCAGTACATAAAAAGAAAAAGTGCATAATCTGGAACGCAGGGACAGTTGCTGGTTGATTGTGGACAGCAGTGAACCGTTTGTGTGGACATGAGACAAGACAACATGCATAATTCAGTTTTTTAACATGGACGGCAATGGGAAAATATGTTATTAAGACTTCTGATATGCTATGAATGACATTTTTATGAGACTAGAAGGGATAAAAAGTTTTCTGTTGCAATTTATGTGGCGTTATGTCATATAAAGGCTGTAGTTTGACCTAAATCTTCAGTCCACTAACCAATTTTAAAATCAGATATTCCAAATTCAAAGTCATTTTGTACCTCCCACTGTCCCGAGTCAACAAACAGACACTAAGTGCATGCGGCAGAGCTTTACGCTGCAGGATTTTCTTTTTAATTCTCTGAGTGGGGAAAATGAATGCTAGTTGTGTCTGGGCATTAATGGGCATGCCATTAAAAACAATTCTCCCTGCAGGATTTTCTTGCCTTTCCTTCAGGAGACCTTGAAGCTGTTTTTGTCTCTCCGGTGCCGGGACAACATGCGAGATTGAAGCACTATAACCCCAGTTTCTGGGTCACAAAGGAAATGAGGAGGTAGGGAGGGAAAGAAAGAAAGAAAGAAAAATATTTTAAGGGGAACACAGCACACCTGTAGTCTCTCCAGTGTGTCCTCTGAGGTCTCATCCCAGCTTGTTCTTCAAGGAGTAACAAGGATATCCTGTTTACGGATGTTCCCGGACCTGGATGTAACAGTCACCGTGACACAAGCGACGCTTTCTTGTAAGTGTTGTCCAAATTCAATTCACTGTTATGCATCTGAAGGCCTGTGAATAAAATGTACATTGACTAAATACCTTGTTTGTTTTGCTTTTCTGAAAAGACCAAAGTTGTGGTTTTTCACATTCTACCTGAGCCTGTTTCTTGATTATATTGCATATATTGTCCTATTTTTATATTTCTTCCTGTCTATATTGTTCCTATTTTTTATGTCCTCATAGTTAAATAATTCCTATTTTTTATATTTTCTTTTGTTTTATTTATTTATTTTATTTCTTTCTATTTTGCCATCCACTTAGCTGCCATAACACTGCTCATTAGGGAACAAATAAAGGATTATGTCATAAACATATTTACATTACTTGTATGATTTTTTTCAGCATATAACAGTTCAGATTTCTTTAAATATTCTCTTCATCCCAGGCAGCAACTGATTTCCATTCACATCAACACACCATGAAAATCAACTTCAAACACAAACTGACTTACAACATCTTGAAACACGCCTGAGCTGGGCAATTCATCACAGTGAATACTAGCATGTCTAGTTGAAATTTTTGTCAAAGTTACTTTAACCTTGTGGGGTAATGCGTTTGAAATGGCCGACTCCTTTGAAAAATCTATGGCTGATTCATGGTGGGTTTTGATGGGAGGCATCTCAGACCTTGGGCTGTCAAACTGAATTGCCTTCACAAGTTATGTTGTCAGAAACATAAAACCCCAAAAAACTTTTTGTGAATTTGACAGCTCTCCACAATAAAAATGTTTCTGTTCAGCAGCTCACTTTTGTTGCTCTACTGTTCTCGCGCTACTTCATGTTTATACAAGGTGCACAACAAAAACATGTCAAAGGAGAAAGTCTGACAAATTCTTTCTATGTCAAAAATACAGATAAAAGTCCAACCAGTAACATCTGTGAACATCCCTAATCCTGCTGCAGCGGTGGAATGAGAGACAGACAGATGACCTCGGCAGCAAAGTCATCTTATAACAGCTTGGAGGAGTCAAACATGGGAACATCAATTCCATCCCAGTGTGAAAGGATTAATTTCCCAGAGTCAGTGGGGCTGTGACCAGTCTGTCACCTGGTATGCTCTGACAGTTTCAGAGGTGGTGTTTACAGTTTTGCACGACCTGCTGTATAAATCTTGTTTTGCATTAAGGGAAAAAAGTGACAGTGGAATGTACTTAATGTCATACATGCTGTTACAAATTCTATTTTTGTCCATGGAGCCGTTCAGAAGGTGTTAACTCAACACTACAAGCATTTTGGGGGTTCTAGTTAGTGGTAGTATTGCATTATGTACTGATAAATCCTGTGTTTTTGTCCAGCCTGTGAATAATTTAACATCTTTAAAAGGAATGCCATACCAGTGAGGTGTTTGTCTGATTGTAAATTAATTACTACTGCTTTAAAAGTTTATCTAATTCAGGGTTTCCTGATACTTTTTAGGCAATATTTCTTGTCAGTTGTCAGTCCACTTTAAGTCTTCCAGGACTCCTCATTGATCGTCCATTTTGTGAATGTATTAAGTAAATATTTCCAACTGTCTTTCACTATAACATGATTTGCACTGTGTCCTCAATCCCTCCAGGAAGTTGCAATGTTGCTCCACGACTGTGCAGTTTTGTCCCATCACTGCAACTTTTCCATCAATCTGACCAACAAGTGTGCACTTTTACATTCTCTAATTTTGTGCTGTTTTTGAGGTTGAGCTCAAGGTTTTGCTTGCTCGTTGAAGACGCCCCATTGGCACTTCTCAATTTACAAATAAAGCATATTTGAGTTACTCGGAGCACTCGGGACAGAGTGCAGTTTTATTCTCCCTGGAACAAGTTGCCTTTGATTCTTAATGAATTATACAAAACAGAACAGAACAAAACAAAACAAAACAAAACAAAACAAAAATCACAACTTTTTGCCATGAAATCAGGCATTTTAGGCTGCAACAATAAAAAAAAAAAATAGATGGGAAATCCTGGAGGAATTGACAAGAGCCATTCTTTAAAGGGACAGCCCCCCCCCAAAAAAAAAAACAAAATATAAAAACTTACAAAGTGGTAGTCATATATATATATATATATATATATATATATATACATATATATATTACATGTCCATGTTTATGTCCAGTCATAGTTAATAAAAAGCTGAGTACCTCCAGCAAAAAAGGGGCCAATTTTGCTAAAGACATGAAAAGAATGTTGATAAAAAAAAACTGTCAAATAAAACTAAAGGCAAAAAAAGTGTATTGTGAAATGAACCTTATTCGCCACAACTGGGGAATTTAGCTCCCTATTTCCAACCAAGCCTGCAAGAATAAAGCAGATATTTGTCTGAGCTTTGTGATAAACAGTCTGCCTTAGATACAGATGCTTCACTGAAACTGTGACCATTCTCCGTGCTGTGAATTATTTTGGCTCCCCTATTGTAATAAATTGTGAGGATTTTAATCCTTTCTTTCTCAAATTACATAACCGATTCCACTGTTGTGGAGCGGCCACAATACAAAAAAAACCAAAAAACAAAAACACACACACATAGAAATCTGTTTCAACATTCACATCAGCTGAAAAGATCAAGTTCGACCCCTGACGTGCAAAGCGGGATGTAATATAATAACACTAGGAACAGGCACACTGACCTCAGAGAAGACCATCATGCATGAATGAATATGATTATGTATGATGAAAGCTATTGTTTCTCTTTAGACTTCTACAGATGCTGGAAGGCATAAACAAATACTTGCAGGAAGATTAAAATTTAGTAAATTCACTGGATGTTATGTTAACATACCACAACATTGATCAGGACAGTGAGGAACTGAATGTTTTTAATTGCATTATTTTCACAAAGATGTCTTAAAATGTTGCATATTTTGACAGAAGATCTTCAGAAATATATTTTGAAATAAACGTACAAAAAGTTAATGGTGGTAGGGGATAAACCAACATTTTTCCATCTCCTTAACAGTCCTTTTTGTGTGCTTTGCACATAAAGTACATATAACAAACTGATTGCCTAGAAGCCAAAGTGCCCACATTGTGGTAGTAATTTCTTTTGGCTGTTGGAGGTCACAGACTATTGTAAACTTTGCAGTGCAGGTATGCCTGCTTCTCAGCCCTGCTTTTCCTCAGCATGGGAAACCACTGCTGATGGCTGAGCTCTACAACCCTGTAACCAGCCAGTTTCAACTGCCTCCTCTTCAGTGCATGAAGACCCAACAACTGCTGTGACTGGTAGCAATAGTGGTTCCTGCTGGAGACCTGGATAGCAAGTTTAACCGTGGCTTTGGCGTCCTGGGGAGGGGAGCTTACATTACTGGGTTTGGTGAGAGCTTCCGTAATGTCACTGGTCAGGTGTACCCCTGTATCAAACAGTCTCACACCTTCATCAGGTTGTACTCTGCGAAGAGGAGCAGGTTTAACTGTAGGAGATGATGTTGAAGGTGCTGTGGTATTTTTGGTATTTGTTAGCTGAGCCAAAAGTTCCTCAGTTATTGTTACTCCTATATCCATTCTCCCCCAACTGTGATGAGAGGGAAATGCGGATGAACTGTTCTCTGGAGATAATGTGGTGGCGTCAGACGCTGGGCTCACAGGTATAGGCTGTCCAGCGGAGTCGAGATGTACTTCCAGGTCAATGGAACGAGTGTGGGGCAGAATCATCCTCTTACATACAAACTTCTCCCCTCCAAGGAGATCTTGCAGGGCGGCTTCCGCCTCCTGAACCTCTGGTTTCTGGCACACATCTGATTGAGCAAACTTCCACAGCATGTCTGTCACCTCCTCTCTCAGTTCACAGCTTATCCGTGGGCCAGTCCACTGAGGCAGCTCCAGAGCCACGGTTCTATCTAATGTGAACAAGTCTTTTTTCAGCTCCAGCTGTGTGGATTTCAGTGCTAAGTTGACAAATTCAGGACTCAAGGCTAACGCAATTAGATCCTCTGGGAACTGAGAAACAAAGGCCAGGCCTAGGAGACCAGTGAGCAGATGCTCTGGGTACCGCTGGAATTCAACTTTCCTCTGTCTCAGGGCCTCTGTCAGGCTTGGATACAAGCTTGGGCTCTGATCTGGGAGGAACCCTAATGTGCCAAAGGCCCACAGCAGCTTGCATGAGTCTTTACTCCTGCAGTGAGGCACCAGCGAGGGAACTCTATCAGCAACTGCCATTAGGATTTTATCATTACGGTAATGCAGTGCAGAACACGCCAGTGCTACATGCATTAGCCCCTTGACACCCATCCTGTGGGCGCGTCGAGGAACTTCCTGTGCCATGGCCTCCAGCCACGCCCTGTGATAAAGGTAGCTGAAACGCAGATATTTCAGCACATTCACAATGGCAAAGTCACTCATTTCGTCTACAAAAGAGTGCGCCTTATCAACAATATGAGTCACAGCACCCTCAGATATTGAAGTCTGGGATTTAAAGAGCCCCAAGCATACAGTACCAACCTCCTCAGGGTGTAGTTGGTGTAAATGAAGCATGAGAAGCTGCTCAACAGGATGGATCAAGTCTGCTGGACAATGCCTACCCTCTCCCATGATATACAACAGTTGCACCAGCTCAGGGACGCCCATCTGTCCAAGATACAGCTGGACTGACTCATAGAGGTGCCGTAAGAACTGGGGGACCTGCCTCCCAATACAGCGCCACAAGTCAGCGGCTAATAACAACTGGTGTAGACTCATCTGGTCGACCCGGCGGCTCAGTTCGGCCTCATACAGCCCGAGTACAGTGTGGGCTGAGGGCATGTCGAGCCACACGAAGGACTGCAGCACTTCCAGGAGCTGGAGTGGAGTAAAAAGGCGAAGGTGTTCCACAGAATAGCGGAGGAGCATGATGAAGCGTTTGTCGCTCCTCACTAGTGAGATCTTGTCAGGGTGCAAATGGCTGAGCTCCACGAGAAACTGAGACACATCAGATGGTTTCATGCTGCCCTTTAAAACAGTCACCTTTTGCAGCAGGAGCACGGCCTTGTCCCATTCGATCGGGTGAGGCCGCTGGGTGAGGTCGAGAGTCATGGAGGCGTACTCTGAGCGGCATTTGAGGAAGGCACGTGTATCTACTTTAACATCTGGTGGTATGGGTTTTCTGTTATATGCCGACACTGATGGCGTCTCCGGCTCAGGGCCTTTGTTGAAAGCTAAGTCAAGAAGTGTGTTTTTGGAGCTACACAGATGCCGCGAGCAGCTCACACTGTAGCGATTGCTCTGTTGCCAGAAGGAGGGTGCGAGTGTGGAGAGACACTCATCCTCATCATTATCTGTTTGGCTCCGGGAGTTTGCGGAGTTCCACATATGATGATATGAGCTTGGGTTGTAATACAGCCGGTACCTTCCATAGAGAGATGCTTCCTGGTGCTCTCCTCTCTTTCTGTCTTGATCATCAGTCTCGTCCACTCGAGTCATGGGCACATGCTGAGCCTGGGTAAAATCCCTTCTCAAGCCTGGGAGGTGACGTAGCCTGGGCACCCGTCGACACAGCACACAGGCAGCCATCAATCTGCCGGACTGAAAGGACAAAGGCATGGTTTTAAAAAAAGTGCTACGTCAACCAAACCTGCAACTCCTAATATGATGAGTGTCAAGATACCAGAATTTTAAACTTTGATACTAGAATAAAAGACGATACTTCATACCTCTTGCTATACCACGACAAAAAAAAGTTCTACGCACACAAAGGTTTTTTTTTCTATTTTTTTCAATTAAGAGTGTGAGAGCTTTTCTGTTTTAAAGCTTTGGTACTTTCGATACTATCAAATGTTAATGTTGTATTGTGCATGTGGTATCAAAAAGTATTGGAGTATCAATACTTTTGACAAGCTTACATGACAGTAATGTACTACAAAATGCTATGTATGTTTTTTGTCATTTTATCTGTGGATAAATTTCATATAAATATGGTCTGGGATGTCAGAATCCAAGAAAATGGTGCTTTTAAAATATAGAAATGGAGATACTAAACAAGCCCAGCTTTATCCATTTAATTAAGAATACATCTGTTTACATTTATGTACAGGAATATTCAAATCAAGGCACATGCAAATAACTCACAGCAGCATTCAGAGGTTGTATCTGACTTTTATTGCACATTGCTCTCTAAAATCTTTGTATGACAAAGAGGATAAGTGTCATAAATACCTATTTAAATATCTATTTAAAATGACAAACAATTAGTTTAGAGCAAAAACAATCAGTTGATAAAACAATGAGTTGTCAACAATTAAATGAACTGTCAACTATTTTGAAAACTAATTAATCATTGAGTCATTTTTTTTAAAGAAAAAAATATCCAAATTCTCTGATTTAACTTCTCAAATATAGTTTCTTCAGCCCTGTATGACTGAATATCTAAGGAATTTTGGAGAAAGCAAGAAATTGGAAGATGTTGTGTTAGGCTTCAGGAAAAAGTGATTAACATTTTTACTATCTTCCAGCATTTCATGGACCAAACAACTAACCAATTAATCAAGAACATGTTCGACAGATTAAGTGAAGATTAAATTAATCATTAGTTGCAGCCCTAAATCAGTTCACAACTGTTTTCTGTCTGAAAGCCAGAATCCATATACATTAGTTTTCTCTCATTTTCATTCTTTTCTCATTTTAATTTATTTATTCAATACATGGTCCACCAGACAGAAATATGTACAATGAGGTGCAATTACTGTCATTGCTAGACTATTTTAACCCTAATATACATATATAACATGCTCTTACATCTGGAGAACAAGATGTGTAGGCCAGGGCATCTCTGCAGCACTAGAGTATTTTCATTATAATGCTGTTTTGTCACACATTCTTTGTTTTCCAAAAAGTTTGCAGCTTCTTATTTTTTTTAATTTAATTTATTTTTGTTTTTGCATATTACACTCTGTGATATATATCAACCAGGTTAAACAGATAAGGGCACTAACAGTTATCATATTGACACTTCAATCAACAGCTACACCATGTCCTTAAACATATTACTTGCTATCTTGGACACTGCAAATATTCTTTATATTTAAAACTATGAAGTGTTGCACATTCTGGCACAAAACTGTACAGGTGTTTCCTTTAAATGATAGTCACATTTTACTGTCAGTTTTCTGTTCTCTATTTATGCTTAACTTACAGTGCTAGTTTTTCATCTTTCATTATAATTTTTTTGTATATTATACGTATGGTTGCACACCAAAACACCGCGACAAATCCTAATATGTGAAAACTAACTTGGCAATAAACCTGATACTGATTTTGACAGGTAGAGCTAACAGTCACATTTTAGGAGGGCAGTGTGGTTTCAGACAGCAGATGAAGGGAATCTGGGCTCACGTTGCTGGGTTTCCGACTATTCGGCACAATAAAACCTAAACCAAATCACATTACACACATCTGTATGTCATATTCAACTCACCTTTCACTCTGCAGCATCGACACAGGATTGTTATTAACGGCTGGGCACGTAGAAATCATGAAGCCTCATGAAGTTACGAGGAGAGGAAGCGTGAAGTCCGCTGCCATGCGACAATGACACCGGAAGTCAAGTATTTCAACCTTCAAAATAAAAACACAACGACGTTTTTAATTATAAAATATGACTATCTACGCACTAAAACAAGTTAAATCATTCTGCTGCGATGTACTGATTGTAAGATTGTATCCTAGTATTCAGTGACACCGACAGTTTCAATAACAAATGACTGCAAATTATCGTGTCGGATTTGTGGTATTACATTATTATGACAGGCCGGCGTGGCTTCCGTGGAGGGCAGCCATAACTGAACACAGTGTGACCTATGGCAGCTGGTTAGGTTCAAACATCAAAAGGACGAAACGCAATTTAAAAAAACACTACGATAATTATGCTCACTTAGTGTAGATTACATTAATGATCCACCATATTATTGTGGTTAAATCTGTTTTGTTTGTGTATTTATTTTTGTAGACAGGCTACAGTTCAAGTTGTCTTTTTTCTTTCATAGCCTAAAAAAAGCACATTTAGAGAAGATTCTTACATTAAATGTTTTAACAGATTAAAACTTACTTTAAAAATACTAACAAATGTGTACCTGTTAAAACTAAAACATTATAAATGTTACAGAACTTAAACATATGATAACTTTATCAATTATTTTGTGGGTATACAAAATTACCTTTTTAGAAAGGCCAGATTTGGGCACCAAGGGCCCAGACATTTACATTTCCTATATCTAACCTGTAAAGTTCAGAACTGACATGTGTAAAACAATGCACTTTTTTTCTCTGCATAATTAGTTTTAACAATTAGAAAAAAAAACATTATGTACAAAAGTACTGGAAAAAACAATACAGTTTTGTAATCCTAGATTAAAACAATGTTGCATTTAAATGTATTTATTTTTTCATTCAGTTTGATTATCCTAAATTACCTGCGCTTAAACAACCTGATGTAAAACCTTGTAAAATTGTCTTTTAAAAATTGTCTTAACAACACAAATAACCAGTGAATGGACTACTCAGCCTTCTTATAACATGATGATCTAATAAACAATGTAAACCCTCATGTTATACAGGGCAGGAGTCAGCTCATGGACCACCAATTGAATATTAGACTGGTACACAATGATAACACCAAACCAGTATTTTTTTTTTACATACTATTCAATTACCAGCATAATTATTTAATTATGCTTATACACATTCTGTTACTGAAAAGTTTTTTGCCAAAATAAGAAAAACCTTTAAGAGAAAAACAGTAGGCTGGACAGTTGTTATTTAAGTTATTTTGCTCATTCTATTTTGCCTGATTGTCATTTGTTCCTTATGTATTTTCTGAAGCTGAATAATGTTAGAACATATTAACTTTAGAACACTTCAGTTTAACTAATTCCTTGACTTACCGTAGCACATATTGATTTTGAACTCACGTTTCCTTGCAAACACTTACAATTTAATGGATCTTTTTTTTTTTTAGCAAGATTTTAGATTTTAGTGAAACAGTTTTATTCCTCCTGTACAAAAATGATTAAAATTTCATTGAGTTATAACTGAAAGTAAACAGTTAAGAGATGACATACACTGCGATTTATCATAGATTTTAACTTCATTCTGTTATCAGTGGGCCGACACTGGAGACTCACTACCAGCTCTAACTGGCTCAAAGCACAGGTTGAAATAATTTTACTGTTGAATGATGGCTGAATTCCATTTTAGGTGCTTCTGTTGCAAGGTCCTTGTATTGTGCATGCTGGCTCACTGTCCCGTGGCTTAAAGGGACACTTGAATAGAAACACCTGTGCTTTGACAAGTGAAAATGTCTGCTGTGAAAAAGGCCTGTTTCTGGTTATTTAAGTGGTTTGGCAACAAGTTTAAGATAGGAAAGTTGTGGTTTGTCATGTGCGATGAGAAAATAATTTATTAAATGTTTTTTGTACGCTGCATATATGTCAGGATCTATGCAGGACATTAATAGTTTAGTTTTGGTACTTAATGTGAATTAATTCTGAGCAAAGTACACAATATCAACACTGATATTTTTACCTCAAAATTTACAGAGTCATCAACCCCAGTTAAATCTGAAGCAACAAACCTCACCTCTGACATAAACAGAAACATCATGCCTTATCAATTTGGTAATATACATTAATCAGTAAGCATTAATGAGCAAATACATGTTTTTATCTTCTCTGCACTGTTTTAAACCTACGTTTGCATCTTTTTTACTCTTCTCTTTTATTCCAAGTTGGTCAGAAATATTTACTTTTCTAAGTTGAGCTATGGCTTAAGTTGTCATGAAATGTTTGTGGGAAATTCTTGCCAAACAATTGTCTTTGCACTCATAATATTTCAAATCTGATTGATTTAACTGATTTAATCTTAGTGCTAACTCAGTCATTTTTTTTTTTTTTTTTTTTGATCATATAAAATCATACAAAACATAGATTACACGGTCTGCATAACTGACGAATTTAAAAAGATGCAGTTGTGTGTTTTTCAATTGATTTAAATGTACATTTAACACTATAGGCCTTACATATTCATATGCCCAATTCCTGTGCTTACAAAAATACTGAGGTAAACAGACGTTCACGGGCATCAGAAAACATTAATTGTTGCATAATCCCTGCCTCTTCAATACACTAACATTTTACATGGTTTGTATCCTCGCCTAAGTGAAGTAAGGCGTGACTGTATGTCATACAAATTCATCTAAACTGAATTAGAAACGTCACCTCTTTGGAATAACATGCTTAATGTTCTAGCCATATCTATTTACCGTTTCTTCTAATTTTGCAGTCACTTTGTCATATTCAAAGAAAAGACAAAAAAATAATACTAAAATTATAATAGTTTCTTTTAAGTTGCAGTACTTTTTTTTTTTTTTTTACATCCTTGCATTTTCCATCTGTGTGAGCAGGGGGGCAACTTCACATTCTGTGCCTCCATTGTGTGACTTCACACATGACTGAATCTAGAGGTGAAAGGTGAACAGACTGACCCATGGTCATGAGCAAGACAATTCCCCCGCATTTCTGCTTAAAGAAGGAACACTCCTCATAGCCTTTCAGTGGGAGGAGCCTTGGCAACAGACACTTTAAACTATGCTGGTATTCATTTTTAGTCAAGTCTTTGCTGAGCAGTTCTAACTATATGCGTGTCAAGATCTTGACTCAAATTAAGTTTTATGCTGATGCAAACACAGCTGCGTATTTCCTCAGAAAGAAATGACCAGGACACAAAACATGTGGTCTTGAGTGGAAGAGTAATTTGTGGCTTTAATGTAACACAAAAGCTGGCCACAGTAAACCTGCATTGCCTTTGCAGTTGTGTTTGACTTCATGCTGTGGAATAGGTTTTGTTTTGAAATGATGATACAAATTACAAAAATGATCCAGAATCACATCATTATAATTAAGAAATATATATCAACAGGGGGTGTGGCTCACTTTACATGTGTGCATGTGTTTGCCATTAAAATATTACATAAATATATGTATTAATTTTTTGTTTTCTTAGGAAAGTTAATGTTCTGGACAAATGAAATCAGGAAACGTAACTTTTTTCATTAATTCTTCTTTTAAGGCATATCATTAAATTCTGATCTTCTTACATTACTGGCAGTGTTAAGACTTTTGGTTTGTACTTTTAGTTTGTTGTGTTGGTGTTAATGAGAAAAAAATCAGCATCAGGTTGCATGAGGTTGTTTTTAATTATATCTAAAATGAATTACTAATTTCAGTTCAGGCAAATTAGGCCACAAATTCAGTTTAATTTATAACACATCTGTGTAACTTTATAAAATTATGTGGGGTTTGATTAATTTAATGATCAAGTTTAGTTTGCTATTATAATACAAATACCTTAGATATTTTGCAGTTACACCCAAATTGTCATTACGGAAACACCGAAAAGATTAATACAATTAGAAAAATTGATAGAACACTCGGAACTCTGAGCTCTTTCTGTTTGAACCAAACTTCACTCTGTTCTGCTGCTTCAATAACTTGTCATGATAGTTTGCACAAATTTGGACTTCATGTTTATTTTTCACTTATTTAAATGTAATTATTTTGCACATTTTCATACAGCTACACTATTTCATTACATTTTTATTTAAAACAAAACAGAAACCATTCAACTTTGCCACATATCTAAAGTATAATATAAAATATTTCATGTATATCTGTACTTTACAGTATATTATTTATGTGTATATAGACCTATATACCTTCTGTAGGTGTTTATCTTATTATCTGTGTGGTATGCTAGGGAGTTTTTCTACCATTTGCACTGAGCTATTTTAATTTGTTCTTGTTGCATGTGTTATTTTACTATTTCTATTATATTTATCATTCTGTCTATCTAAACAGAGTTAAGTACCAGCAATGTACCATATTTTCTGTTAGAATAACAGGATACATTTATTTCTAGTATTTATCCATATTTATAGGACATTTCTTTTCTTGATATTATGCAGAAAAACAAACAAAATCAGGCTGTAAAATTTTATGTGTGTTGTCTTGTGCAACTTTTGTGTAGATGTTGGTTGCAACAGACAGTTAACATTAATGTCTAAAATTTTAATTTGTTCCTCTCTTAAAGCATATCTTTTAAAACTCTGACTCTCATAAATTACTGGCAATTTTGAGATGTTTAGTTTGTTATGTTAGTGTTAATATATAAATTCAGCTAGTTATAACCTAATATTTCTCACAATTTAAAAAGGAAAAAAAATCTAAATTTATTTATATCCTAATTGCTTTGATTATAGTGCAACTAATAAATTCAGTTCAGGCACATCAAGCCAACAATTCTGTTTGATTCATGAGGCATCTGTGCAACTCTCTCTTTATGAAACCACACCAGTTTTGATTAAGACCATATAAATAAAACAACATGACTGAAGTATTAATGTAAATCAGTGTGCAATATTCCACTCAGGAAAATATCAGTGTTTACCATTTGTGAAATATATTTTACCCAGGTGCATTATTATCAAACTGTGCAATATCTACACTTCAACTTTGTGTAATAGTGTTACTTCAAAGTGTGTTTCCTGTTTATATTGTTCTCATATTTGTATTATATCTTGTTAATATTTTATCCATATCCTATTTATAGCTTGTCTCTATCTTTTTATATTTCCTAATATTTGTATTGCTTATTATTAACTTTTTTTATTGATGCTTCTTTATAATTTTCAAGCCACTTTGCTGCTGTACTGCAAATTTCCCCATTGTAGGACAATAAAAGATATTTTATCTTATTAATTAAAGGATTAAATTTCGTTTGTCATTACAATAAAAAAAGATTTCAAATATTTTGCAGTTTGTACACCTAAAATTATACCTGCCATTACAGAGAAAAAAAAACTACTGGAAAGATTAGCAGGATATGGTAAACAGAATTTCGTTAGAATAACAGGGTATATTTAATTTATCCGTACTATTTTTTTCTTAACATTGTGCAGGAGAACATTAACAAGGTTATAAAACTTTATGCGCGCTCGACCTGTGCAGCTCTCATGTTGATGTTGCCTTTAATAACAATTATTTGTTTCCTATTTTTTATTATGGGGGGGGGTTGCTTTTTCCCAAATGAAGAATAA
The DNA here is from genome assembly GCF_056507025.1 of Lutjanus erythropterus. Taxonomy (NCBI): domain Eukaryota; kingdom Metazoa; phylum Chordata; class Actinopteri; order Lutjaniformes; family Lutjanidae; genus Lutjanus; species Lutjanus erythropterus. The sequence goes on from NC_139324.1 coordinate 25,690,039, forward strand.
GTTCGTACTTTATATATTCACTACCTCTAACATGTTTACCAACAGTCCAAATCAAGTGTTGAAACTTGAGAGTGGCACTTGGAGAGGAAGTAGTTGATTTATGCTAATGAAGGAGTTGGGGTTTAGCTACGCTGGCTGGCTGGGAGCCGCCCTTCATTCACCACATGGTTAAACCTCGAGTCTACTCGCGCCACTTTCGCAATCTTACTACGATTCCCAAACTCCTCGCAAATCATAATAGTAGCACATGGTTGTGTTTTTTGGATTATACGTCCTAGCTCTTACTCATTTTGTCAAGTCTTTTTCTTTTTTCAGTTTTGCGGAGACCCCCAGAAACAGTGTGAGTAAACGGTAAGTCTGTACAAGTGAGTGAAGATGGTGGATTTTTTAGAAGCTAGTGTCTTATTACGCGCATGTTATATTGCCAAGAAACCTGTTGTTAGCCTTTTCGGGAGATGCGGTAAACGGCAGGAAAGTGAAACGCTCGCCGCCGTATGCGACACCGGAGCCCCACTTTCACGTTTACACCAGGGAAAAACGTTTTAATCGTCAGTTTCCGCATTTGAAAACAATGTTGTAAGAGGCGCATGGCAACCTCTCCTCCATGGTTGGAGAATGAGGGAGATTTGAAAAGCATGTGTTGCTGCTGCTGCACCTCAAGTCGCTACCTCGGGGAAGTCGTACTCACTCGCGAAAAATTACGCGTTACATACTTCGGTGGTAGCTGCGAGTTATCGACTCTCGTGCTCCCGTTGTGGGACACATGTTGACGGGTTTTTAAGTTTTCGGTCGATTTGCACTGTGGTGTGCACTTAAAAGTGCCTCCAGAACAAAGCAGCAGCACATGGGGCTGCAGCAGGCCCCGCGCCTTCGGTGCTGAGTTAGCTAAGCTAGCGGCTAACGCTAACAAACCGACGAGAAGACGCCGTTAAGTTATTGACATCGGCTTGACTGGCCGTATTATGCGTGCTTAAGTGGAAATATCAGTGTTCACAAGCACTAGGGAACACACGTTGATATTTAGTTTGCGTTAGCCTGCATGAGAAGGCTACGTTAAACCAGCTAAGTTGGCTAAGATAAGAGAATGCAATGCTCTCAAGTGGATTGTAACATTAACCCACAGACTTAGTTTGTCTTTAAACCTGTTCGCCCAGATGCCATGTTTTAATAAAAACCCATCAGCGATATCATAAATCTTTATCGGTTAACGATCTTTTTTTGAAAGCTAACCGCACTCGCTGGCTACACGCGTTAGCCTGTTTGGCTAGCACATGCTCGGATTGGACTGTTTTGATGGAGCCCTCGGGTGCTACTAGCTTGTTGTGTGCTTGCTTTCTCACTTAAGTTTTGCAGTAGCTCGCATCATACGCTTGGTGCGCCTAAAACGTAATGAGCGCACACTTCACATGCACCTGATTTTTCAGTGTGAAGTGCACACGCGCGTTTTGACGGCGCCGATTTAGTTGTAAATGCGCTGTTATCAGTCGTTGGAAGTAGATTTTTAAAACGCTCAAAATGCGGACTCCTGGGCGCCATGTTAGCGCATGGGGGAGGGGTGCAGCAATGTGAATGGAGCGCAAGTGGTGCTATCCTCTAGCATTCCTGGTTCACACTCAGGTTTCCCATTGAACTTTGTTATTGAAGACATTTCGACATGTAGTCTTCTCGCGTGCGCTTTTAAGGACGTGCAAGTGTTAAGCAACAATAGGTTTTCTGTTTGACCCACAGCTTCTCCAAAACACACAGTTAATAGGCAAATTGGCGGGTTGGAGGGATCCTCAATCATGGGGACAGTAGGGCGTTGTGCAGGGATGGATGTGCAAAATTGTCCAAGAATCAGTCTCACGACTCCTGACATGATAATAGAACATTTTTTATGCTGCCATCGGACCACTTTTAAGTGAAATGTCAACAGATGTGGCTGGGCATCTAACAACTTGGTAGTGCTCCAGATCTAGTGAAGAAATCTAACAAAACTGAAAACAAAATGGCATATGAGGATAGATTCAAGTTAGTTTTCAGCAAGAATGTTATATTTTCCATAAATGTGCATACTTTCTTTTAAAGATCTTGCAAACTAACAAATAAGACGGCACTGTAAACTGCTCACAATCAATCATTCAGTTCTGTTACAATTTTAAATTATTAATTGACCATTTAATCCATAGTCTACAAATTGCAGTCACTGCACCTCATTTGACATCTTTTTGTATACTGAAGCCAATTATTGAATAAGTGTACCTAAAATGAAGGGGGGAAGAGCAGAAAAGAATAAAGAAACAGAATGTTGTAATTTATTAGTTATTAGGGCTCCATGATGTGGTTAAAAAGTCATATTTTGATTATTTGGTTGAGATTGTGATATGCGATACGATCAGAGGGAATGATCAGTTTGTATTGCAATTTTTATTTTTACTGAAAAAAAAAAAACTCAAATTGTAGTTATTTGATGTTTGTTGGGGTTTGTACCAAACAAACATTTTGTTTCATCTGGAGAGCAGCATTTGTAGGCCAGGGCATCTGTGCAGCACACAGTACTATAATTATAATGCTGTTTTCTCACACAGTTTTCTTTTTCAAAAAATTGCAATTTAAATATTGCTCTTGGCCATGTTGCAATTTTGATAATATTGCAAGTATCTTTGCAGGCCTTGCAGACCTGATTTTTAGTGCTTTCAACTATTGGTTAAGGAAAATGCGGCTGTGATGGAGGTTACACACCAAGTTTAACATGACATGGTTTCATTCTGGTTGGAGAAAAGTCTCTGTTGACTTAACAAAGTCACACACTGCACTCATTGCAAAGTCACTGGCAATTTGAAAGAGTACTACAGTAATTTATCACTTTAAATAACATGATTAATAAACATTTTTTAAAATAAATTCATTACAACTACAAAAGTTAGGTTAATCGATTGTTAAATTAATCGCCAACTGTTTTGAACATCAACCGTTTTGAGTGTTTTTATAGAAAAGGTCAAATTCTCTTACACCAGCTTCTTAAACGTGAACATCTTGTTTCTTTCATTTATGACATTAAACTGAATATCTTTAAGTCCAAGAGACATTTGAGGCCATCATCTTGAGCTCTGAGAAACAATGAATAACATTGTTTCACCTTTTTCTGGTACTTTATGGACTAAACTAACCAGTTAATCAAAATATTTGACTGGTTAATCAACAATGAAAATAATTCTTAGTTTTAGCCCTATTAATATTTTATTTTATGAAAATGCCTAACATTCTCTTGCTCCAGTCTGTCTAATGTGAATTGTCATGTTTGTCCTTGTTTTATATAATTGTAAATTGAATGCATGCAAAATTTGTATTGTCAGTTCAAGAAAACAAACATGATGTCACTTGGCCTTTGCAAACCTATAACCAGCAGTTTTCACAATTTCTTGATTATTATTTTTTTTTTTTTTTTGACTATAGGATAAATCAATAATCAAAGAAATGTATTTTAGTAGATAATTGAAAGAATTGATTTCAGCCTTGAACTGAAGTTGCTGACACACCTTTGATGCCATGTCTCATTTATGCTTGCAGACCCCCGTGCACACCCCTGGAAAGCCCGTCATTATGGATCGAAGGGCATCCTAGTTCTTTCTGTGAATGAAAACTCCCCATGAACATGTTGAAGTCACTGTAGTGTCAAAGTGCTTACAGTGCAGGTAGTTTTATTAAATCTACTGCAGTGAAGGCACTTTCAGCACTATTCTGATCATGGAAACTAAATGATCCAGCTTATCCACAGACACAACTGGCTCATGCCAGGCCAGGATAGACTGAATCCTGAATGCTCATGTGAATACACATCTGGCAGGACCTCATCTCCATCCTGCTGTGAGGTTCGGGTCCCCCCCCCGCTGTCCCGAGTGAAGCAACTTTGTCTGAAGCAAGGCCCTTCTTATCAAACATGATGGATATTTGTGAGGCATCCTGTCACTGTTCAGGACATTTGATATATCAGCAGTGCATGAAATCTGTGTGGCTTCTGAGTAAAGTTGTCAAAAGTATCAAAGTAACAAAGCTTTTAAAAGAAAAGATCTAAGTGTTCATTCAGGACCTTAGATCAACTTGGTCTTTATTGTTATGTGTGAAATTTGGCCTGCTACACAGCAAAATAAGGCAGTGCTCGGTGACTTTTTGTACCAGCACTGTGTGTAAATTAAGTTTGAAAAAGAACATTCTCCTACTTTTTGTGCCGAGGACTTTTTTTCCCCTGTTTGCTGTGATATCAAGAGGTATAGTGTGTAATTTTATTGTATTGTTTTCTTTCTTTTAATTTAGTAATTAACACTACAAAATACAGAACAAATTGTAGTTGAACTTTGTATAGTTTTGTTTTTATGCAAATGTGATGTTATGACAAATCATTGTTAAAAGGGTGTTCAGCGTAAATTGCACGCTTTCCACTAGTGCTTATGCTAAGGTGCATCTAGTGCAGATAGTGAAGTAGACTAGCACCTACTGCCCTAAGTGCTCCTTCTGGCATAAGGGGCTGGGATTCTCATCTGCTCTGCTTTGTGTCTCTTGTGTCCACACGCGCACTTTTAATTGAGGCAGTTCTCTGTTAGTTTTGCATAGTTGCGCTGCAAGAAGAAATTAGTTGTGCAAATCTATGCAAAACTGACAGTGGTCTGTGTGTCCATCTGAATCCACTTTGTGACAATTGTCTGTTCCTCCATGATGGTCTATCGGCTCTGTTATTAAGGTAAAGAGAGGTTTCAGTAGTATTAAAGTGCTTATAGTGCAGGTAGTTTTATGAAATTCTACTGCAGTGTGAGCACTTAAAGTACTTCTAGACGCGTGTTTCTTCTTGGAAAACTGCAGAGGTGATGTGAGCACATGGGTCTCTGGTTAGTTTTGCTGGTTTGCTTTCAGCTTTTCACTGCACTGCTGTGCAAATCCATGCAAAACTGATCATAGAACTAAAATGAATCCATCAGAAACGATCCCTTTCTGTGCAGGTTGGGAGAGGTCGCAATGCTCTGTGTTTTTCTTGGTATTGCACTTGTCCCGGCCTGTTGAGGAAATGGGGAATTGTCCTGCACCAAGTTCTCCTGTGAAGTGGCCCTCGAATGCATCTGGAACAGGTTTGTGTTGGACACATGGATTATCGTCTTTATGGTGCCATCTTTGTCTTGTCTCACATGCTATTTTCTGACAGTTAAACTTCTGTATGTCAGATACTTGATTTGCTTCACAGTGAAAGGAACCTCTTGTATGTGGCAATTTGATACAATGGTCAAGTAAGGAAATACATTTTTTTTTCTCAAGTCTGTAAATACAGTGATGTTAATGTGTTGAATGTTCAGTTTTGAAAATAAAATGTTTCAATTAGCTAGGTAGTAGTTGCTTTTTGACCACATATGTAAAACATTAATCAGCTGATTTAAAGAACAAAAGAGCTTTATTGTATAAGAGTTTAAAAAATAGTTCCTATACCCTGTTTTGTTTTTTATTTTACCTTTATTCCTTGTTTTTACTGATGTGAAAAATACATTATTTCATGGTAAATAAAAAGTGTTAAGTTGTGAAGGTATGTGCAAAATCACAGATCTCATTTTAAAGTTAAGCAACATTCTTAGTGCAATTTACTTTAGGCTGACAAGATACTTGCAGAACATTAGAATCTAAGTTTCTAATTGCTTTTTAATGCAATGACACCTTAAATGTGCTTTAATGTCTCTCAAAACTTTGTCACAAAATAACTTTTTAAGCTTTTGTAGAGCGCATTGTTGGTTGAGCTATGATGATGGAACAGCTTGTGGTCTTATGTCATACTCTGATTTGCAGAAGTTAGGATAATTTTTACGTTGTCCTTGAAGGAAAACCCCTTTTTAAATCCAACAGTGATGCTTACAGAAGAATATTAGTCAAGTTCACAACAAACATTTCACTTAATGTCACCAATATTAAATGTTATTTGCTGTAAAATGTAGTAGTTAAAAAGTTATTTAGAATACATAAGAAAAGTGGCGTTAAACTTTCAGATGGTAACTTAATGACTACCACTTTGTTCAGGTCATTTAACTTGTGCACTCCAGCAGGTGTTTTACAAAATGTAAAAAAGGAAACTAGAGCCAATTATGATTTTGACATAGCTGTTGACTTGTGTTACTTGTGCTATACGGTTGTGGCAAGATTCAGTCATGTGTTTTGGTTTTTTAAAATTTGAATTGTTCCTTTAATTTGAATTTGCTGGTTGAGGGATGCAGTTCTTCCTTCCTCCAGCAGAGAGAGGTATCTGTATACTTAATGATGTGTGCTGCTGTCAGGATAAGTGGGTTGTATTGGTTTTTGCCAGAGATCCCTGGAGTTTGGCTCATCAATTAACAGGCTTTGGTTTATATTTTTCAAGCAGATCCTCTGTGTGGTAGGACAAGAAACTGTTACAGTCATACTCTTGATGACATGATAGGAGGTTCAAGATCATTTGATGACATTACAACTGAATGTAATGTTGAGCAACTACAAGATAGAGGTTGAATTCTCAAAACATTTCACAAGGAGGGATTCAGGAACTTTGACATTAGATAGATTATAAAAAAAAAAGAGAAGTGTCACAATTCTGTGAATTTATTAGAAGTACATGACTGCCAAAATTGAATAGCCTAAAAATGAACCGGGAAAGGGACGTGGATCAGGAGATTCCAGAAGAGAACTGGACCTTTGCATCATATTTTTACAAGCAGGAAACACAGAGACTACTCATTTTTATGCAATATCAAATAGATCCTGCTGGACTCCTTCCAAATTAAACTTATAAACAGTGATATATGTTGGAGACGCAGCAGAAGGGTGGGGACTCCGGTGCATGTGTTATATGACTGTAATAAAACAGTCGGTATGAGGGATGAATTGATTTCCCTCTTGAATAAATTGTTGGGAATCCACTTGATCAAAAAAATCCCACAGTATGTCTCTTGCGTCTGCGCCGAAACAATGTTAAAATGTAAGAATGCCAGGAATCATGGTGCTGTTTGTTTCTGATGACAGGGTGTCGGATAGCTCTGCGGGTTCCTTGCTCGACTGCTCAGTACTTACCTGAGCCAAGTTTGTGTTTGGACCTGGTATGTATTATTTCTGTTTATGCTATGTGGACTCAATATGGTGTTATATTTTTTTTTTTCTAGATTTGAATTTTATTGCTGGACTATACTTTTTGTTTTGTTTTTATTTTTCTTGAGAAAGACCGGACAATATCTGTTTGAAGATATGTAATTTGTGTTATATTTATTGTAAATATCTGACCAAAACTATGAATTAAAAGATGAATGAAATGTTATTACAAATTAACTGAAGCAGCATGCAGCTTTACACAAATTTCAATGACTTTTTGTTGTGTAAAAGATAATGGCAGCTTGGGTTTTGTGCTGTAGCAAGAATTTTATGAGTCATAAATTGGGGGAGTAAATAACTGATGCAATTGAATTGTATAAGTTATATAATAATTGTACAAATTCAAGATTTTTTTTTTGTTTATTCTAAATATTATAGCCTCTGTGTTTTGAATTGCCCCACTATACAAACTAGATGGATGTTTTCTGTTCCTTTTCCCTAAATTCCTTTGTCACAAGCAGATATTAACAAGATGAATGCTCCACCTATCCCATACACTACACACACACACACACACACACACACACACACACACACACACACACACACACACACACACATCCAACATCCAGCCAACCTCTGGCCAATGAGCAGAGTTTTCATTATACGGCATTGTATGGTAGGCTGGCAGAGAGAGCCACTCACTGGAGTGTTCACCTTTCATTATCATGTCCTCTTTACTTGACAGTCAAGATAAATGGGAAGCATCCAGAAAGGACATGAACTCAAAGATGCATTTCTGCTTGTCAGCCCATGCCGATTGCTCTAGCAACCTCTATTTACTTTGATGACTAGAAACTCTCATGCCTTTATTAGACATAGAATGCTGCATGATTGCGGGTTGTCAGGTAGACGCCACACAGTGTTTTCAAGTTTTTGTGCTGTATGTGGGCAAAATGTGTCAAAGATCAACTAATACAGCATTCATCCTGATTTTTAAATACATATTTAAATAAAATACTTAAAGGGAAGCACACGGTAGGGAACTTTAATCGAGTTTGGAAGTGCATATTACAAATCTAAACTAGTTTTTGAATGGAAATGTCTTCGTTCCAGACTGATATATCTTAAACTACTAAATCTGCTAAAAGCGATGCACCCTAATTCAAATACGTCCTGTGGAAAAGCACAAATAATGTGATGGAAACAGATATTTCCTCTATCCAAAGGTGCTTGTCATCGTTATTCAGAAAAGTCAGTTCTGTGATTACCTCAGAATAGTTTTTAAAAAAATGGTGCATACCTTTATCAATCACTGATTTAGAATATCAAAAAGGAAAAAAACATACTTGTATATATTTATGCTAGAATTTATTTCCACTGTAAAACAGAATCTTTTGATTTGTAAAACATTTTATCAGTATCCCCCAGTTAAAGGGGCCATGGTCATCAGGCTTCAGACAGTTCATGATATTTAGTTTGGCTAAAAATAAAAAGCGAGATAGACCAAAAGTACAATAGGAGGATGTGGAAATATATTTAATAATTAATTATATGTCATATTAAATTATTTGAATGCTTTTAAGGCACAGCAGTTGCACTGCCAATGAATTTTAGGTCAACATTTTTAAAAAGCCAGTTTTAAGGTGATTCCCATACAAAACCATGTACACCTGGGTTTTAAAAATGTGTCAGATTTGTTTTTATGATTCCCACAGGATGAATCCTAACGTTGATCTGCTGACTTTTTCTCTACATTTGTGTGATATTTGTGGGTTTGTGCAAACTGTCAGAAAGAAACTACTGGGTCAAGTGTCTTGAAATTTCGGATGCTGCATACTTCCTTTGTTCTCCAGACTTTCCGCCATCATCTAATCAATTCCAATTTGTCATATATTTTAGTTTTTGACCAAATACCTGTGAAATTAATTCCTTTGAGTCTGAGCTACACTTCAGGTTGAGTGCTAATTGGCAAATGTTAGCATACTAACATGCTAGTCTGCTGTAAATATTATACCAGCTTAAAGTTGGAATATTCATGATTGTTTGTAAATGCACCATTCAAAGTTTCCCTTCATCCCGGGTCCAATGAATGAGGAAGCCAGAGTGAATGAGGTCAGTCAGAGAAATAACATGTTATTTTCTCAGAGAAATTACATGTTATTTTCCAATTGTTTCACAGTGGTTCTCTTCTATCACAGAAATGAACATATCCACACCTTTGAACAACATTGGATTTTGTGTGAATACTGCTAAAGTGAATTTTTATTCTGCTCTGTATCCTTGGTCCTGATCTTGCAACCTGCGTGCATTAATTGGCGTGTCGAACACAGCAAAATATGAGAAAATAAGAAAAAACAGGCAGAGGGCGGGGTCTGTGCAGATACAGACAACACCACACACTTCTAGTCATAAATCATAAGTGATAATTTAGAGATATTATTTAATTTGATGAGTCTATGCATTTATTTTTTAAGAAAATCCTGAAATCCTGCACACATAGCCATGCCTTTAACATGAGTGTGTTATCATTGTGACGCTGATGTGCTTGGCAAAACACCACCGTGTGTGCTGATCAGGGACGCTCAACTCGCTTTGACATTAATAATATTTATCAGATTAAATGAAAATAAATTAAAAGTCCTGTAAATCATCTTCCTTTTAAATTCTTTGTTTTCAAATCAACTGACTTAATTAATTTAAGATGGCTAAATTAACTGCAAGGACTGATGGATAAATCAGATTTTTTTTTCTGCATTTGATGGCTGCAAATGCATTTTAGTTGTAAATCCTTAGGCTACATTTGAAAGAGTTTATACAACATGAAGCATAGCTGAAACCTCTGCCATCATGCATTCCCTCAAACGTTGGATTTATTAACATAAACCATAAACATAAACCAGGGACAGAATGAATTGCATGTTTAAGCTCTTTTTTTTAAGCCAAGGAACATTATTGAACATTCACTAAATGGTATAAACAAACGAAAAAAGAATCTCAGTATATTTTCATTGTGAATTAGAAAATGATTGAAGGCCTACCCGGCACTTTATGGGAGCCAGATTTGGCCCACGGGCCGCGAGTTGAGTATGACTGCTATAGACTGTCAGTCTTGTTATATCAAGAGCATTATTTTCCCCCCAAAAGGAAGCTGAAAAGTCACCTCACTAATTTCAATAAATGTACAGTAACCGGTGAAATAGTCTTGTCCTAGTAAAGAACGGTCTCACTTGATTGCCTTTGTCAGCCATATTAGAATAGAAATCATAAGTGATTACTCCTGGAGGGGCCGTGCTGAACAGATGAGTGAAGATGATGAAACATCTGATGGCACGCTCACGTTATTAAATATTTCAATATGTTGTTTGGGACATGTCATCGTATTACATTTGCTATGAGATGGTGATAAGAGAATATCTGTTCATGAGCTATTAGATGTAGCCATGGGAAATGAACGCCTGTCTCTTTGCAGATGCCAGTTGTCTCAAGTCATTCAAAGGCAGACTCTAATTAAGACACAATCCTCTCAGCAGCACAAAATTGCTCTTTGCTTGATGTGTTGGGCTTTCTGCCTTTCTGCTTGATTGTGTTGTTCATCTCGCAGACCTATTCCTCCCTGATCTGTATTCAGAGTTCAGCCCGTCTCTGTCTCTCTCTCTCTTCATCCATGGATAGAAATGATAGAAATTTTTACTAGCCCCTTAACCCGTGACTGGTATTTTTCAGCCCGGGCTTATGCAAAACTGACCTTTTATTGTGAGCAGTTATTGCCGTTACTCTGCCTGGATTAGAGGAGATGATATAGGACACGACGGCCAAATTAACAGGACTCTTCATTCTTTGCCTGGATGAGATGTGCTCGCCTTTCCTCTGAGTAACAATCAAAATCCAACAGGAAACGAGGAAATCAATGCGCTGTGATTCTTTGATGATGGGACTGATGGGAGCGTGTTTGTGTACGCTTAAATTTGTTGGATTGCTTGGTGCAATTATTTTCCTGACTTTGTCAAGGACCACAAAGAAAGAGGATGTGTGAGTTTGACTATGAGTCACTCTTCACAGAGTTTTGCACTTCGTAAGCAGTCTTTTGTCTACTACATCACATGATGCTGTTTAGGATGTACTTGTACTGCAGCAGCTGTCTCTTCTTCGGGGGTTCTGTCCAAATTGCAGTATGGAGGAACATAATATCTTTTTATGGATTTAGAGAAGCTGGATGGCAGTGAAATTGGGTACTGCCTCTTGGGTTTGGGTTATCAAAAGGCCACATGGAACAAACGGTGGAGAAACGTGTGTGTGTGTGTGTATTCCATCAGTCTGACCCGTTCTTCATGGAGGTTTGGCTCAGTAGTAGCTGAAGTAATGTTTTGATTGAGTCTCAATCAGCTTCTTACATTAGTGATGGCAGTCTACTTTTGAAGATTATAACAACTTGAAATTAAACCCCGTTCCCTTAACCTGCTAATCTTAATTTATTAAAAGGGCATCAATCAGATTTCTCTTAGTATCCTGCATCTGAACTCATGACATCCATTACTTTTCCAGATTTTTCACCCCTGCACTTGAGTCACAGTTTTCTCTTGGTGACTTAGAAAGAAGAAGTGTAGTGCAGGAAAATTCTATTTTGTGATCAGATAATAATATGAAAGATATAAAATGGTCCACCTGACTTGGTTAAATTGTGTTGTTATTTTGTTAAGTCACTGAACCAAACCAGTTATAATTAAGTCAGGCTAACTTTACCAATTCATTAATTATTTTAACTTACACATTAACTAAAATAAAACACTAAGATTATAATAAAAAAAAACTACTTTTCCTGAAACCACACTGTTAGGTTGTTAAGGAACAGTATTTTACTTTTAAAGTAAATAGGTCAGTCAGAAAATGGTCTGAAAAAACAGAAGTAGGTGTGGTTTACAGCAAAAGTCACATTAAGTCATTTTAAATGCTTTGTTTTCTATCCTAATATTGCAGCCTGATTGCATTCCCAACTGGTCACATCACACAATGATTTGTCACCGCCCCCTGAGGTGCCTGTTAATGGATTAAAGCAGGCCACCAGACTGTCAAGTGATCTCAATGTAAACTCAGCTGCAGCTGTATGAGACGCACCAGGCTTTCAATGTACAGCTGTGGTATAATGGGAAGGAAAATTCACATCTGGAGGAGGTGGTTCAAACAAACACACAACTTTCACCCAGGAGACATGAGTTCGTTTCCCACCAAAACATTATTAACGTACATAACGTTACGTGCGTTAAATGTGTTTCATCTTGTAAGTCAGTTCAATGATGTCACATAATGTACATAATGTAGTTATTGTTACTCCACACATGGTCTTATCTAATACCCAAGTAGTTTTTGTGCCTAAACCTACTAAAACTGTACACAACATTAACCACGTGTTAAAAAGGCTTTCTGGCCACATCAGATACAGCTGCTAAATGGTACCTTGTGCTATCAGACACTGAAGGACTGTGACAAATCGTTCAGAAGAGAACAGGCTGAATATTCATTGGCAATGTGAGTGTTGTGCCTAAAAAGCATCAAGATGATTTAATGGTGGCATATAATTAACCATGAAATTTCTGTCTCTCTTTTCATTTTTGGCAAAACTTTTATGAATGGTATGAAGTTCACCACTACCTCCCCTTTAACTAGGGGATATTGGAAAAAATCAGACAGGAATGTTTTATAAATGAAAAGATTCTGTTTTGCATTCGAAGAAAAAAAAAAAACTACAATATTCAAGGTGTTGCAGTTCTCCAAATCCAAGATTTGATTTGACTTTCGATTTGACACAATTTGATCAGTTTTTCTTTTTTGTTTGTTTGTTTGTTTTTTGCACTTACAGTTTATGATATTGTTAGACTATCAGATTCCTAACATTTAAATTTTTAAATAATTCTTTAAAAAGATTGTCTATATGGTATCAAGTGTGGTCTAACCACACTTGATACCATATAGACTATCTATTTAAAGAATTATTTAAGCTACACTGTGTCGTCTCTGAAGTATTTTTTTTTCTTCAGACACACGCCAGGAGCTGCAAGTAGGCGGCGGTTGAGAGAATAAAAATACTTGAAGAATCACTGATTTTTGATTTTGATTTTTATCATTGAAACTGGAAGCTCATTTGATTGACTTTTGATTAAATGCTGAAATTGTGACACCCTTTGTAAAGCTATACAAGTATACAAGATATCCTTCAGTTGAAGGAAATAATACTGGTGTGTTAAAACAGTTGATGTGACCTTTGCCAACTATGCTATGGAGCTGAGTTTTACCAAATAATGAAAAGCAACTTCAGCCTGAAGAAATGTCTGTTTTCATGGCATTATTTGTGTTTTCCCAATAATGGATTTGGATTCAGGTGCATCCCAGTAATCTATAGAGCTCTATACTATCAGTTTCATGGTTATCAGGGTGTGACTTTTAGACAAACCTGGTTAGCTCCTCTTAGTACTTGTAGCACTAATTGAATATTCAGTAGGGACCTTGTGTGTGTTGATGTTATGTCTCGGGGGATTGTTTAATTCTGCTAACAGACACAAAAAAGCCCGTGTCAGCTGTGCTGCTGAGGCTGCAGTTCACTGCTGGCATTCGCTCTGATGGGGGTCTGTTCCTTCAGCTGACCTCTGTGAGTTAACCGTGGCTCTATCTCCGGGATCATGCCCGACCGGAGGATGAACTCACAGTTTTACGTATGCATATGGCACATCGCAGCTGTCAATTTATGCTAATGCACTTCTGAATTAGCCATGAAAAACAATTAATTTTCTGAGCAGGATGATGAGGAGTTTTCACAAGGAGCTTAATCACAATCTTTTGTGCTCGAACACTTGCTGACTGTGTGGCTTGTGAAGCGAGACATGGACAGAATTCAAAGAATGTCCATTCAAGTATAGGAAACAATCTCTTGCCTGCTTAATATACCGTGCACACACTTGATCTGTTGTGATGTCAAGATGGACACCGGTGATTTTTTTTTAGTTGGTAATAATCACACCAGCAATTCTAAACTGCTAATTCTTGCAGCAAAACCGACTTACACATACTCCACAACAAAGGATCTCAAGTTTGAAAACGTTTGACGGCAAGACTACATATTACGCTGAGCTAACGTAATATCCATCCATCCATTGTCTGTAAATGCTTATCCTGAAGGGTCGCGGGGGAGCTGAAGCCTATCCCAGCTGACACTGGTGAGAGACCTAACCTATTATGCTTCATGTCATTGGACTCCTGGAGGAAGCCGGAGTACCTGGAGACACACTCTGACATGAGGAGAACATGCAAATTCTGCACAGAAGCGTCCTGTCCAGGCCACAAACTCCCCAGCCCCACAGCCAGCTGGGGGATTTGAACTCAAAACCTTCTTGCTGTCAGGCAACAGTGCTAACCACTGCAACAACATTGTCGAGTTGGTTTGTAATGGAGTACATGTAATCATATTCAGATTACAAAAAATAAGTAGCTATAATCAGTCCAGATTACTTTAAAAAAAATGTGAAATTAGATTACAGTTACATTGTCAAAGATTACTTGATTACATTTTCTCTTACAAATATATTGTTTGTTTATGGTAGCTTAACTTCTTTTGCTCATTTTTAACGATGATTTATGAATAATGTAGTTTTTATTAATTTTTATTTACGTTTGTCATGCTCCCCTGAGAGATATTCATCACTGTGTATAAAGGAAAAGTCTTATTTTGATAAGTCTGGCTAATTTAAGTGAGACATCCGTTTCTTGAGGCCTATAGGAATCCCTGCTCAGTAACCATAGTAACTGATAACTCTGAACTAGCTGTAGCTGTGTGTCAAAGAATATCCAACACGTGGAAACAGAACTGCAAAAGACAGGTCCATCAGGTGTCTTTTCATGTTCTTGTATTATTAATTAAATACAAAGCAAAGAAAAGCATGTCTTACAGCTTTTGTCTTCAAAAGCCAACAACAGCTTTTTATTTACAAGTTTAGCATTTATAGGTTTTGAAAGAAAAGAAAAAAAGAATAAGAAAAAAAGTGTGCCCAAATTGTTCTGATGTTATTAATTCGGTAACTCGTTTTATTCTAGCTTTTAAGAAAAGAAAAAGACGTCCAAACAATGATCCTCTGCTGCCAATTTAAACTTAATTTTTATTTTTTTTTCTGTGACAGAGAAAATATTTGAAAGAGTGGCTGATTGTGTAATTCTCAATCATTTTTGTGGCTATTTGCCTTTTTTTTTTTTGTTACTTCATACGAAGTGGAGGACCGAGAGGGAGAGGAAGAGGACAATATACAGGTCAGCCTCATGTTGGAATCAAACCCATGCCACTGCTGAGGGTTCAGTACGTGGGACATCAAGTGAACTGTTAGGGTGGGATGAGCCACATTAGAATCATATGGACTTTGCAGACATTTAGTTGATGTTAATTCTAACCAGGCTTTTTCACTTAAGCTCAGATTTCATTATCAGCCTTAATGGAATACCTTCCTGGCCTGTTAAGTCATTCTGTTCGATTTTTTCCCCTGCAGCAGGTACCTGAGAGGAGGAGCATCCACCATAGTTGGATGCACCTGAGCCCACCGCGCTCCAACTATAGAGCCCCGCCTCCTGGCTGAGAGCTCTCTCTTCCCTTCCACCTCTCTTGAGCATGGTTCTTTGTTTGTTTTGCTGCCACACATCTCCTCTTTACCTCGCTACGCTCCACACTCACGCATACACACTCACACCAACTGACACTGCTGATGCACACGCCTCATTGTTTCTTCAGTTTATTTTGTGTTCCATTGTGAGGTTGAGCCAGGTCCAGGATTGGACCAGGATCGTCCAGGATTGACTTTCATGACACACTGAAAATGAAAGATGAACATTTTTAGTATTCCTCTTACTGTTTTTGTATGGGTAATTTAATTTGAAAATGTTAATTCAAAATGTTTTGAGATGTGAAAAAAAGAATATTTTTGCGGAGCTTAATTTTATTTGTGCCTGCTTTTTGGGGTACAATGCGCAATAATTTCAGTGTTTGACTTTGAAGTAAGTAATCCAAAAGTATTAAAATAGTTTTTTTTGTAATCCAATGTATATGTAGTTATAGAAAATACCATGTTATTTGTATTCAGGAACTGACTACATAATCTGACCCAACCATGATATTTTAGCAGAAACCAGACAGATGTTGTGACATGATTCCACCATAATTATGTTTTATGCACATTGTTGCGTTACTCTGTTTATCTATGCTTACAAGATGCACATAAACCTTAGAAGTTTATAAACATGTCATTTAACCTATTGGCAAGAAATACTATCAAAATATAATCACTCTTACAACATTTATCATGAAGGTATGATTTGGGCAATATACAATGGTTGTAGGTTATATGTGGATCTTGATGAATAACTCTCAAAAAATGTCCTTGTAAAATATAGGCCAGTTTGGGGATGATTGTGGCAAACTGCAGTCTCAAGTAGGGCCCCAAAGGCGCTGTGTGCAAGAAAGAGCACTGCTGTGGTTATATACTGGGCTGCTAAATCACACAAAATGTCTTTAACCACACTATTTCACAGCTACCAATCTGTGTCCTATTTTTCACTCAACCCTGCTGTCACCTGTCTCTCATTTCCTCTCCTTGGGGAGTCAAAGTTCCCTTTGGCTTGAAAACCTCCCCAATCTTTTTTCATCTGCTCAACTAATTTCCAGTAGGCCAGGCACTAAGATGGTACTGGCAGAGATTTCAGCACTGCAGATGTTGATGCACAAACTGCTTGACAGTTTTCTGGCCCTGCAATCTGAGAGACAATTTCAGGGTTGTTACTGAGGGGACAGCGGTATCTAGTCTGTACAACTACAGCATTTTACTGTGTTTGTCATTGTGTACTTCCTAAGCAGCCTTTTCAAATGTTGTTCGGGATAGTAGTGTAGCACCTATTTCCTCTAGGGTTTTCTGTCCAAATAGCGGTGTGGAGAACCATAATGTCTTTTTATGGATTTAGAGGTGTGGATTGTCGAAAGGCCACACAGGGCAAATGGTGGTGAAACATCTGTGTGTATTCCATCATTATTATTACGGTGTAAACTATCCAAAATGCACCATCTGGGCTTTTGGTCCCATTCATAAACAGTGGCACTATCTTGTGCAGTTTCCACATTTTATTTTTCTGGAGTGCAATAATCTTTATCAGTCAAATATCTTGATTTCATGGGTGTTAACCTATCAGAACTAACTTACATATGACCACTGGGATTCTGCTAACATAAAGGCAGGAGAGTAGCTTTTCTAAATTACAGTGGGTGTATTAAAACCTTTTCAGCACAAACAACTGCCTCCTGCTGTCAGAAACAGTTGGATGAGAGCAGTGAGACTGAACCAAAACAGTAAAGTTGTGGGCTGTAAAACTGAGCAGCAGTGAGCTGAAAGACACTAAAATGCTCCGTAGAGCTGAGGGGAAACTGCAGAGCCAGGTGATAAATCTCTGTGCACAAAATCAAGCCATTTTTTAAAACCTAAAACATGATCTTTTCCTTTCTTTAAACAAATGAAGTTTTATAACTAGATTCAGGGACAAAGACCATGCTTCATACAAAAAGTGCTTAAGCACACCTCATCTGTTTCCTTTCTGTTTGACACTGTTTTACACCCCTCACTACGACCTCCAACCCTCCTGCTCTCTCTTTGTTTGAATACAGGAACTGCAGGGGACTCTTAACATCAGAGCTCATGAAGAGACGGCATCCTTACTCAGAGTCTGGACTCCTCTTCTTCCCACATGTGCCGCCATCTCACCATCCTCCCATATATCCATGACCTTCACCCTATATCCCACATCCCCTCTCCCCTCAACCCTTTATCTCTCGACCTTCATCCCCTTCCCTGTTTCTCCTCATCCCACATTCCTCCTTCTGGACCCCTTCTCCATCCTTCCTACATCATCTCTGACTTCACCGATGTTAAATTATTATAAATGCATATCTTTATTGTTAGTCCATTAATTTGATGCACAACATAGTTCTTTTTTTCTGTGTCCTTTAAAGTTTTAATTCATTATTCATTATTCCAGATATCCCTAAATTAACTTGTCCTTAATCCTTATTTTCATTTTTACTTTCTCACTAACAATAATTTCCAAGAAATAGGTTGAAACATATTAGAATCACATGGACTTGGCATTTAGTTTGTCTGTATTTCTTTGCCATGACATCTACCTTTATTAATTGCAGCACCTTTTTTGTTATGAACCCTTTATATTCTTCATATGGTTCAATCTTCAGGGGTTTTTTTTCACTGCTGAGAAGAAAAACATTCTCGTTTTCTCTTCCTTTTGTGACATAGTATCCTCTGCTCAACAATCAACTGTTCGGGGCTGCGTATGTTCTCCCTGCATACTCACAATGCAAGCTTGTTTAAGCCTGGCTTGGCGTTGACCAGTGTTAGTGGAATGGCTTAAGCCTTGAGTGGAAGTCAAAGTTGATTCAAGCTGGGCTTTTCAGGTAAGCACTCATTTTATTATCAGCCTTGATGCCCCTCAGGACATCAAATACCAATGTTTTGGGTTAGTAAAGCATCCCGAGCACCGCGAAATAATGAAAAAATAAAAAGGTACGGGTGGGTCTCTGTGAATACAGGTGCCACCACACACCTCTGATGGGTCGTGGGTGATGATTTAGAGAGATTATTTATGAGTCTTTGCATTGTTTTTGTGGGAAAACCCTGCATAGTTTGCTTTTAAGTAGTGCGATAAATTGATTTTTTTACCCAGGAACAAAGCAACAAAGAGTGGCACAGCTGGTGGGTCACAGGTCACAGCCTTTATTGTGAAATTCAGCTATACATCGTTACACAGTAAAATAGCTATGATTTATTCTCTTTAGTAGTGGTCAGCTCGCAATGTATAACTGCAAGAAAATAGTCTTCACACACAACATTTTTACAGTATTTTGCCACCAGATTGGGTTTTGTGTGGGAAATCTTGTGGATTACTGTATGACACAAAACAGGAAGCATGCAGGCTGCTTCCAGAACGAAAACAGTGGATGTTTTCAGAAGGTTTCTGGATGGCAGATGGTGGATCAAGTGACAGCCAATACAGAAATCCTTTTGATGTATTTCCTCCTTAGAAAATAGAAAGAATACTTTGAAGTGAAGGGTCCTAATTAAAACTAAAAGCAAACCAGTTTATAGTAAATGTGTTGATGATGTGGACGCTATTTCATATTTATTTACAGTTGAAACAACAGCTTCATTTACGTATGATGACTACAGTATACATACATTTTTTTTTTCCTTTTTCTGTTTACTGGGTGAGCTGAAAGCATATTCACACTTTTACAGGAATAGCACCCAGGCTGACACATCCTCATGCATAGTGTCTCATGTTTCCATCACCTTACTCTTCGTCCTCAGTAGCACCACTAGCCGGGGCCAACAGCAACACTGAAATGTTAGATAAATGACAGAACACTGTGTGCCACTGTGGCAGCGTGTCTGTAAGACATGAAGTACATTTTTAGAGAAATATGTATTTATTTTCCAACAGACAAAGGAGAGGGAAGATTGCAGCTGTGTCTTTTCAGCCCATTCTTATGTTTTATAATGGCAACATGAAACATTGGCTTAGCCTTATCTCACTTAAGGCATTTCACTGCAAGAGTTATGTTCAATCGAAGAGAGGCAAAGCTTTCCTTTTACTTCTGAGCATAACTCATTTCCCCTCAAAGAAAATCTTCTTTCCAAACACGTACTGCATGACGTCTGCTTGAAGAAAAACTCTTTTTTGAGTTAAATCTAAGTTGTACATTCATAGACGATTACCTACGAGAATGTCAAGCTGACAACAGATCAACTCCACTGATTTTATTGTTGCGGTGATAAATAAACTGAGGAGATGTTAGGTGCTTTTATTTTAGTCTCCCTGTCTGGCTCTCGATGCTGAGGACTGCCAGGCGAGGGTTTGGAGGAGAGTCGTGAAGCCAGTTCACCTGAGGTAACACACACTGATCTATTCAAGTGTGAGCTGGCCTGACCCTCACAACCAGACTGGTCTGACTAAATTTTTTTTTAGGTTGCATTGTAAATCTGGAATATCCCTGATAGGCTGCCATAGTGGGCACCGAAAGATTTTGTATCGTGCACCGTTACCGTTGTTTGTACTATTAAAGGGGTAGTTCAGATAACTTAAAGTGGGGCTTTATGAGATACTTAGTGTATTATTTACAATATAGATGGCAGCCAGCACACCTCCAGTTTGGAGGAGCAGAGAAGAGTAGAGGGTCTGGAGAGGGTCAGCAACAAAAGGTATTTTAGCCACTTAAAAAGGTCAACCTGAGTATCAGTTTGAGTGTATGCTATACTTGGAATATTTTCATTGCTTAACCATGACCACAGACAACCATTTCCAAGAGGAAACTGCCATTATATAAGCCAAAATTCACTCTCTTTGTTGCTTGCCTGCCTCAGCCCTGGTCTGTTCATTAGCTTGTGTTTTTGTGTGATGTCGGTCTTTGAAAAGGACAGTTCAGATTCGCCAAAGTCACTCAATAACACAAACAAACCAACAAATCAAGGCAGACCAGCAACTCCTGCGATCTGTGAGGTAAAATTACTGATTTCGCCCATGGAGTCTGGTTGGTTTGGAGAGAGCAATATTTGGTTTATATGATGGCAGCTTCCCACTGGAAAAGGCTGTCTGACAGCGAAGTAAACAGGTGCTAAATGTAGTGTACACTAAAAGTGATATTGATTTTTTAGGTGGATCTTTTTTATGTGTATGAAATAGGTTTAGTTGTTGGCCCTGAGAGTTCTTTGACACATGTGATCTCAGACCATCTGCGTAAGGATGTTGTCTCATCGCCTGACATTTTCCTTTGTCTTTCTGTGCACCATATGAAGTGTTTGATACAGAGGTCTCTGGGAAATAAAGCCTGTGGCAGGAGGGATTTATTCGACAGCTCAAATGACACATTGATTTTTTTTCGAGGAAACCAACTGAGATGAGAAAGACACAAGCCTCTTAGCAGTGTCTCATTAATTAATAAAGTGTCTCAAAGGGGAAAAGAAGTGGTCTTGTAACACTGCATCTTATGTACTGTTGCAGGCACTGTGGGCGAGAGGCAGAAAACCTCAGTGATTTATAAAACCACTGACCGGTTGTCGACTATAATTAAGCAATGTTTTGATAATGGCACGGTGTCCTGACCATTTTTTTAGTCTTAGATGTAGTGATCAGTATTAGTCAAATGTATTTTTCAACATGCATTCTTATATTGTCTGGGTCACACTTCATTTTACTGTACATTAATAAGTGATAACAAGCTGTACTTTGTATTAGATTAGCCACACTAGAAAAAATATGTTCTTTATTACTCAGTCAGCAAACACAGTTATTCCCTAATTAGACACCATGCACCTAACAGCTGTTTAGACTTTATTACAGGGTATTAGGGACACATTACAACAGAACTGCACTGTGAACGAAGGTGAAATCACATATCTGCTACTTGTAGACTGGGAGAACAATACACTTTAGTTTACAGTACAGTACTGTTGCAATGTGTCCCTAATTATCCTCTAATAAAGTCTAATAAAGGGTCTTATACTGTCTAATAAAGAACATTATTTTTGTCTGATATTATTTGTCTAATTTGATACACATTCAGCTTATTACATCTTTTAAATGCAAACTGGCTCACCCCATGTAGTAAAGATTTTACGGTATTTAACCTCTCAAAATAACTGAAAACCGTCACTGATGTAAATGCGTATCGCCTAAGACAGGTATGAAAATGTGCGATACTCCTCCTCACTCAAAGCGAAAAGATGCATTTACAGATCCACTGTGGCCAATGAATCATATAATTTGTCATCACAGTGATTCCCCTCTGAGCTACTATTAGATTACTATGTCTCCTAATTGCTCTGTGTGAATTAGCATAATATTTCAGCTCCATCCTCTGAAAGTTTACAAAGTAAAGCTGCAAGCAATTATCTGTCACCATCTTCAGTCTGGAGAATTGACGGTTTGACCCCACTTGTCTGAAAATCACACTTGACACGCGTACTCCTGCAGGCAATGTCAAATGAGACAGCTGGGGCCAACTCTGGATGACACACATCACTGCCTGCTGCTAAAGATGTACCATTTGTCAGAAATAAACTAATATTTCCTTTCAGCAACAGCTCTCTGTCCCTTTACATTTCATAATTGCTGCAAGGCAGTTCTGACTGCAAGCTGGATGGGAAAGATCTCTTGTGGTGCAAAATGCAACTGTAGCGCTGGCATGCCCTTTGTCCTAGATGTAAGAGCCAGTCTTTCTGCTAATGTGATCCAAAGAGTGTTCATAAAGTCTGCTCGAGATTCACTGTTCGACAGTTTTGACAGGAAACTTGGTGATGCTGCCAGACTGAGTTCTGAGAGGACTTTGACTTGCACACCAGAGAGACAGGCATCACAAAGCATTGGGCCAGACATTGTGAAGACTACAGTAAAGTTTATCATAACCTGCCGCACTGGCACGATCCTGCAGTCTTTTCGCAGCATGCAATACAATATAGTGCACTCTTTACACAATAGACTCCCCCCATATATGATACATCAGTGTGGAGATTTGAGGCGCTGTATGCATGATAATAGTTCACAGTAGGGTGCACAAAAATTTGAGTAGTTACCAGGGAACGAATGAGGAATGATTCTATTCACTTTTGTCCTCTGTAGTGAACGTCACACCGACACCTTTATTCAACATCATGCATGTAGTTTGTTTGAGTCATATTGTCCTCTAAAATGTGCATCTAGTGAGGTAACACACATGTGGATGTGGCCAACAGAGCACATGTTCTGTCATTTCAAAATGGCAGGAATTTCAACACATACATTTTTTGGCTGTCAGGGACTTAAATGATCATATTTACAAAGATATATTGATCTTGTCTTCATAAGAATGTTTTTTTTTTATTTATGAGAGTCTGCACTATCCTGTATTTCTTTAATCTGGCTACTACAAAAGCTGGATCCAGTACAGGTCAGACCACCAGGCTTCTGGGAGACCTACAAACAATCAGTCACAGTATGCACTTGATGGTGCAGGAGACAAGGATGCAGTGTGAAGATGTGTGTGAAGTTTTTGAAGTGCAGCATATGTCTCATGCTGTGGAAAAAAAGATATTTACTTATTAGTTAACAAAGCACCAAGTGAAGAACGAATGAAGGAAGATGAAATTGATGAATCTTCAACAGGTACTTCCCTTATAATTCCTGATGGAGTATGATATAATAGACAATACTGAGTTAGAGAAGATCCTTTGATAATGAATTATTAGGTAATGACCAGTTGATGAATATCTGTGAATTGATCGGATCACTTTCTTTATCAATGGTTCCTGATTAACCCCAAACCAGCCTCTGAATCGCACAAAACTAATAACACCTCATAATTTTTTATTATTTATTATTTATTCGTTTTGTGTCCCCTTCGGTAAAGTGATACAAAATACAGAGTAGTTATTAGATAGTTTCTCAGTACTTCATCAGTATCTTATAGTTACTTGTGTCTTTGCCAAATGCTGTAGTATAGTAATGGTTATTAGTTAATGGACAGGTAACCATTAAGTAATGATGCAGTACTCGCCAACTACTAATTATAATGCATGACTTTACTCAAAGGAGCAGAGAATAACTAATGGATTGGTGACTCAGTATTATTTACCATTTTACTTTGGGGGACACAAAAAGAGTAAGTGATGTTTAATGATTAGTAATTAATGAGTTATCACTGGTTTTATGCTGTTTGCAGACAGTTTCAGGGTTAATTGGGAACCATTCATAAAGAAAGTGGTCAGTGTGATCGATTCACAGATATTCATCAACTAATCACTTAACAGTTCATTTATATAGGAATTTGTGGTGCGTTCTCTGGTAACTCATGATTATCTATCATTCATTCCTCAGTTGTTCTCCGGTAACTGCACAAATTTTTGTGTGCCGTATTGTAAAGTCTTACCCCTGCATTTTATTGTAAAAGGCCTGGAGAAATCAAAGCAGAATTCTCACTATAGCGATGCGTGGGATTACATGAAAACAGGAGGCTTGAAGAGTTATTGATGAATTAGTGGGTGGATTGTATTCCAGGCATCTAGACCTGCATAAGTGCATCTTTGATGTTTTGTTCCAGGGTGACTGTGTTTTTCCTTAAAAAACAAAGAGATGTCATCACATTAAAGGAAATTTTCACCCTAAGTAATTGCTGCTTATCAAACAGGTGAGCATTTAATGTACATTTGCCTTTAAAAACTGTACACTTTAATGGAATCGACCTTAAGCGTACAGCAGTTCTTACAAAGCCTTTCTATTGTTCTGCGAATGAAGAGCCTCTGTGTTAACCTCCATCATCCCAGTACAAGTAATACAGGCTTTGAATTAATGAGCCGTAACCTTTGCGGCAGCGCCATCGTGGTAATGAAGCGTGGACCCAGCAAGTTCACATCATTTCACTGTAACTGAATGCAAGACCCAGAGAAACCAGGTATGTTGGTCAATAAAGACTGATGTGGATTTTAGTTTTAGGATGGGCAAATGTATTCGTGCAGTGCAGGATGTAACAAGATCCTTAATTACAATTGTTAAAATGCTAGGCACCTTAAACAGTGGTGAACAAAATTTTCCTTTATTCCGGTTTAGTGTGCATACCCTGTGATTATACTACAAATACTGCAAAAAAATTATAAATGATTTAATTAAATCAACAGTGAAACTCAGTTTTTTCCAGTTTCCCTATTACCCTGTGATAACATTACTTTACTCCATAATTACTAATAGATCCACAGTTATTACTTCTACTTAATTATTTGTCCTGCTATAGGTAAACCAAATCCTACACAGAGAGAAAACAAATTAGTATTAGTCTGAGCTATTATTAGCCAACATAAAAAGCGTAAATAATCTTACAAAAACTATAAAATCCGGTGTGGATCTTGTGGTTACCTCCAACACCAACACCCAAACAACACACAGAGCTAAGCAAAAGAAAGTAAATGTGCTATCAGTTACAACCATATGCAAGGATGAGGAGTTTTTCCACTCAGCGACATTTGCTATCAACATCCTACAATGATGCCATAAAAAAAAGGACATAAATTCGACTGGACAACACAGACAGACAAAAGCGAAAACATCACCAAAAAAAGTCTGCATTCATTTGTCCATTTTCTTATTAAATACAATAGAAGGATAAAACAAGAAAATTAAAGGTAGAGTCAGTAGGATTTGTCTGGGCTCTTATAGTCAAATATGTTTTGGGTTGATGAAACGTCCCAGGCACAGCAAAACAATGAGGAAATACAGGCAGGGGGCAGCATCTCTGCAGATACAACCAACACCACACACTTCTGGTGGGTTATAAGTGATGACTGAAAGGGATTATGTAATATGAGTCTATACATATTTTTTTTAGGAAAATGAAAATGAAAGATTATACCTTTAAAACTAAAATATTCAAAATAAAACAAATTAAAAGGCTACAGGCAAAGTTGTAGTGGAAATGTCCTATAATAAGAATGGAATCTACTCCAAGTTAGTTATTAACTGATTATGAAACCATCTCAATTTGATACCGACGCCTCTATATGACCTACATTAGCCAACAGACCGTCCGTGAGAAGATTTTCTATTTTTATGTAGTTATTCTGAATGCACGCCACCAGGTAGGATTCTCCTTGAAATCAGATAAAATGAGTCCATGTATAACATTTTCAGTGAGTAGAACATTTTAAATGAAGCAGGAGGAGATTTTTACTTAGATAATTTTACATTTGACATTGTATTGTATGGTTTTGGCGATGGAACCGCCACAGCTCCTTGTGGTAACTTGAGGTCATGGGAGGCAAACACAAAAAGAGCCGAAGATTTTTAACCTCATCGCATTAAAGTAAGACTAGTGGTTATTGATGCGAGACTGCCGACTGTCAAACAAATGTTCAGACAAACATGACACGCAAAAGCATTGCAATTAAAAAAAAAAAAAACATTCAAGATACCTGTCATAAGTTGTTTGTCATATCTGAATGGTTAGAATTGTTTATCACCTGACACAGTAGATCAAAAAAGAACAAACCAAGTCATTTATAAGACGTAAAATAAAATCCAAACATGAAGATATAACTTCTTAGTGGCCGATAGCTGCCTGCCAAACCCCAGTGACTACATGAGAATGTGTCTCTCAGCTCTATTATATTATCAGAGTGCTCGGAGGTGAGGACCCAGACCACGGAGAACAAAGGAGGACTGCTGAGGGCTGAGTTCAAGAGCTTTAACCGAATTTTGTGCCACTAAGTAACATATATCCTCCCGTCTATGCTATAATTTAGAGACAACTGTATTTTCTAACAGTCACTCGACCAAACCTGTATCACAGCCTCAAGTTAAGGATGTGATTACACCTGCCTCATAGCACAAAATGAATTTTATAGGTGCTAATATGTATGGCTTCAAACCTCACTGGCAGGGCATGATATTGTTAGAATTTTTCATTAAGACGTACATGGCTTCTTCATTAGATCTCTGCTCTGATTCATTGATTCTCTTCTTTAATTAGCTGGTTTACTGGCTGGCTTATTTATTTCTATTACAGGCCCCTGTAAACTGCCAGAAATCTGTCGATTGCTGATGCAATTTCTTGGCTACAGATAGAAGTCGATTAATGTAGCATTTACTTTTTAATTTCATTATCTTCTCGCCCTTCAGTTACATCATTTTCTGTCTTTGACTGCACTAGGATTGATTTCACCTACCGTATGGAACGATCCAAAGCTTTTCTCCTGCCAGTTATGTTCATTTACATCTCCTTTACAATACCAGTGCTTTCATATTAATATAAGATAAAGTCACCTTTGACTTTTTTTAAAAAAAAAATCTAACCACACCCATGATGCCTTTACCAGGTTTATCTATCTAATTTTCACCATATGTTAATTGTATTGTTTTTTCCATAACCAACACAACACCATAGCCAACCATAAGATAACAACTTTGCATTTAGCAGCGCAATCCCCTTTAAGGAGTTTATTCTTGCCATCTTCCAGTCATTGAATATATATATTGTGATAGACATTGTGCATAAATGTATCTTTAAAAACAATGGCTGTCAACAGCTTGCAGATATTTGATATGGTTATATTTTTTGTCATTATTCAAAATTAGATATATAATCATAGTGTCATTATTTGAAGATTGCACCCAGTAGAGTACAGATCTTTGTCAGGCAACACAAAAAGAATTACAAAAAGATGTAACCCCTTTGTTATCACCAACATTTAACCTGTAATTTTTTCTGATGACAGATTATCAGTGGTGGAGAAAGTACTGAAAATGTGTTCTCAAGTAAAGTACTGTTACATGGCTGAAATAATTCTCAATTACAAGTAAAAGTACTGGTGTTAGAAATGTACTTAAGTGAAAGTACAAAGTATTCATCTCAAAAACCACTCAGAGTATTAGTTACTTTTAACCACTGATGTCACAGTCACCTCTCCAAACCAGGGTTGCAAATTTTTTTCATCATTTTTTCCTTGTTTTAGACTAAGTGTAATTTTCTTTATTCAACAAGTGGCTCTGCCAGACAAAACAATGTCAAATGAGGTGCAGTTACTGCCATGACTATTAATCAAATATCCATGTCCATGCGTTTGTAGTTTGTTACTTCCACACCTGTAGATTCCAATTATATTTATTTTGTAATGTAACCAGTAACACTATTAACATAATTCTTGTTTTAGCCTTGCAGGTGAGAGGTCCTTGAGTATACAGTCATAAATGTGCACAAAAAAAGTTTAGGCTAAGGTCCAGTCACAGACAAATAACATGGAGACACCACGTTGACTGCTTCAGCTTGTTGTTGTGATACGTCAACCTCGCTTGCATATTGGTTTGGAGAAGACTGGCTGGTAAGCTATATTTTATCTGGATACAAGGCACTATGATGTTTATATTTCCTAAAGGGAAAATTCACCACTTTTCATATGGATGTCCAGTCGGTGTTGATGGTAAATGTCATCAAGTGAAGCAAAAAGATTCTCAGTGTGCAATATTGAGCAATAAAACAGTTCCTCTGCTCATGGAGCCACATGGTGCCTAAATGTACAAGGATGGACTGCAGGTGAGCTTCTGATACCCACGGCCAGGTGACGTGTTATCACCACCCAAGCTTATCGCTGTTACTTCATAGCATAGGTGACAAAACTACTCATTTAGCACGCCCCCTGGCTACCCAGAGGTGGAAACTAGAAATCCAAGCTGAAACAGCCTGTAGTTCTTCCTGTACCCAGTGACATCACTGGATTTTAGATTTTCCAGCAGAAGAACTTGGCTTTCTTGGCCAATATAGCACACACTGAGGAATTTATTGCTTCAACTGACTTACATCCACATGAAAAGTAGCAAATTTCC
Organism: Lutjanus erythropterus; assembly: GCF_056507025.1. Lineage (NCBI taxonomy): Eukaryota > Metazoa > Chordata > Actinopteri > Lutjaniformes > Lutjanidae > Lutjanus > Lutjanus erythropterus. The sequence goes on from NC_139324.1 coordinate 25,718,533, forward strand.
CATTTGTAATTGTAATGACTCATCTTATATTCAAGGATCTTTGATCTGCATAAATAGGAGAAAAAGTTTCTTTTTCTATTTTACTCCACATAGATTATGAACCATTGAAAATGAAAATGGTTTATTGAAATCAGTTGAAAAAGGTGAATGTCTATGTATATGTGTCTACACACACACACACACGCACGCACACACATAACTCATCACAAGCAGATCTCAAGCACTAAAGTATATCTAATACAAAATAGTGTGTGAAAGTTGAGAGAGCTATAACTAGTAATTGTAGTAGTAGTAGTAGTAGCAGTATGTGAATGAAGTGTGGGGGGAAGGAAAAGCTTCAGTGATATTCACTGTATAATATATCATCATGTAATATGCAGAGGGAACATGAAAGGTGTAATTTATCTTAATGTAAATGTCATGCTTTATAACATATTCAGCTCATTCACTACATACTGAAACTTAGCTGTAACAGGGTTTAGCCAAAGGAACATGTGTCATGATGACAGACATATTTTTGAGCTCAGTCTCACCTTTTACTCAAAAACTGAAATGAAGAAATCTGATTATAAACTTTTTCTTTTTTCTACAATCTTAAATAAGTTTGTGACTTTGAGATGAAACATCATCTAATTAAGAATTATGGACCATACATGAGCTCCTAACACCGAGGCTGATAGTGTTTCAAACTTGTCAAGTACATCAAGGATTCCTTAAGGTTTTCCCTCAACTTTCATTCATTCAAAGGGGTTTTCATTTTTGGTTGCAAGCAGTTTGATGTTTGAAATTGAATGTATTCTTGATGAGGGAAGCTGGGAATTGGCTGGCTGTCAGATCAGCACTATTATCTGCCTTTTAGGTTTGAAGCAAATTGGACTTGGGGTCCCCAAGGTGCCTGGACCCTTGCATACTGGCGGTGTTGAATTCTCAGAGCGTGTCACTTCCTTGATGGAAATTCACTTTAATCAGAAGAAGAGTCACAGCCCCTCTGGACTTGTTCACAGCTTTTTGATTTGTTTTCAGGGCATGTCAGATAGCACATTTTCACCTGAAAGTAAGAAATGTTCAAGTGTATCAATTAAAGATCCTATGACATTTTTGGCCAGTTATTAATCCAGATCATTCACACACACAGAGGCTGGTTATTATTTATCTATCTCTCCAAATAAAACACACACGCAACCACAACACATGACAGGCCCGAGAGTGAAGAAGAAATACTTTGATGTTGCAACATGTACCAAGATTATGACAGAAAAGTGAAACTGAAATAAAACTAGAAGAATGCACTCAGTAGAGTGCAGATCTCTGCCAGGCAACAGATGGTGAAGCACCTACTGCAATGCCACCACAACTGACTGATGCAACCAGCGAGAGAACATTAACATTACCTTTGTCCCGAGAAACAAGATGTCAGACTGAAGCAGTTGTTGATCACTTGCAGCCCCTAGTGGCCAGTCAGGAAGAGTAAGACGCCCGTTGTCAATGGTCCTATTAAACAAAACAGTCAAAAAGTAGAATTACTGCCTGCAGTTGTGTGTCTCCACCAACCAACCATGTCTTTCCAGACTCATACAATATACTGAATGTAACGAGGACTTTGAATGGATTTAATGTGGAAGTTATCGATATATTGATCTGTAACTTTGAATGAATTTAACAAAAAGTATTAAGTGTATTTTGTAAAATAGAAGTTTTCAGTATACATGTATGATTCCAGTCAATAATTTTCAGTGATTCAACATGCCATCTTGATTTAGAGACTATTTTTTTTACAGGGGAATAGAGAGGACAGTGATAGAGAGCTGAACATTATGATGTCATAGTAAAGTCAACCTTTTGTGTTATCACCTCATCATTTCATCCTGTTACATATTTCAGTCAAGAAAGATTGTTTTGAGTGAACAAAATCTATTTATTTGACACAATAGAGAGAGGAATGTGAAAAGTCTCCATCATAACATCATTATGTATAAGGGGGTAGAGAAGCCTTGATTAGTAAAGGAAACCCCCTGATGGAGTCTAGACACTGGTGGTGGTGGTGAAGAGATGGCTGAAGATCTGGATGAGATGAGGACTGAACCTCTGATGAGCTCAAGCTGGGCACTGGATTAGAAGAACTGGAGGAGAAGTTGGTTAGGGATAAGTGAGGCATAAAGATAGTCTTCCTGATTGAACTTATGCTGAGCTTCATTTGTGTGTTCGCTGAAATCAATCAGTTCATCCTTGAGTCCAAGTAGAAGCTTGAACCAAGTTTGAAGAAATTTCCTCCAAGTGTTCCTGAGATATTGCCTTCTGAAGCTCGGGACATACATGAGGCCACAGTGACCTTTACTTTTGACCTTTAAGCATCAAAATCGAATCAGTTCATTCTTTAATCCAAGGGGTTTTTGTGCAAATTTTGAAGAAATTCCCTCAAGGAGTCCTTGGGATATTGCATTCTCAAGAATGGGAATACTCAAAAATATAACGCTTGTGGCCACGGCTGTTAGCGGCATGGTTTTCCCAAGTTTTTCAAAAATTGTGAGGCATAGAAGTCCTTCGGCATACAGTTATGAATGTGCACAAGAAAAATTTAACAAATCAGTCTGGTAGTATTCAAGATTAGCTGCGGACAAGCTCCGGGTCAGGCTTCCCTCCAGGGAGGGTAGGTATGCATAGTCTGCATTTGCCGCAAAAACAAATGAGCACCATTCGTACAGCCAAAGAAACTTTTCTTGCTACATAAATTGGGAACACAAAACAAACTTGACTGTATCCAAAATGTGCATTGAAACAGATTTGTTTTGATTTTGTTTATCTTGAGAAGTATGCCAAAATAGTTTGTGCCTGCGGGGGAAGAGTAGCTTTACAAAATTCTCTCGCTGGTGCATCTGTGAAATACACAATCAAATTTTCTGTGGTGGCCTTTGTTGAGGCACAGAAAGGCAGACAATATTTTTTTCTGACAGTTCTCGCAAAGGAAATGGAAATGTCGTCTGAGACAATACGTTGAGAATATCCCTAGTGAGAAGGCTTTGAAAATGTAAACATATCTTTGGAACTGAATTTTAATACTGAAGCACAGACTGATTCAAGTGCCTCGCTTAAAGATGCTTTCTCTCTGGCCGCTTGAATTGCATTATGTTTAAAGACAAGCTTTAAAGGTCCAGTGTGTAAGATTTCTGACGATATGTTTTCATTAGTGTATAATCACCTGAAAATAAGAATTGTTGTGTTTTTGTTATCTTAACATTAATTTCAAGGCTGCAACTAATGATCATTTCATTTCATTGTTGATGATGATTAATTGACTAGCTGTTTGGTATATAAATTTTCAGAAAATGGTGTAAAATGTTGATCTGTGTATTCCAAAGCTCAAGGTGACATCCTCAAGTGTTTTATTTTTTCCACAACCTAAAGTTCTTTGTCAAAGAGGAATAAAGAAACCAGAAAATATTCACATCTGAGAAGCTGGAATCAGAGAATTTTTACTTTTTCTTCTTAAAATGTTAAATTGATTGATCGATTATCAAAACGGACATGTCTAAGTTAACTTGCTGATTGGCAATTAATTTAATAATTGATTAACAATCAATTAATCATTCTAGCTCTAGTTTATATCTACACCACTTCTACTGTTGGGGTGTTTTTGCTTTTAATGCATAATTTTTATGTGCAGCAATGTGATTTTTGTTTTTGGAATCTTCCTCTTGGACACTGACAACAAGAATGAACCCCAACCCCCCTTAACACACACAAACACATGTTCACACAGTGACATGCACGCATGCCTTTTCACTTCATCCGTACCTCCGATTACTCAGAAACATGCATGTGCACACATCAACGCGAATGAAGCACACGCTATCAGCAGGCTAACTCAGACATGTCCGTAACATCACAGTTTGGATCTCTGTGCTCTTTCTCTGTTGCCATCCATCTTGTCTTATCTGTGTTTATAAGCCATCAGGTGTGTTGTTGCTCACTGATTCCCACAGGTAATTTGACTTGCAATATATTTTCAGAACATCTTCCAGGCGCCCAGAATAGTCCAAATCATTATGGTTGCTGGCAGATACAGAGCTAGCGAAGGATTAAACCAGAGTAGAGCCAAGGAGTGTCAGGATTTGGTTTGTTTGTCCCAGCTGTGTTGTTTACAGCCCCCTGTGCTATAGTCTGCTCAGCCCGGCACAACAGACAGCAAAGAGGCGTTGTACTCCGGGAGCTTTGTCAAGCCTATCTCCCCTCACGCTTATTTGCAGGCTGTGCGTGTCCGCCATTGGAGAGTGATTGACCACTAGCCTTAGATTGAAATTGATTGCATAAGGGCTATAACAATGAAAGACTGTTGATGTTCCGCCAGTGGCAGTGGAAGAGTGTCAAAGGATGGGATACTGCTGTCACTAGAACAACTAGGTTCTATATTAGCGTAATGTCTAGTAGTCAGATCCCTAAGATCGGAGTAGGCCTTTGATCCCGGAGATACTGTGTTTCTAATTGGGTTGTATTGATCCACGCTGCTGCTGTTCATGACGGCACAGTCATGATGAATGTCAGTCTGCTGTGCTGAATGAAAAACTGAAGCAACCGGCCAAATGTTGCCTGGAGTTCAGCCGGGTTGTCTGGGTGATGTGTGGTGCCAAGTTCCAGACGTTTAGAAGAGAACGAAACTTTAAACTGCTTTAAAGTTTAGGATCGCTGTTGTTTTGAAGACTTTAGACCAGTTCAGTTCAAGTGTCAGTTTGTTACCCATCCTCGTTATTTAATTGATTATGATTTAATTTATTACAATTACAAGCTTTTTACCAGATGAAACAGCATGGATGTCAAGATATTATTGGTTGAAAGTGGTTGGTCATATTTTGTTTTACAGGAAGATAACATGATTGAATTTTGATATAAGAAAACAAAGAAATGGATTCTTTTTGCCGTAATTTGGTGCATAACATGACCATTTTTCAGCTTGTTTTGACTTTTTAAATTTTATTTTTTTAAATTAAATTCTGCATTTTTTAAATTGATTGTTTTGTTTTGTTTTTTGGGGGGAAAAGCCAGATTTGTATTGCATATAGAATAGCCAGATCTTATACTGACTGACTGTTATGGAAACTTAAATATTATATTTATATTTAATGTTGTATGGTAGCATTACCACCTCTGACATGATGGGACTTAAGCACAGAGTCAATCTGATGAAGCAACATTTGAAACTGTTGTTAATAATAAAATAGTCTTAGTATCCTGGCTGCTTTGATTTTTTTTGGTTCAGGCTACTGTGGTGGACCCTGCGCCAGCTGGCACCCAGGAGAGAAGCACACTGCTGTGCACTGGGTAGCTTCAGCTTTGGGGTTGTTTTTATATAACTTTAAAGTGTGGTGAAAGTGAAAGTTTTTCCTCTAACTGATGCACAGCATTTTGAAGCACTTATTGTGTAATATAAAGCAATTATGCTCAAATGAACAAGTGTGAAGAGGGGAAATAAAGCATAAACCCAATGTTGCCCTGAGGCCATTGTTTTTATGTTACATTCATTATTCTGACATTTATGTATAACTGTAGACTATGGAGTAACATAACCATCATGTTTAGACATCTTGTTTGTAGCATTCATGTTAGTTGCTCTGAGCAATTGACATTAACTAATCAATCAGCTCAAAGCATGTCTACAACCGTGCCTGACATTTAGAACAAGCACCGCAGCCGTACACAAATGTACGATATGTTTTAGATCATTTATGAAGGTTTCGTAGATCCATACCATCGACGTTGACGCAAGCTCCATCTAAGAGTATCTGCCACTGATTCATTATGCTGCATTAGATGCCCCAGCAGGAGTGAAGGGGCAGAGCTTGAAGGATTGCACAGCATATTAAATCTGTCTTGCTGAACATCAGTAGAATGAAGAAATCCCATGAAGATCCAAATGCAGATATAAAATAACAAGTCGGTTGGTTCAAAAAAGGAAAAAAAAAAAAAAAAAAAAGCGTGACTTTTAACTCACATGCAATCCTGGGAAATGGAAGATAGCATAAATTACCGGCAGTGATATGGCAGATAAAACAAGCAGGTTAATATAATGTCACTTATTGTATGAATGAATGATTTTATTGGTGGATTTTTGTAGCCTGCCATGTTTTTAAAACACCTGTTCATGTAACTCTGTAGTGTCTGGGTGATCTTGCATGATCTTGAGTCAGTATCATGCATGTGAACATAATTAGCAAGTAACTGCAGAGAATAAACTTAGGTCGCACATTATTCTAAGATGTAAAAATGTTTACTTTGTATTCAATTAAACAAAAACTAGAAATAATATTTTCTTTACATGACATTATTACTACTTGAGAAACACCTCAAGAGTCGTGCTTACTTCTTTGATCAAATCATATTATCTGCCTGTGATATTATGATAAGTCTGCACAGTCACCCACAGACAAAATATTCCCATAATTATATAATTTTGGCCTTTACTGGGTAGGTCTGGTTCAAATATTGTTTTTGAATGGGTATTTAGCAGATTTCACTTTAGTTAATAGCGTAGGTATGTTGCATTTTGTCCCTAATTACCCTCTAATAAAGTCTAATAAAGGTCTCACAAAGGGTCTAATACTGTCTAAAAGAGAGTATAGTTTCTAGTTTTTGTATAATTTGTTACTTCTCATTAGTGTCCTGTAAAATAAAGTGTGACCTAAACTTATTTACTCATCATTAAATTCAATTATGAACACATGCCTCAGCAATCAGTCTTCTAATATTTTCTAATTCTACAGGGACATAATGAAAAGTCCTTAATTATGGCCAGCTAAAGTGTTTGTACTTGAAACAAACCACGGTCTTTAAACACCACTGCCATAAAAGAGCCCAGACTAGACTGGGGCGGCCAAGGCCATCAGACTAAAGATAAATCATTGAAATGGTCAGGTCTAATGACAGCACACTTATCTTTATGTGCTAATCTACCCAGCTTTATTGCTTTGCCCGGGCTGTTTGCTAGTGTTTGCAGGTTCTGTCAGGTGGAATTCCTCTCCTCACGGTGGTCCACATTCAGATTAGACTGCAATCCAATGTTACGAGAATGCTAATTAATTCTCTAAGTGAGCTCGGCCGGGGGAGGAAGGAGTAGGAGCTTTGCTTTGTGCGAGATTGGAAAGGATAATTATTTAAACCCGTAATTTTTTTGTAATTCTGTTCATTCCAAATGTTTTTATTTTTGCTTTTGAAACTGCAGTATCAAGGTACAAGGCACAAAGAATATTGTAGTTCCTTCATGCTCCATATATTTATTCAGAGAACAGATTCTTAATAAATAAATAAGATAAAATAATACATACAGTTATCTATATGCATATATACCCGTGAATTCAATCAGCAACAAGATGTTGAAGATAATATGTTTGACATTGTCGCATAAAAAGTTCAGCATATGTGAAACGCTGTCCATCAACTTTGACTGTATTTTAGTGCGAACCATCATTGATTCTAACTCCTCCTCTCCTCGTCCTGCTAGGTCTTGCATTTTGCATCCCGTCAGCCTGGAGTACGACCTGTCCATCAAGTGCAACACTTCAGTCTGGGATGCTGTGGTGGAGCAGGTTTCTCTGTGCGGGAGCAACGGTCTCTGATTTCCCATTGCTTGGACAGCCTGTGTTCTGTTTCGTCAGTTTCTTTTTCCTGACTGGACATTAGCCAGGAGGGGTTAGCATGACCCTTATCCCCGCTCCCTTCCTCTTTTTTTGGGGTGGTCACACGGTGCACACAGCTGGTCTGGCCAGGCGAATGAACGCTTTATTGTTTGTCTCTTCAATGTAAATGTAACACTTTCTTTTCCTGTGCCTATGAGCGTACTACTGTTATAGGTGATACATGTTTCCGCAATAAAGCAGAAAAAATAACAGCTATCGGCCACAGCATCTGTGTGTGCATCTGTTGCCATGAAAAATCCAGTATATTTTGGTTTGGGTGGTACTTTATAGGGCTATGCTACCGTGAATTACAGCAGACGCAGGATTTATCATGGAGAAAACTTGTTTTGTTGTTTGTGGTATTTGCATACTGTAACTGTTGATCGTTCTTCATTATATAATGGATTCATTTCTCATAGACAGCCCAAGACATGCCCCAAAGACATGTTTGTTTCCAGTGCAATGAACAATTGCTGCAGTGATGAAGAATGAGTAATGTAAATATATTCAGAGTCTTCCTTTGCCTCAGGCTTATGGGGAATGTGTGGGACCTCTCTGGACTGGCCATACTTTACGGACGTTTCATTGGTCAGGAGAGGAGTGCTGATGCTGTCATAGATGCACAGTTTTATCACACGTGTGGATTTTCAAACTTCTACATGTACCTGTAAGGTCCAGGTACAAATGTGATACTTAATTTGTGTCATAATCATTTCCATGAAGTGGAAACACCTTACAAGTATCTATTCTTGAACTAGACTGTGCAAGATAATGAGTAATACTTGAGATAATGTATAATACAATGGAGCTATAAAAGAACACAAGCAAGATCTTCCGAGCCATAAAGGTAATAAAAGATTTATGAAACATGAATTAATCTACTTTACTATTGACCTCATTGAAATATCTTTCCAGGAATATTAGCTAAGGTTCACCAGACTACCTTTGTATTAGCCTGGAAAGAGCCCTTTATATCTACAGAGGACGCAGCTCCTCTTCCATGGAGGTCACAATGTTGAACCACTATATTTACAGACATATCAGACACTCTAGATACGGCCTTTTGCATTCTTCACAACTTTCACCGAAAGCCATTGGTTGTCCTACATGCTGGGAGGGGAAGAGTGAGACGAGGTGCAATCTGCAAGCTCACCACTACATGCCACTAAATCCTACACACTTTCAAAGACCAGAGAACGGTGGCTGCAAAACTTTTGCAAAACGCAAAAGGGTTTGCAAAGAGCCAGTGTTTGGTGTGTCCGTTCTGGGCTACTGTAGAAACATGCAGTAGAACATGTTAGACTTTGTGGAAGAGGACCTGTGCTCTCTGTAGATGTAAACAGTTCATTATAAAGTACCAAAAACATAATGAGTCTTATTTTCAGGTGATTATGTATTAATGGAAACACACTGACTGACTATTATATTCCATTTTTACCAATAGATCGTCCTAAATATCTTACACAGCGTGCCATGTTCTTACATAATTATGACAAGAGAGGTTCATATTGTTACAAAACCCAAACAATGGAGACTACACATGAACTGGTCTACTCTAGCCGTATCAGAAGTGTGTTTAAGGTTGTTTTTATGTTCTCAGTGATACATTTCATCCTTGTACAGCCATCCATCATGGAGAAACATGAAATTATCAAGGGCCATGTGATTTCAGGTTTCATCTGATTTATTTGTGTTTTCTTTTTTTCTTCCCAGTGTATAATTAAGGTCTGTAAATGATCTTCTTCCTTGTCCTAATCTGAACCTTTTGGAAATTACATCTGAAACATCACAATGTTAATGCATGACAATAGCAGATTATTAGAGTTGCTCAGGTCTGCACAGTAAAATATGCAATAAAGAAACCCACAGAGTATTTGTAGTTAGAAATGATTTAATTAGATTCGCTTGACTTGATTTCAGGTGACGGCAATTAGCTTTGTGTCTGTCGCTGAATGTGATTAGTTTATTCTAAACATAATTACAGTCTGTGTACAAGTAAGGTGTTTTAGTTTTCAGTTTTTAATGAGTCATGTTATCACTGCAGGAATGTAGGAACTGTTTGAACTGGTGTTCTCCTATAATAATATAATATTATATAATATAATACAATATAATATAATATAATATAATATAATATAATACAATATAATATAATATACACAATCAATCGTCCCAGTAGGATACCTTGTTATTACGTCTACCACTTAGAATTGAGAATTATGAGCTATAAAAAATAAAATAAGCTGGAGGACTTATAAATCAATAAATAAATCATGAGACATAAATACATTTAAAAATGAGCTGGAGGAGTTCTACATCAATGGGAATTTGTAAGAGGAAAGTGAAGCTAATTCTGCTTAGTGTCAGTTTCGTGGTTGTCATGTGTTATATACAGTTGAAGAGCTTCACAAGAGTTTAAACTGCCTCATTAACTTAAACTTTACACTTTACATTTTACTCTATTTGCACTTTCAAACAATTTTGAAAATGGTAATATCTGCATATCTGCACATAAATATGCAAAATCTGTAAGGGGCAAGATTTTCTACTCGGAGTTCAAGCAGCATTGACCAATTACATTGACCAGTCTTTGGCTGAGTGCAGGTTTAACAGTCCGTGTCGAGGGAACTCCCTAAAAACTTGGTATTTCACTCGTATAGGCGTGGCTTTGTAAGACAGAACAGTGCACGCTTCAGTTAGCGGGTGACATACCAAGTTTTTAAGGAGTCCCCGATATTGAGAGCAAAAGAGGCAGAACATATTGGCAAAAATTCAATCTCAAAACCCATTAGCTATTGTCTGATGATGATGACTGAGCTTTTTATTCACTTTTTTAAATTGTATTTGCATTCATATGAAGATATCAGTTTATAGATTGGCCTCCTTTATTCTTGCATCTCGAGTTGCTAATCAGATAGCCGTTATCGATTATCTGGATATCTGCTGGCTACACTGGAAGCTCCAGAACAGGTCAAAAGCAGAAACATGCACAAGGAAATTTTCCTCAGAAGATGTAGCCTTTTCAAGTTCAACTCAGCATGGTCTCAGTATTCCTCTAAAAAAATACAATTGCTATAATTATGTTATTGTGAGTAATAACAATGTTTAACACTTTACTGATGACATTTTCCCCTTTTGTAGTTTTTGCAGTAAATTGGGTGGGTGGGAACAAGAATAAAAGTGGAAGCATTTTCCACCTGAAATTGCAGCATTATTATTGTAGAGCGGTTTGTGAGCCTCAGTAACCATGAGGTTGATTTGAGCCTCTTGCTCCTATAAGGACACCGGGGTTGAAGTGGTCTCAGGTGGGGGTTGAGGCAAAAAGCAATTCAAGAAGTTATTCAATAAAACCAAGTGAATCTCTGGTGCCCACTCCTGGCAGTCAAGGCTTTGGTGACTATAACCCATTAGGATCAAGAAAAGTCTAATTATTTAGATTACTAATTTGGCATTGGCGAAGCGGTGTTTGTTTATTCTTATGTCAGTGGCGCATCTGCATCCCTGCTCTGCTCAAACACAGCAGCTTGTTTCACTGGGAGTGGAGTCCCTGTCCTCTGAGCATCTGTTCAGTGCAGCAGGAGATGTTATGTCTCCCCGCAGCTCCAGACGACTCATGCAAAAATCAGTTTTCACATCTCAGAGAAACCTGAATGGGGGATACAGGTGCCGGATACAGGCTATTTCTCCCAGGAAGCATTTCAATTTTTCAGTGCCAGAAAATACAGCTAAGAAATAGACATCAATAAGATTTTTTTTTTAACAGACAAACACAAAAACATTTTCATATGCACTTTCTGCAGTTTGTAAATGTTCAGTCCCCCAGTGAGAGGTGGGTGGGTTTGGCACGATGAGGAGTTCACTGCATTAAAATATTTGAAAGTAGCTGATTTATAAGTGATTGTTCAGAGACTCTCAGTTTGAAGAGGCTTGGTTTGTGGTGAGATTCTTTCACTTGAAGTGGTTCAGAGCAAGAATAAGAAATAGATTTTAGTTTTTAAAAAGTATTTTTGTTTAAAATGCAGAGCTTATTGTACTCCAGAGGGGGTATTTAGGAAGTTTCTGCAATTACAATAGAATAAACTAATAAAAAGTTTAGGTTGGAGATTATTAATGTATATAATTGTTTATGGATACAGTTGTTTATTGCATAGCTCCCTCTTCCCCGTGTTGCTTTTTATCTTTTATGCATACTCTCTATGGGTCTGGGAATCTAAAGTTCATCAATAATACAATACTTCCACAATATTTTGTCCACAAAACTGAGTGTATCGTGACACAGGAAACTCTGTGGTGTGTGATATATTGCAAGAGAATCATCTGTACAGTTCAACATCAACATCTGTGATACTATACTGCTGAAATGAAAAGCAAAAATGTCAAAACACAGGAACCACCATGCATTATAAAAAGTTTCTGAATGTGAATCAAATTTGCCTGGAGGAGATCATGTGATGGGTTGTGTGTATTCCTTTGTGCGTGCGGAGTCTTGGGCTGCTAATCTCTCAGACTACTGGACCCATCAGCAGGAGGTTTTTGTGCAAATTTATGGCTGCACGCTCAAGAACATCTCGAGGTTGTGGTGATTGACAGTGATTAACAATTTTTGAAAAAAAAAAGAAACTTGAAAAACCAACATTAATCCTGAATATAACGTATACCAACTGCTGACTCTGTCCTCACTCCTTTTAACCAGTTGGTACGGAGCGCAATGCATCAACAACTGCTAGTCTAAAAACAAGGTTTACCTTCTGGCACTATTAGGGAGTAAATAGAAATTTAATCAGTGCAATTAAAAAAATGTAATTTGTTAGTTACTAATCAAAATGTTGATGAATATAAAGGAGTTACCTCTGAATATCCTTTTTGGGTTGCCTGGTGGAGATCTGCACTCTGAATGCACTGTCCTAGTTTAACCTGTCATCGACCAGGTTTTCCTTTGAGACAAATTATCCTTTTTATTTATCTTTGAAAAATGAAAGAAACTATTTGCCTTTCATACAACTCCATTCTTCATGAAACATTTTTTAGAAAGTGGTATGTGTATGCCTGATACTGTGGCATACAGTACAGTACATACAGTCTAAAATAAGTCGATCCAAGGCCACTGTGCGACGTATAAACAGACAGTTTTGCTGACTTCAGAATGTTCGGACTTGTAGAAACAGGAGAAAGTAATGGTTCTTGGTATATACAAAGCTATACAAACCATCCTTACAGCAGTTTTAGTGAGGTCAGTCTAGATAACATATGAATTAAAGTGATTATTCAATGTGCAAAATAAAACTGGAGAACAAAGACTGAATGGTAGACAGGGCCACTGAGCTATTGAGCATTTAACAAACCATGTCACCGTACACAGATTTTTAGGTCCCACCCTGTCGCTCTAAGCTACGAGCAAACTTCACGTGCTTCCAGCTACACTGCAGAGCTGTACTGTGTCTTCCTCTGGAAACCCTCCCTGCACACACTTTATGCAAATGCTTCTATTATCTCAATATTTGCAAAGGCATCGCCAAAAGCATACAGCCTACTGCAGCAGCACCATGACATGAAGATTACATGAAACTGAATGCTGAGGGGAAATTATGACTTTGAAATGTATTGTGAAGAGGGAGTATTCAGCCATTAATCAGTCTACGAACTATAACATGAATCCAGCATGACTAATAAAACAGCTTAATTTTACTAATGCTTCACTCTGATGACTGTTGATAATCGTATTATATGAGCATGTAAAGAAAACTACTGGCCTTTGAGGTAAACAACTGACTGGAGGTCATATGCCTTATTCGACTTCAAGGCAACCGGTCAAGTTGTTGTTTACATCCGTGTCTGACTCATACATGTGGTGAAGATTTTGAAGGAATTGAATAAAGGTTATTACATGTATTATATATATATATGTATATATATATATATATATAGTGTAGTGGACTGATAGCGAGCTTCAAGTGGTCTTGCAAAACATAATGATGTCATAGTGTACTGAGGTACAAATGGATGGATGGACAACCTGAAAACATAACGCAGGTCCAGTGTATAAGATTTCACCATAAAAAAATCACCTTAAAATAAGAATTGTTGTGTTAGCCCATAATAGACAAATCAGACGGTGGCTCTACCTACAGCCTTTCGAGTTTCATGTCAACCACAGAATCTCTCTCAGCATGAAAGGGTAGAGTGGGATGAAGTGTTTGCAATCTGCCAGGTTGGTCCCTGGCATCCTACACACTGGTCCTTTAACATATATATGAATATATAATGAACTACAAGAAGCTTATTACATAGTTATGTGTCTAGCATAGTTTCAAGCACACACACAATCTTACCACGCCTAAAAGAAAGATACAAAAGTCTTATGGCAACAAAGAGAAAAAAGAGGTGGTTTGAGCCAGAATCAATCAATGCACATCAAAACAGCCAACCAACAGCATAATCCTATTGGACAATCACAATCCATTCTGTAACAAATGGATATCTATATGGGTGTGACTCTTTTGTCTGACTCATTTTTAAGTTTTTTTTTTTTTTTTTAATTATAATCATCTCTGCGATGGGGATCATACAATCGGCTCTGTGTGAGCATGTGCATGTGAGTGCACACATCACCTGCGCCTTGTCTGGAACTAATCTGAATTACTACTGGACCAATCAGCACCTCTGTGATTCATAATTTTAGAAAAACCTTGAAAAACCTTTTTAATGGTTCCCCACTGGCGACAGCTGTGAGCACAGACATTATGTTTTCAGGCCATCCCATACTTGTGAACACAATATCTCAAGAATGAGTTGAATTTCTTCAACCTTGGCACAAATGTCCGCTTGGACTCAAGGATGAACTATATCCTTATACTATATATTAGATATATAAATATCTAATAGGACAAAATGACAAGGTGATGACATCTTACATCCAAAAGGTGAAAAGTCAGCTTTGCTGTGACATCATGATGTTCAGCTCTCTATCAGTCCTCTGTACTCCTCTGTAAAAATAGTCTCTATGTTTCTCACTGGAAATTATTCACTGTATAAATCCCATTAGCTAAAAACTAGACTAATACGTTTTATTAAATCCCTTCAAATTTACAAGTTAATATAGTGGTTTGTTCCATATTAAATTCCTTCAGCCTTGACTACATACATTATATGAGTCTGGACGGGCATGGAAACTGTAACTTGACGAGGCAGTAATTCTATTTTTTTGACTGCTCTCTTTCATAAGTGTTGACAGCTGACTTCCCACTCTTCTCAACTGGCCGCTGAAGCCACAAGTGATCAGCAATGATTTTCTGAAATCTTGTTTCAGGACAACATACAGTATGTATTGGATTTATTGAAGCTGAGGTATCAGCTAATCCGGTGGAGAGCTGAATCATATCACGGGAGTGTGAACACTTCACATGTGGTGATGAAGCTGTCATCACAGGGAAAATCAGCAGTGCTTATTTGTTTACATGTTTAGAGCTGTTAACAGACAACTCATTTATTCATTTCAGTCATTTATTAGAATAGCTCAGCTTTTTATATCCACAGATAATGTTGAAAATAAACATTTTCACATGTGTCTTCATTGTTCAAGAGATTTGGAAACAACAGGACTGGAAGACAAGAGGTGGATTAAAAAGTAATATCAGACTGCAGAACAATACACAGTGTTTCACTTGAAAAAGGGTTATGCTGACTTTCTACGCGTATTGAGGATTTGGTAAAGACACAAATTGTTGGAGTCTCCATACACTGAGAGAGAGAGAGAGCTGCGTTGCAGATGACATTATCCTTCTGGTTTCATTTGATCATGGCATCAGCTCCAGGATCACCACACCTCCAGGTCTCATAATCTGGTTATTGCCACAAAGAAGCACAAATTTTCTCGTCCATATGAGGAGCGAGCAGCTGCCCCAAGTACAGACATTCAGTGGGTTTAGGAGTGAAATCAAAGCCCATTAGGATGCCAGTCAGGTTTAATTTTCAGTCATTTTCTTGTTTCTGTTGTCATGACTCTAAGGAGGGGCAGAAATCAGATCCTCTGGGTTTGACAGATTCTCAACATTCTTCTTACAAGTTTCCCATTTTCATCCAAAAGCATGAATCCCTCTGAGCTGAAAACACTTGTCTATTTATCCGCCCTTACCAAACAGTCAAAACTTGTTCTTCACTAAATGATCATGAGACATTTTGCTCTTCTTATCTTGCTAACTTCACACGCACAGTAACCCAGACAACTAATAAAATACAGTAATATAAGTTGCTTATGAAATCACTAACCTCAACATTTTTGTCATAACATTAATATCTGTGTATACATGTTTATTTATTTGACACCTGACATTACTTTTTTTAATGTGAGCCCTTATCAAACATCTTCAAGTGATTGCATTACGCTGCAGAAACCGGCTGTTTTTCACTGAATCCAGTATTTTTTTTTATCATAGCAATTTAAAAAATTAAATGTATCTCATTTCACTTCCAGGTGTTCTTATTTTAGCTGATTCATTTTTGACTGTTTTTATTTTTTATTGAGATTTTTATTTGTTCTTAAGGTTTTATTGTAGGTTTTGTTGCTTATACTTTTTATTGCCACATTTGTGTAAGATTCTTATTGGTGTTTCTTTGTTTCTAAGTTTATTTATTTATTTTCTACTCAGCCCAAAGCTAAATGAGTTCTCTAACTCAATGAATTTCCAAGTTAAAATAAAGGCTGAATGAACTGAATGAATGTGATATTGTGTGCTTCATTTCTGTTGTTGTTTTTTTTCTCATGAAGTGCACAAAGACTCTGCGTAATGATAAATAAATTGAAGTTGAAATCGAATAACAAACAGAATCACTAACTTAAGTCAATTCACAGGCCTATGAGATACTAATATACACATAATAATAAAACTGAACTCAATTATTGTGGTTTTTTGGTTTTTACAGGTTGAGATCAAAAGGGCAACTTCGACCACATTGTCTCCAGGGGAGATTTGCCTTGCAGCCAGGTGAAACACTGCACATACAGACCTGAATATAAAACAAGATACATAAAGCGTATCACAAAGTAAAACATATGCTCAAAGCGTCGACAAATGCTTGTGTATGTTAGTATAACATATACCCTGGTGTATGTCTTGTGATCATCATCCATCAATATTATACGGAAGACTGATCATTTGCTGACTCATCCTGAGCAAATAACAGTCACACTCGACTTCAGTGATGCATGCTGAATCATGTGGAGATCAAACTGCTTTATTTAATGTTTTTTATCCTTCTTATGGCCCCACAGGCTTTGGCTGATGACCAAAAGAAAAAGGTTGCAAACAAAGACAAGCAGCCAAACAAGGACTCTCCACAGGTGGTGGTCGCACCCTGACAAGTTTCAACAATCTCAGATGATCTCAAAGCTGCACAATTGTCTTTCAACATTAGCCGGGGCCAGACGTGGCGATTCAGGTACCCGGTAAGGATGTGGTGCTCTCCGAGGTGCTAATTAAACCTTTTTCTCTCCCAACAAGTCAAGCCAACAATACATGCAACATAGAAGTGGTATACACCATCTATACATCATCTGAAAGCTTTGGAAATGAAGATTAATTTGAGGCATAGCTCTGCACTGTTTGCCAAGTTTTTCTGGTCATAAATCTGTAGTACTGTGTTTTCTTTAGGCACCTCGTCAATGTTTGAACATTTGAACATTATGATGGGAGTATTTGACAGTCACTCTCATACTCTCATGTCTTATAAGTCATTGCAGCAGCTTGTGGGTTGACACTATTTATTACACAGATTTAATGCACAATTTAACCATTTTTGGCCAGTCAAGAATTAATAAAAAAATAGTCAAAAATCCCTTTAAAATACAAAATCAAGACACCAAGACCTTGAGGGACACCACTGATAAATCTGTGCGGTCATTTTATACAGTAAAGAAGTCAAGTTTCAAAAAATGGCCTCACTACAATGAAATGGCTACTAGGTGGACTTACATCATCACACATAATTATAGCTGGGCTCATTGAATTAGCTTTCAAATCATACCCAATTTATGCTATTTCTATACTATTTAGGGACCCCAGTATGCAGAATTTTTCAAATAGAATAGATGAGAATTGTGCATTTATATTGCATGTCAAAAACATGCATCAGCATTAGAATAAAGTGGGCACGTCTGTGAAGGGGAGACTCTTGGGTACCCATACAACTCTTTTTAATTCAGATACCTTGAGGTGAGAGGTTAAGAGACCCCTTTTGAAATTGTTTGTGAGTTTTATCCTCTGCAAAGCTTTGCCTGACTTTGGCGCATTATTTATGGTGCGTTCCAGTCGAACTGTGAAGATAGATTTACCGAGTTCCCAGGTGGAAATTTCACCTTGAACACCTTGAAATCGGATTTCCTACTTGGAAGGTCGGCGGAACCTCGGCAACTCTGACCTCAACATCCATGATAGCTGCTCCGCACATTACAGTAGCGAAAGCTGTTTATTAGCAATTCTGTCTTTTGTGTTTTCTATTCTTTCAACTTGTGTTGCTTGATCATCATAGCATGTCATGCGTAGGTCTTCTAGTTTCTAACCACACTAGTATCTTCACTCTAGGTTTTAAGCTGAGCCCACTACAGCCTCTGAAAGAGCGTAATGTCAGCTGAGGATGTCCCCGCAGAGTTGAAGAGGTTGTCACCTGTACAGGAAGTGACAGGTACTCTCTCAGGGATGTTTTAGGTGAAGCTGAACTGAAGTGAAGCTGTTTAACTGTTGGATTTGTATCAACCTTTGTATGTGGTTATATGAGTTATTTCTCTTTTTTAGTAGGTTTGCAGTAACTTCCTGGTGTGCCTTCACCTGATAATGTGTTCTTC
The DNA here is from genome assembly GCF_056507025.1 of Lutjanus erythropterus. Taxonomy (NCBI): domain Eukaryota; kingdom Metazoa; phylum Chordata; class Actinopteri; order Lutjaniformes; family Lutjanidae; genus Lutjanus; species Lutjanus erythropterus. Next base: position 25,737,034 of record NC_139324.1, read on the forward strand.
ATAGGTACTAAATGGAGATGGCACACCAAAGCGTGACAGTTTGGAGTATAATTCTATCCTGTTTGTTGCTTCCTGCACTGTCAAGTGATTGCCAAAGTTATAGTTTAGTCACCTTCGTGGCTTCAGTGTGTGCTGTTTTGCCAAGCAGTGTTTGTGGTTTTGCCAAGATAATAAAACTCCATTTTTAGTGCATTCTCAGCCTCCTGCCTTTTAACTGCACTTGAGTTTTTGACTGACTATTTTTTACACCTTCCTTTGGAGGAGTACTGGGTATGACCAGCTGGAAGGAGACCCCATGATAAACTCAGTGCACACAGGGGGGGAAACGTGTCTAGCTGGTCTGGGAGTGCCTGGGAATCCCAAAAGAGCTGGAGGAAAACATGTCTTGGCAACTCAATGTATCTGAAATGGAAAATTCAGTGTGTAAGAAATGGTGTGCACAGGCAGAACTGCACAGACACCTCCATACAGACGTCCATCTTGCAGGACTTTACAGTCTACTTAGGCAATTTGACAGCTATCTCAGCTGAGAATTTTCCATGAAATTAATTTTTCATTGTGTTAAAAATTTTCATTTGGATGAAATCGTCCCTTGAGTTTCAAAGTCGGATGCATTAATTAACTGGGACGTGTCCAGGTCAAAAAGCCTCACTATAAATGTAGACTGGAGAATTCATGAAGAGCGCTGTAGGTTGGCTCAGATGAATCACTGTCAGTATCTGATACAGTACATGAACAGTAGTATTCAACAGGTTTATTTTTATTATTCGCAATGATACCACGACTCCAATCATTTGACACGGAGACACACAGGAGTGTAAATATGGTTTAAGAATTATGACTCAACTAAAAGCAAAACCAAAACTAATCTCCATTTAGAAAATCCAAGTTTACTGATGTAAACCGAAATTAGTTTAATCAATATGGACATACTAGCTTACCCACATGAAAATGAATAAATAAACTTGAGTGCTGTCGGGACCTCGTGAGTAGAGAAACGGGGGGGAGCATCAACTTTCAGCTGGTCTGTATTCCTTAACAAAACTTTACATTGTTTGCCAGATAGATTAAAAATTCTAAATTTGGCAGATGAAAAGTTAACAGAACGTCTGACTGATGTACGTCACTTTGGATGAACGCATCTGCTGAATGAAACTGTAAACTGCAAATTGTAAATGGTTGAATGTCCCATTGTTTGCTAGTTAGTTTTGAGAAGAACTTGTCGACCTAATTAACGGGGCAGTAAATAATATGAGATTAAAAAACAAACAGCGTAAGGAAAAAATAGACTGAAAGGGAGGTTTAGATTTAATCTTTTTTATTTTAAGCTAATTTTTGAAGTTTGGTGCAAAATAATTTAATGTTAAACCATGAGTTAATCGGGTTTAGAAAGTTATCCTTGTTTGTCTACCACCATCTATGTGTTTTCTGATTCAAACCCTGTTTTTTGTTTAAAGGGGAAGGTCACCCCAAAATAATGGAATTAAATGGGACTTGACTTGTGGTGCACAAAGTGCAAATAAATAAAATAATAAAGCAGCGTCTCTTTACTTTTTATTTATTTATTAATTTGAAGTGAATGAATGACCCGTTTACTCAAGATAATCCACAGACCTTTTTGTGAGCAGTGAACTGTCTCTTTAACTGTTGAAGATTAATGTCCTACAAGGCCTCTGAATATATTTTTGGTTTTGGGTCGAGAGGAGATAAAACACTGCTCCCATGAAAGATAAAGAGAGATGAAGACACATTAAGTATTCTAAATTCTTGGACGAGAAAACTTTATCTCACAAAGGAGAACCTGTCCCGCCATTTCCCCCCTTAACCTGCACCTGTGGATTTGGATATTTGATCCAAACTATTCCAGCCCAGCGTCACCCTCTGAAACAAGCCTTTCAAAATGTGGTATCCCATACCAATAGGAATCCTGTGCACAGTGATGGCAGCCATGTTAATCCACTGTTGATCTACCCTTGGATCAAGCTGTTCCAAAATCAATAAAGCCATGAAAGCTCGCCTTCTGGTCTTCATCACATCCTTTACATCCTCTAGTTAATACAGTTTGATACCGAGCCACTGGTGTTTTGCTTTGGTGTCAGATGAATGTGGAAAAAAAAAACAGTCAGCATTTACATTTTCTGAATTAAGTGAAATCCCCATCACTGGAACATAACCACAGCACAGGCCAAATAAAGGATGGTTAAGTGTTTCAAATCATATTTAGAAACAGAAACGCAAAGCCAAATAGAGCACATTTTGCATTTTATAAATATTCAAATTATGATATAGGGAGACTGGAGACAGTTGCAACAATTTTTGCGTTTCTCTCTGATTCTCAGAGATTATTTGAACTAGGCCAAACAAATCTTTATATATTAAACTTGCATCCGTCTTCTAATATCATTTAAAGATGATTACATGTGACATTTCAGTCACAATATTTATCCGAATGGAAAAAGTCAGACATTGCAACTAACCCCAACAAGACTCAAACTCAGTAGGTTTCAATTAATTAATTCCTGGTTCTGAGAGGGTCTAACTGAACATGTGCAGTATGAGTGTATAAGTGCTGTCTTTCCTACGTGGACGACAGTGAATAGAGCACATGCACTTGTGGTTATTTAATAAGCACCAGTAAAGTAAATTTCCACAGCAGCTGCTAGCACCAAGCGACGCAAAATGGTTGGGTGTTACTCGGAGATCTCAATATTTTCTTCAGTGGTATACGGTCTAAAAAGTTTGAGAAGCAATGACGTAAAGTAATATTTACATGAAAACAATTTCATTTGAAATAATGTCATAATGTAATTTTATAACTAATTTCACATATCTGAACATTGAGACCACAATTCTGGGAGACGTGAACAAAAAAAATGTTTTTGATGTTATTAAATCACATTATTTAGTAATTATTTTTTGTTAAGATGTTTAAAAACACTACTTATATATTTGTTAAGCTTTAAAGTG